>NW_028262402.1:33235286-33535286 GCF_047370975.1 Nipponia nippon
AAAAATAAGTGGGAAAGGGGAGGCAACATGAGAATTGAAAAGAGCAGAGAGGCCAGAGATGAGAGGAAGGCAGAGAACCATAGCTGTGGAAAGGGAAAGGTTAAGGGATTATGTAGACAGCAGGCAGGAGATTTAGTGAATTTATATTTATCCTGTAAGCGATGTCAGAGCCGTAACCAGCAAGCGCCTTGAGCTGCTGGGATGATGCTGTAACAGTTCAAAATAGTAAGACGAGATAAGGAAGGGGATGCAAGTTAGGATGGATCCTGTGCCATGTTCTGTTGACACATTTTAGAAACTGCATGCTAGAATTTGTATTCCTAACTTCATGCTTGAGCCTCTACTCTTGGTGAGAGCTGCAGATGAGAAGCCTCTCTAATTAAGCTAAGCCTATGGGTTAAAGCTACCTCTGTTGTCAGTTCATGTGTTTGATTAAATTTGCAGTAACATGTTTTCTTTTTAATAGCACTTATGGATGTGCTCTTAGTTCCTGCCAGGGCTGAAAAGGAAACAAGGAGTAGAAAGTGCTACTAGAAAGTTACTAGGGTGTTGGGAGTTCTCATTTTCAAATTAAGAAATTAATTGTCTTGATGGATTTTGGTAAGTGTTTGTGAAGCTCAGTATGCCCCATCCCTGGAAGCGTTCAAGGCCAGGCTGGATGGGGCTTTGAGCAACCTGGTCTAGTGGAAGGTGTCCCTGCCCATGGCAGGGGGTTGGAACCAGATGATCTTGAAGGTCCCTTCCAACCTAAACGATTCTATGATTTGCTTAACATTGGTTTCTGTACCTCTGGTAGGGGAAAGGCACATATCTATGTGCAATACTTACATGTTGCTACCAATTCACAAACTCTGTTGTTCTTTCTTGTTATTCTTAAATGAAAATACTTACAAAGATGGCTTATGCAGGATTTTATTCAATATATACTAACTAACTGCAGCTGATCTGCTTTTGTGTTGGATAAAGCTTATTTATGACTGTCAATTAGCTTTTTTCCACACTCCATGTTGTCTGATCAATGAACAAATCTGAAATTTCTCTATCCTAAAGACGGTGCTCTTGCCTTTCATTTTAACTGTGTATTTCCTGTGTATTGCAATTGGCATTGTAATTCATGTTTTGTTGCTAGTAAACAAAGGCAGGGGAACTTAAATGTGTGCTTAAGGACTTGCCCAATCCAGGGTTGAAGATGAACATGTATTTCAGTAAATACAAACAGTCTAGAAGATAAGTGTTTCAATATATTGGTGAGGCCCAGTGCTGCAGTGTGGAGGAAATAGATATGAAATATGCAGGTATCCTTAGACAAAGTTAGCTAATGTAAGTATAATCTTTTCACTTTTACCCACCTTTAATTTTTCTAACAGCTTTGGATAAAATTTTTACATTCTTTATTGTCATGCATGTTTGGACACTGGCTGAACAGTAGGGGTGGAGCTGTAGTGATAATAAAAGGCAACTGGAAAATCAATAATACAATGCAGCATATCTTAGATCTCGAAAGTGCAAATCATCGGTTGGATACTGTGAGGTGGAAAGTGGCTCCTGTGAGATACAGGGTGCTTTCTGCTTGCGGAACTTCATACGCTCTTTCATATTGAAAGGGCTTTTGGCAGCTCATGGGGCTTAGTCTTCTTGCACCTTGAAATGCTCTTGCCTGTCTAGGCATCTTCAGCACACTGATACAGATCTAATATAGGAGGCTGCTGAAGAAGCGATCATTTGGCAGAATTAATTGGCCTAAGATAAGAGCTGAAATGAATCATTGGTGAGGAATTACTGTGTTTTCACTTTTTGGTATTTGCCTAGATCGAAGTTTCTGTATAGGTCAGGAATGATTTAATAAAGTATATCAATTCTCCTGAAATGACCTTTAACAAAAGAAGAGATTAGTGCCTTTTCTATGGGAAGGTGAAGTAGGGAGTCTAGATTTTGCCTGTATGGTTGTTGCTGGTTCCCTGGAACAGACAGTATATTAAAAACTGAAGGTTTAAACACTTAGGTTAAAGAATGAGAGAAATGGCAGCTGAATTTTCACTGCTCCCTCAAAAAAGCAGGTGGGTTGGGAGGACTGGACAGTAATTCTGTGATAAAATGCTTGTTTTCTGTAGCACAGGTCTCTGTCCTTGTCGGTATTTTGGCTCATTAAATCAAACATACTGAAAATGGCTCTCCTCCTATTCTCTCTCTTTTTGCACTTCCTCTCCTCTCCCTGGTGTGGATAATATCAACCTGTTGGCAAGGTTCGTAACATCCAGATAATCTTTCTCTCCTTTTCCTGTTAAAGTCAAGCTGTCACCAGATGACTTCTGCTGTGTCTTTCCCTGCTGCATATGGAAAATATCTCCTCATAGCTCTTCCTTCAGCTGAGGCTGTTTGTCTGTTCCTTCGTTATTTGTTTGCGTAAATACAGCCTCCTTTTTCTCCCTACCCTCGCTTTCTCTGAGATCGTTTCTAGACCTTACAAATCGTCTTTTTGTTCTTATCAGATTACGTTGTTCTCACTCTGTTTTAATTCCTTGTCTGATAGTGAAAACACAATTGTAATAATTCAGCAGTAATTAAATTAATATTAAATCTTTTTCTTTCTGGTGTAAGACTAAAAAAAAAAGGCCCCAAACACTTTTTCTTCCTTCACTCCTCTGCTATCAGTTTATCTTATCCTTTCCAGCTGCAGGCACTCAGTTCATAAAAGCATTCCTGTTTTCCTCTCTTCAGGGTTTAATATGTTGGTTTTGAAGGTGGTGTGTTGATAATCAACTCTTGCCATTTCAGTGTGCTGTCAAGATAGACACTGTTCTCCAGCTCATGGTTAATTATGGCAGTGGTAGGCCAAGTGTGAATAGTAATCATCCTATTCATGGTTGCTGTTCATGGGAATTACTGAGAAACTCAATTAAGGAGGACCCAGCGATGAATAATGAATGTTGATGCTCTAATATTGTTACATTTAGAAAGTAATGCTGGAAACTTGAGAGAAAATGGATCGTACCAATCTGTATAAGGTTATGTATATATATAAAATGTCTCAAGGTTGCTCACAGCTGGAAATGAGAAGGTGTGGGCTATATGACTGTTGTGGTTTAACCCCAGCCAGCAGCTAAGCAGCACACAGCTGCTCGCTCACTCCCCCCTGGTGGGATGGGGGAGAGAATCAGAAGGGTAAAAGTGAGAAAACTCGTGGGTTGAGATAAAGACAGTCTAATAGGGAAAGCAAAAGCCGCGTGCACAAACAAAGCAAAACAAGGAATTCATTCACTCCTTCCCATGGGCAGGCAGGTGTTCAGCCATCTCCAGGACAGCAGGGCTCCATCACGCATAATGGTTGCTTGAGAAGACAAATGCCATCACTTCAAACATCCTCCCCCTTCCTTTTTCTTCCCCCAGCTTTATATGCTGAGCATGACATCATATGGTGTGGGATATCCCTTTGGCCAGTTGGGGTCAGCTGTCCCAGCTGTGTCCCCTCACAGCTTCTTGTGCAGCCCCAGCCTGCTCGCTGGTGGGGTGGGGTGAGAAGCAGAAAAGGCCTTGACTCTGTGTAAGCACTGCTCAGCAATAACTAAAACATGCCTGTGTTATCAACACTGTTTCATCACAAATGCAAAACATAGCCCCATACCAGCTACTAGAAGATAATTAACTCTATCCCAGCCAAAACCAGCACAATACCATGAGTTCTTTTTCAGCAGAAGGGTTCGCAAACAGAAATAACTCATGCAATAATTGGAAATCTGGCCATTCAAGATAGTTACAGTAAGAAACGTAAGTATTAAGTGGCTGCAAAATTATTGCTCTTTAAACACTTCCTTTAGTAAAATGTTAAATGAGTCAACATCTTCATTAAAAACACTTGTTATTTTTCCCTTGTTTACTTAAACCCCAGGAAGAAGTAAACGATCTGGACTGAAGAGATGCTTTACTCCTTGCAAACATCTGACAATAATGTTTTCCCCATAGCAACTCTCCTTGGAAGAGAATTGTGCTTTAAAAAAAAACCAAACAAACCAAAAATCAAGACAATATGCACCTGGCCATTTTTTGTCCTAATGTTGTAATATGTAAACTTACTATAAAAGGGCACATGTTGCAAAGATAACTTTGGGTATTTCTGACTGCACTGTGTAAAACCTTTTTCACACAGTCTGTATGCCCACTTTTTTTGGTCTTTCATGTAACTGCAACAGAAGCAAAAAAGAAATGGGATTGCAAAATGAAAAAAACCAAACAAACAATCCCCCTCATCCCTCCAAACCCAAACAATATCAGGAGAATTTACAACAGGACTTAATAATTTATTACATATAAAGAGACCAAGAAGCAGTCACAATTTCAAGTTAATGGTGAAGTCCTGTGGAAATCGATGCATAAATTTCAGACTGTAATAGTGTATTTGTATTGTTTCTGGGCGTGGAGGCTAGTCAAATGTTTTTTGTCTCCGAAACAGAGTGTCTGCATGTGAACTGCCTTTTGCGAATGGTTCCTGGACCCTTCTGTCTGCCAGGCGATGCCTGGGAACTGGTCAGCAAGAATGCTAATTGGCACCGACTGGATTTTTGTCAGGCAGTGCTCTAACAGTTTGTTAGCATGGGTGGTGGATTTCAACACTCCAAAATGCTTGGAGGGTTTTAGTAGTTTTAGTATAGATGCAATCTCTGTTTTCAAAAAGAAAAAGTAAAAAGAAAGAAAGATTTTGTGAAAGGCTAAAGGTATATTTTATATTTCTGATACTAAAACAACTGAAATGGTAACTGTGTTCATAACACTGTCCTTCTGAGTGGAAAAGTATTGATTTGGCTAAATTAAGACTCTTTAAGTATTTTGTGGAGCATTTTCAACAGTTGGTGGTAGTTAAACTAGGAGTAGCACTTGTTTTAGTAGGTGCTTACAAAATAGCTGTGTTTAGGATCTGTGGCTGTGATCTTGGATTTGAACCTGTAATCTTTCCTGGGATGACAGAATCTTGATTTTTTTTTTTTTTTAATGCTCTTAGCAACAGAGTCTAATACAAAAGTACTCTGCAGGATCACAAGATCAGGACATCAGTTGGTGGTGGGTTTTGGTTTTATTTTTATTTTTATGGACACAAACTCCAAGTCCTATAGTGGAATGAGAAATGAGACACGGTTATTTCTTTGAAGAGTAACTGCAAAAAGTGCAGATAAGATGCTTTCTGGAGTGCTATGCATGCCACAGAGATGCTATGGCATGTACTTTTAGTCCTATTTCTTTAGGTTTTTTGGAGTAAAATACAGCTGATCCTTCACTTTCAGTCTGTTACTTTAAAATTGGGTGGCAAAGATAAATACTTTGCAGCCAGAGAGCGATGGTTGCTCTTGCGTTTAGATGGGACAGCTACCCAGGGTGTGAATTGAACTCTGAAGCTGTGCAGTGCCAGCCTGAACTTAGGTGACTTCAAGGATTTATCTCAAGACGTTCAGTGTGCCAATAGGTGGAGTGCACCAAGCACACTGACCCTGCTTGCTCCTTCTCTGTCTGAGTTTTCTTTAGCTCCTTCTGCGGAAAAGGAAGGAAACAGCAGAGGCTTTTACAGACGGTGCCATGAGTGATTCAGCATGCAGACTCAGCTGTTCAGATGAAATTGCTCCAGCAGCTTGCGGTGCCCCCGCCAGTTGCTAGGTGCAGATCCGGGAGGCTTTTCTGTTTTGACTGGAGAATCCACTCAGTTGCCAGGATTTCTGGATTAGTTTTCTCATAGGGTCTGGCAGTTGGTACTTTACAGCCACCAGAATGGAGAAGACTTGAGCAGGAATCGTCAGTCCCCAAACCAAATGATGCTGCTGGCTTGTGGGCATTAAAGCAAAAAGAGTGGCACATCTAAGTGAAAAATGAAAAATAATCTATACAGCTTCAGGACAATGTGCTCAGGACAATTCTGGTTATTTTTTGTGTGTGGATTACATGCACCAAATCAGTAGCAGTTTTCATGCTGTAGCTTTTTGAGAATCAGAGGCTGGTTTGTATCTTGCCCGGAAGAGTTTATGGTGTAATTTCAGGGAAAACACAATAAGGGAATGCTTAATTCATGTTGTGATGATGAGAACGCACAAAGTAATTCATGTAGTTGGCTTGAGTTTTAACTCAAGTAAAGAGGGTAAAAATACTACTGTAGAAGAAGAAATTCCAGGAGTTGGAGGCTGATATGTGTGAGGAAGAGAGCAAGACTCCGGTTGTGCAGAGATTTCAGCAGTTATGTGGTACATTGCAGAGAAGATGACAGTATTGACTACACCCTTCCAGTGTTTGCAACTGTTTTTTGTCTTATCCTGTTATTTAGAAACTCATTCCAGTGAAAGAACACATAGTTCATAAATCTATGATCCCAGCCACTAAGGCAATTTTTACTACTCAAATCTTACTCCTTATTTTTTACTTCACGTTTGCTTTAAGGTGTCAAGAGGTGAGCTGTGTTGCAGTTAGGTTTGTGTAAATAACTTGACATCTCCCTGCTCTGTTAGAGGCTTCTGCAGCTTGTGAATATAGGAAGAACCACAGGGGCTTGGGTTGGATTGGGGCAGGAGGGGAAATATGAGTTGTAATTCTGCCCTGCAGGCCCATTGGTTTTGATTTCTACTCCTGCCTTTCAGCAACACTTAGCTCACTGCCTTCCCCATCCTGGATGAAGATACCAATACCATGCCTAAACCCAGACTCCTGCAATACCTTTCTGGGGCCACCATCTAACTCACCAGTTGCACCTCTTTTTCATTACCTTTTTCTTCAGTCCTCCAGACAGTTTTCAGTCCTTTTTGCAGTGCCTGTATTTGTAGCACTTTTAGGTTATGATTTCTACTTCTTTTTGGAAGTGGGACAATACACTGTGTTGGATACACAACAGAAACATAGATCTGTTGATAAACATTGTTCCCTGGTTTGCTGATTCCTGTAATTATTTCACAGAGAATGTTCAAAGAATTGTTATAGATTCGTACTAGTCATTGCTTACTTTTTAGTCATTGCTTACTTTTGTCTCATTGACTTTTTTTTTTTCCCCCAAGGTGCTTTTTTCGATCATCATTTTGATGATGATCTGGAGTTAGTCTTTGGACAGCGATTACCAGCAGTACTGGTTTTTGAAGTTTCATGCTATATTTTGGTGGATGTTTTTTTCCTTTTTTTTGGTAATCTTTTGTAGTTCATTAGCTCAGTCCTGCTGAGTGCTGGGTCCTGCACTTGGGTCACAACAACCCCAGGCAGCGCTACAGGCTTGGGGAGGAGTGGCTGGAGAGCTGCCTGGCGGAAAAGGACCCCGGGGGTGTTGGTCGACAGCCACCTGAACATGAGCCAGCAGTGTGCCCAGGTGGCCAAGAAGGGCAATGGCATCCTAGCTTGTATCAGGAATAGTGTGGCCAGCAGGACCAGGGAGGTGATAGTGCCCCTGTACTCGGCACTGGTGAGGCTGCACCTTGAGTACTGTGTTCAGTTTTGGGCCCCTCACTACAAGAAGGACATGGAGGTGCTGGAGCGTGTCCAAAGAAGGGCAACGAAGCTGGTGAAGGGTCTAGACAACAAGTCTTATGAGGAGCGGCTGAGGGAGCTGGGGTTGTTTAGTTTGAGGGGAGACCTTACCACTCTCTACAACTACTTGAAAGGAGGTTGTAGCGAGGTGGGGGTCGGTCTCTTCTCCCAGGTAACAAGTGATAGGATGAGAGGAAATGGCCTCAAGTTGTGCCAGGGGAGGTTTAGCTTCAATATTAGGAAAAACTTCTTCATTGAAAGGGTAGTCAGGCACTGGACCAGGCTGCCCAGGGAAGTGGTTGAGTCCCCATCCCTGGAGGTATTTAAAAGACATGTAGATGTGGTGCTTGAGGACATGGTTTAGTGGTGGACTTGGCAGTACTAGGTTAACGGTTGGACTCAATGATCTTAAGGGTCTTTTCCAATCTAAATGATTCTATCATTCTGTGATAGTTCAGTGGATATCTCGTGTCCTGAAAAAACAGATGCAAACTGAATGTTTTTGTATTCATAACTCCAACATCTTTTTACAGTTCTTTTTTACTCTGTGAATACTTATGCTGTTGTTGCTTTGTGATCAGAGCTATCATTATAATCCAATGAACTGCAAGAGAGTTGTATTTCTGTTCCAGTTTTTCCAGCTGTATCTTTTATTGATTAGGAAATAAAAGGGAACATGCAGATGTGGATTTTTGTGTCTTCCCCTTCTTTCTTCTTGCTCCCATCATCCACAGGTGGAACTTTTGGTCATTTTGAGGGCATTGATCTCTAATCGTGATTTTGGTGCCCTCCTTCTGCTTAGCCAAGCTGTGCTTTGGTGGTGCCCCAAGAAAGATGAAAACTCTACCAGGTTTTGGCAGTATGGCCCAAGAGGTAATATATTCTTCTTGATGTCCAGGCAGGTTGCTAGTTACACCTGTGATGTCCTCGCTGCTCTCCTGCTGCAAACTGACCTCTGTGGTTGTCTTACTTGCTGCCTGTCTCAGTATTACTCGTGTTATTTGTATTACCCTTTTTGTCTATGAAGCAAACCTCTTTGCTTTCAGTCTTGGCCACACAGGTAATCTGTTGAGGAGGGAACTTCTTTTTTTCTGTTCACTGCATCAAAAGTGTTTTTTTTCCCCCTCTCATAGTTTCTGTTTTTTTTAAAGAAGCAGCAGGTATGCATGGTGACATGTAAATCCTTTTTGAAATTCCTAATTTGCTGACTTGACAGTACTCAGAGTAGACAAGAAGAGCTATGTTCATGGTGAACCTGCAGAGCTGGTTTGTGCCCTACATAACGTTTGGCGCATCTCTGAGAGATACAGAAGGAATTGCATTTTCTAACCTCTCTCTGCCTCGTCTCTCTCCAGAGGATTCACTGCTTACGCAGAAACCAAAATATTTGCTGGAGGAGGATTCTGAGTGTTTTATCCTGCAGGCTGAATGATGAAGAAAGGTTATGAATCCAGGGGGAAGCCTGTTTAATGAATTCTGTTTTCCTATTGTGTCCATACAGATTTGATACTTCTTTGTAATTAAAGTTGGATCTGCTTCTGCAGAATATTGTTTTTCTCATTTTGAACTATGTAGCCTTTCCCATGCATTCCCGAAATAGAACAGCTAAATGTCTTAAAAAAGGAGGAAAATAAAAGGGAAAGTACTGTCCTCCCAAAGGTGCACTGGGATTCTTGTAGCAGTATTTCTTTGCAGAAATATCATGAGTTGAGTTTTCTTGCTGCTAGTGAGGTTTCTGCTTTATGAACAAGATAATTGTATATTTCTGTTCAAAGTAAACATCATTGTGACACATTTCATGACCGCAAGATATTTTATGCACTCACTGGAATAAACAACACACAGGACTGTCTCAGGCAGTTAGTCAATGGATAATGTTGTGCCTGCTTTTACACATCTTTCAGCTAAATCAGAGATCAAAACTGAACTTCAGCACTTGAGGGCATGTGGGGAGGATTTTTGACACTCTGGAGGAAAGCGAGCCTGTAAAGCTTTAATGATTGCTCCTTCATCTATGCAGATTTGCTTTAACTGGTGCCAGAGCTGCTGTAATATTGATGACATCCTTCACCTTGTTAATGGTCCAAACGTAACGGAGCGTATGCTGGTAGTCTAATTTTGTTCTTGTAGGGAGACCACAAATTGCGAAGATTGCCTATAAGGGTGTGAACTATGACTACAAATTTGGCATGTAACATGCTTTCTGTTAAATGAATGAAAAATGTTTAAAACTCTGATTTTTGTGCACTGGGCACATCCCATGGCTTAGCTGGTATGAACAATTTTATTAAGAAAATTCTGGAACAGTTCCCTGACAGTGAGGCAATTAATAAAATATTGCAAGATAGAATAGTAAAGTCATATGTTGAATGACTGCATTTATCCCCAGGAGGGTATGAGAGTGTGTAGAGGTACAAATCTCCTGTTGCCTTCCATCCATCTTGATCTGTGTGATTTCGGGTTTCGGTGAAGTGTTTGGCCATTAGAGCACAGCAGTAGTTGATGAAAAATTAAACAGGTTATTACCTATTACAAATGGTTAGCCAGACTGAGCAGTGGCAGACTTCAGGTTTACTGGTTTACAATATGGAATCAAAAATGCCTGAAGTGGGGCAGCAGCGACCCACAGCCATAGTCAGGGCTGCCCCTGGGAAATGGGCTGGCTGATGTGGTCCAGTCCCTCAGAGTAATAAGAGATGCTTTCTATGACTTTTTGTGGTCATAGTGGAACCATTAATCCCCAAATGTTTATTTATAGTGTTCCTGTGGGACAGGCTGAGAGGTGTATAACTGGATTTTAAGGATAAAAGCTGCGTTGGGAGAGAGGCTGTAGCGGAAGCTGTTTAATTTGGAGCACTGTATGAGTTCTGCAAGAATGACTATAATCTTCCCAAATCTGG
The DNA here is from genome assembly GCF_047370975.1 of Nipponia nippon. NCBI lineage: Eukaryota > Metazoa > Chordata > Aves > Pelecaniformes > Threskiornithidae > Nipponia > Nipponia nippon. Next base: position 33,245,666 of record NW_028262402.1, read on the forward strand.
CATAGAAACACTAATGCTCTGTAGATGTAGATACATTCATGTGGGAACATCTTCCCTGAGATTCATAAGAAGCATTTAGTTCCTCAGGTGACTGTGTGGGATAGAGTGTCTTGCACTGAACTGGAACTTGGCTGCTGCAGAGCTCATCAATGAGAATGTGCCCTGCTATGTGTAGTGTGGAAAACCAATTATCTTTCATATTTATTGTCTGCCTTGTGAACCTCTCCTGCTTTGCAGAGAGAGGAGATGGAGCTTGGATTGGTCATAGCGTAGCTGTAACACTGTTCCCGGGCTTGCAGTGTCACTGTGTCCATCCAAAGTGCTCAGGAGAGAAGTAGCCATCCAGGCTGTCTCTACATTGTTGCTACTCCAGAGCTGGAGGGGATTAATTGATAAATGTCTTTTTCTGCTGTACGGGATAGATATTGTGTCCCAGAAGGATGTTAAACATTAAGCTTTCCCATGTCTTGTGATTCTCACAAGCAGAGCTATGACCCTGTGCATGGCAGTGTTACTGCCAGACCTCAGGTACTCCAGGTCATCTGAAGCATTATGTTTTTCTGTATTGTTTACAGGATAACCATTAGGAGTAGAAATAGAGAGCACAGCACAGGGATCATTCAGAATTTCCAAAAAGTACACCATATGCCTTTCAGATGCTTATAATTTGGCGAAGGCAGAATCATGTTTCTTTCAGAGCCCATTGTTCCTCAGTGCTAGTATTGTCACAGATTTTCAGTGTACCCTTTTCTGCTTTCTTGCAAAAGGGACTGATAATTTTCCTCCATGCTAGTAATTGTTTTTTCTCTACCATATTACTGTTTTATTTTTGCAGGATTTGCCATTTTTAAATGATAAATGTGTGTCTTACAAGTCTGTGTGACTTTCATTAAGAATATCTGCTATTTCATTTCTGTAATTTTAAAAAACCCACACTAAACAACCAAAACTCAGAGGCTTCAGTTGTCTCAGTATATCTAACGAAGGCAAGGAGCTTAGAGCCAACATGCAAATGGCAGCTTGACACAGAGAATGAAACATGTGGAATGCATTTCCATGGGCGGTGATAGCAGTATTTACTGTGTTATTATGATAGTGCCTCAGAGCCTAAGGCATGGATAAGGACCCCATTTGGCTATGCAAACACAAAGTAAGGTGCACTTCCTAGTCATGTCTGAGGACATGGACACCCAGTGGAATATTATGTTATATAAATAAAACAGCTTGCTGCCATTTCGATGAGAAGTTGTACTTGAATCTGCATGTGCTCTTGGTTCATGGCAACCAGGAGTGAAAACATAATAGTCTGAAGCATTTTTGCCAGTACATTTTAATATATTGCAGTTGGACAGTGTTCAGCAAAGAAGGCAATAATCTATTAAATCTTCAAATGCAGCTACGTTATATTCTATGCCCACATTCTTAAAATAAGACTTTGCCTAGGTGGGCACAGGCAGACAGAGAAACAACACTGGGCAGCATGATGTGGGGGTCTCCGCACATTGTCATCTTTGCCAAGAAAAGAGGGGTTTAGAAGATTCTAATGGAGTGTATTTTGTGGTCCCTCCTTCCTGACAGAAGTGCTGACCTGGAAGTAAATGTAAAGTTGCTTGTTTTGGAAGTTTGAAGAAGTGGACTGTGGGAGCTGAGAAGGGTAGATGATTGCTGTCCTTTCTCACTCAGCAGGAAGAAGACAAGGAGGCATAAAATGAGAGGGTCCTGACAGGCAGGGATGAATTACAGTTGGGAACAGATGGATGAAGAGTAGCTGATGGAAATGACGAAATCACTGGAGGGATGCACAAAGGGATACGCTGAAGCAGTAGACCAGGGAGAAGATCTTTGCATCATTATTTGGAAAGATACCAGTGGAGCAAAATGGCACTTGGCAGGCCAGGGGCTATGATATTGGGATAATCTAGTCACAAAATGATGGTAACGAAAGAATGTCTTGTTTTATATACCCTTGTCTACTTAGGGGTTAGGAGGGGTAATGATTATTTATAGTAAGAGTATGATTTTAGGAAGCAAAGTAGGTGTGTGTTAGGAGAACATCAGCTTTGTCATACTTCAAAATTAATTGAGCAAGTAAGAGCTTTTTAAAAGCCTTCTTTGACAGGCCAAGGATGCATGGGCTGTGAAGCTTGTTGTAGTATATACCAGGTGTGCCTCCAAGAAGGTAATAAATCTCCAGATGCTTAGGAGTAGAACTCCATTTTTAATTAACAAATGATATTTTAATACTTCTTTGTTTTGAATTTGACATGGAGAATCCTAAATGACATCCTAGCACCCAGTTGTGTGCTGGCAGGGTCACAGTCTTCTGGATGATATCATCTAGATTTAGACTTGCCCTGTTTTGGGATTGTCCATAATGTTATCTACAGACTTGAAAGGTGAGTCTCAACTCGGTTGACCTCTTCAACTTTTACAAAATTGCTGTATTTTATCCAAGAAATTATGTGCACTCTGACTTTGAATGGTATGATTTTCAATATGATGAGCTTTTAATGATTCATTCTTTAACACTAAAAAACAGCTGGCATTTCTAACATGAAAGTTTTAGTGTGAAAAACTCAGAGGTTTTAACAAGGTATTAGGGAATATTGTAGTAGGGTAAAAGTGCTGGTGAGCTGCTTGTTGTCTCCCAGTGTAGTTTGCTGCTTTGGAGAAAAAAGCTGAGTCACTAGGGAAAATAAAAATCCATTTAGAAAAAATAATGTAAATGTTTCTGTTGATTTGTATCAGGTATTTTACTAGATTAAGTTAAATTGGACTATATTAGTTTACTAAACTAGAATAGTTAAAATTAGACTAGATAACAGACCTTTGGCATGAGGCAACCGGCTTAAATACTAGCGCTGAAAGACTGCAATATAGGGAATGTCTGTTAGAAAATTAATAAGTTAAAGAACTTAAATACTTTTTAATGAACATTTCACAGTTGGCTTTTAAAGGATTGTTTAATGTGATTAAGGATTGTGTGGTGAAGAATGCCAAGAGACTGTGACTATTCTCTAATTCCTGACCAAAAATGTGAAGGAAAACCGGTTGCATGCTTGCTCCATTATTCATGAACTACTCACAGATATTATGTGTAAGGTTTAATATGGCATACCTGGATTATGAAAGTGGTTTTCTTGTTTACAACAGATTTTCCCTTAACTTTATTGGACAATCAGAAGTGAATGCAAGTGTACACAGTGCTCTCCTTACTGCTGACGCAAGAGATGTAGGAGTGGGATATGCAAGTACACATACCTTTCATTACATCTACATTTTAGAGTACTTAAAATGTTTTGGTTTTTTTTTTTATCAGTTATAACTATGCCATATGACAGGTTACGTATTTGTTAACTGCAAAATACGCATTGAACCAATGCCTTTGAATATGAAGGGACAGAAGTTCAGGTACTTTAAAATGCATTGATGCCAGTTGCATTAGCGTGTAACTAACTGGATGGATCCATGCTTGTTCAACTCCTGGCAGAGTGGATTTGGAGGGAAGTTAGAAGTTACATCTACTGCTTTACAGCTAATCTATGTTATTGTGGGAACAGGATTATAATTTACATCAGCTTTAGGCAAAACTGTACCATGAATAATACACAAAGCTTACACATTTTTTTTAGATTTAGATTAAGGTGTGTACAGCTCTCATTTGTTTAGCCAGTTAGTGACATAAGTTAGAAACCAATCTTCAATGCAAAACATCCTGCAGGAAATGGATCTGTTTTCAGGTGTAAAGCACTTCAAAAGCTCAGGGTGGAAAACAAAGACAGAAGTTTATATACAGAAATTTTAGTTTGGAGAAATGGTTAGCTTTTTTTCGAGAAATCCTCCAAAGTGTGTTCAGGTGAGTGGAACCAACTGAGGGGTCCCAGTGCAGTCAGTGGAATCAATACAGTTGAGGATGTGAGTAAGGTACATGGGTTGTACGTGAGTCACCTTTATTTCCTGAATCATGCTTGGAATCTGGTACTGCACATGCACAGTAGATAAAAGCAGTTGCTCTTAAATACATGTGCTTTCTTATAATTTTGTTATGCTTACACTGACTGGGGCCATTTTCTTGCAGGTATGACTTAATCTTTTTTTTTTAAATATACTGTAAGTGGTTTCCCAGCTTGCTCTTTTGAAGTTAACAGAGAAGAGGCTTGGAATATTGTATCTGGCTCTGCTAGTGTAGACATATTGGCAGTCTTGGATTTTGGGCAAGAACAGTAGCTGCTGGTTTAAATTTTACAGGTATTACCTTCAGTACTGTTTTTCCAAGAGACTGGAGATGCACTACCAAAATAACATGAGCATCACAATCAGCTTTGAAAGTTAATTTTATGTAACAATTTTGAGGCCTTCTCAGACAAAAGAAATGATTTATATAAGGCTACGTAGTTCTCATTAAGACAATCTTTTACAAGCACTTAGAATGCTGAGGTTGTTTGCTTTATGTACTATAATAAAGCTGATTTTTTGCCTGATGCAAACAGATTATGAACTGGAGTTTCCTGTGGTGATGTTTGTAGGTCTACCTGTTGCAATCAAGGAAAAAGGGAAAGTTACAAACGATCCCCTCGTCATAAGAAGCCACTAATCCATGTTTTGCTTCATTTTCTCTCCGCTGTATGTTAGGATTACGTAATGTAATACATAGTGGAATCTAAAATTTGACATGTTTAATGGTACCAAATAAAAAAAAAAATTCCAAAATGGCAAACCTTATAAAAGTTGACTACTTTGTGATAATATTGCTTTATCCATTATTTACAGCAATAGCTTTTCCTTGAACAATCATACAGATTGTTCACCTCAATGACTTGTACAAACTTCAGCAAATGATGAGGAGAACTGAAGAAAGAAGGCTTTTCTCCTCTTTAGCACTGTGAATTAAATGATAACAAAAAGATACAAGTTCAGAAACATACATGAAAGTAGTACCATAAACAGTCCGTATCTCCAAATGTACATATTGCTTTCTTTTTTTTGGTAAGTTGTTTTTATGTCTAAAAGATTTAAGTAACTTGCTGGATTCCCTTCCAATCCATAGTTTAGTTTTAATTAGTAGGCGTTTGTTTTGTTTACTTTTCATTTGAATTCTAGTGCCCATCCCATTAGAACAGAACACCAATAGAAATGGAGTATTGAAACTCAGCTTGGCGATACTTAATTGCTTAAGTAATTATGTGTGTATATTCAATACAATGGCATGGTTATGTTGGTTAACATTTTCAAAGATTATCAACTGAAGACAATTAATTTAAAGGAAAAAAAGTGCAACTCTTAAAAATGGAATTGTTTATTTTGCGTGTCAGTAGTTTCCTGGTTGCTACTGAAATCCAGCATACTTGTGCAGCGGTTTTCAATATGCATGATGGCTGCAGTGCCAGTTTGGCTTCTGGTTTTACCGGAAAAGTAAGCAAGCAAAATTCCCAACTAGTTTACAGCTGAGGATCCTCCCCTGCTACTGTGAAGTGTGCCTGATGACGGATTTTTGTAAATATTTTCACCTTTGCAGTTTATATTATGAGCTAAATTCTGCCTCTGAATGCGAACCTCTGCTTGCCACTGATTGCATGGCGCAGAGTAAGTCAGGGCTGCGAACTGCTTGGCTCATATACTGACTGTGCTGCTCTGTTGCTTTCTGTTGCTGGGCAGTCCCACCACTGGTCTGTAAATGAACTATTCATTGAGTGAATTATCGGTTTAGAGGGAACTTACAAGACTGTGTGTTATCTTTTAAAACTGTGGTGCTTAGGAGAGACAAATATGAAGGTCTCAAGTATTCACATTTACCAAAATAGATTTTTCAGTGTAGGCAATTTTTCTTTGTGGAAGGGTCACAAAAGAGTGACAGTCCTAACTTTCTTTCTATCACAAAAAAGTGATGTTTGAAAGCATTTTGAAGAGACAGCATTGGGTTGGAAATTCCTTTTAACAATAAATAATATTCTGAGAATAGGATGTTGGTGTTTCTGGAGATACAAGTCTTACTCTGCTTATGGACTAGCTGGAAAGAATCAAGCCCATTAAGGATATGAATTTTTGTAATTATTTTAAGAGCAGATACCTAGCTTCTGCCATTTTCAGGCACATAAGCCTGATTTATCCTGTATAAAACAGCTAAGCAAAGTGTATTATTTAAGTGGGAAACTGTAAACACACATATTTCAATTGAAGAGAGGGAAATTTGGGGGCATACAATCTGTAATGAAACATAATTTATAGAAGGGATTATTATGAAGGTTTTTCTGATTCCTGCTGAGTGCTTCACTGAATGCTACATAATAATACTAAAGATTGAATTACTGGTTCACAGAGGATGTCCTTGTGTCAGTAAAGGTTTTTAGGTAAATGGGAATGAGTGCATTTTATTACTTAGCTGTTAAAACATTTATTTATTTGTGCATTTTTTTTTACATGTATATTTATTTATTTTAAAGAAGGCATATGTGTCTGAGGGGAGAAAAGCAGAAGCAGCATCTGCATCACTTGTGGAGAATTTTTTATTTTTAATGGAACTCATCTTTGGGGAAGAAATCTGTCGCTAAGCAGCGTTATACAGCATTACCCACATCCTAGGTGTATGGCAGTTCTGCGCTGAGGTCTGCCTTGGCCATATGTGAGAAGGACCTATATTTTACTGGTTTTTTTTAATCCTTAAGCTATTTTTTTTTTTTAAGATGTTGCTTTTAGTTTTTTTAATTTAGGGGTAGTGCATTCGGATTGTCCTGAAAATCCCTGAAGGCTAGAAGCTGCTATCATCATCACTGGAAATTTACAGCTCAATTATTTGACTCCAGAACCACCTGGTAGTTTAAAAAGAAAACTCTTCCTGCCTACTGTCTTTTGATGCGTGACTAAAGTCTCAAACATTTGACATCTCTGGTCTTGAATCAATTCTATCTATCTGTGGTATTGTTGGGCAGTGTTTCAGAGAGTATTTTCCTCTCTTTATAAAAACACCCACACACCCACTCTTTATATGGATTTCTTGCCTACTGGGATGGGAGGCAGGACCCAGCTTCTGCCCTGGCTGAAGTTTTTAGTGGTGTAGTGTTAAGAATAAGAGTCTTGGCATTGCTGCAAGCACTTCAAATGTCCTCTCTCTTATAGAGTCATAGAATCGTTTAGGTTGGAAAAGACCTTTAAGATTATCAAGTCCAACCCTTAACCTAGAGCTGCCAAGTCCACCACTAAACCATATGTCGTGGTTTAACCCCAGCCAGCAACTAAGCACCACACAGCCGCTCGCTCACACCCCCCGGTGGGATGGGGGAGAGAATTGGAAGAGTAAAAGTGAGAAAACTCGTGGGTTGAGATAAAGACAGTTTAATGGGTAAATCAAAAGCCGCGCGTGCAAGCAAAGCAAAACAAGGAATTCATTCACTCCTTCCCATGGGCAGGCAGGTGTTCAGCCATCCCCAGGAAAACAGGGCTCCATCACGCATAACAGTTACTTGGGAAGACAAACGCCATCACGCCCAATGTCCCCCCCTTCCTTCTTCTTCCCCCAGCTTATGTACTGAGCATGATGTCATATGGCATGGAATAGCCCTTTGGCCAGTCTGGATCAGCTGTCCTAGCTATTGTCCCTCCCAGCTTCTTGTGCACCTGGCAGAGCAAGAGAAGCTGAAAAGTCCTTGACTAGTGTAAACTCTGCTCAGCAAGAACCAAAACATCAGTGTGTTATCAACATTATTCTCATCCTAAATCCAAAACACAGCACTCTACCAGCTACTAAGAAGAAAACTAACTCTATCCCAGCTGAAACCAGGACACCATAGAATCATAGAATGCTTTGGGATGGAAGGGACCTTTAAAGGTCACCTAGTCCATCCCCCCTGCAAGTGGCAGGGACATCTACAACTAGATCAGGTTGCTCAGAGCCCCATCCAGCCTGTCCTTGAATGTTTCCAAGGATGGGGCATCTGCTGCCTCTCTGGGCAACCTGTTCCAGTGTTTCACTATCCTCACTGTAAAAAAATTCTTCCTCATATCTCGTCTGATACCATGTCCTTAAGCACTACATCTGCCTGTCTTTTAAATACCTCCAGGGATGGGGACTCAACCACTTTCCTGGGCAGCCTGTTCCAGTGCCTGACTACCCTTTCAGTGAAGAAGTTTTTCCTAATATCCAACCTAAACCTCCCCTGGTGCAGTTTCAGGCCATTTCCTCTTGTCCTATATCCCCTCGCAACAACTGCTGTCAGGGTCCTTGCTGAGTTTTTTGCAGAATAATCCAGCCATGACATTTTCAAGCTGAAGAACTCAGGAGAGTAAGCACAGCAGTAGGTGGGGAGTTAGCCCTTTATGGTGGCAAGTCCCTTTGTGCCCCAGCTCAGCAGGGTGTCTAAAAGCTGCTATTTGGGAGATGCTGCTGTTTGGACAGGCAGCAAGTAGGCAACTAGCGTGGACTCTTCTGCTTGCACAGCCCTCTGCTGATGCAAGTGAAAAGAGAATGAGGAGTAGCATCTTCTACTGGAGGGATGACAGTGGTGGCCTGTGACTGTGCCACCAGCAGTACAGGCCAAGCCTCGGTGGTCTCTACTATGTCTGCTTCCTTGCCTTGAGGCAGGGGAGGGTGCTTTGTCTGTAGCTTGGAGAAGGATGGGGTTGATTGGGGACAGTGCTGAGAGGTTACATGGGATAGGGATAATTGGGTGCGTACCTGTAGTAGGCAATGGGCATGTCCATAGGGAGAGGTTTGTGTGTGGTTGGGGCTCCCGTATCTTGCTGTGTGTAGGTCCATGGGGTGAGCAGCATGGACCCCAAGGACTTGCTTTTTTGCTGCTGCACATGTGGGAGACAAGGATAAGATGACTTTTTTGTGTAGAAACCTTTGAGCTGTCTCTGACTCCTTCTTTATGCGTTTCCTTATCAGCTTCATTGTATGGGTATTCCTTCTTTGGGACTACAAAATACTGTGCATAAAGGTTTTAGTCCTGTTTATGCCATTTCTGACATTTCAGGCTGGCAGAAGTCCAATTACAAACTTGATATATTTCCATTCCGGTCACAATAGCATGTCACAAGGTATAGCTGTAGCTTGAATATTAAGAGCTGTTTACATTTTTATTGTACAGTAGTGAGCACGTTCTGCCAAACAAATTATCCATAGAACATTTTTTTCAATGTGAGATTCATATTATTCTTCTCATTTCAATTAAACTGTGTATCTTGGAAGTTTTTCCACTCCAGTATCAGCTCTGTGTCTGGAGGATATATTTGGAGTATAAATGGGTCTTCAGGAATGGGACAGGGCCATTGGTTTAAGCCATAGTGAGTGTTTGAAAATTAAGTAACATGGTACAGGTAAAATTCAGCAAATCTGAATTGGGCCTTTATCTCTTTGCATTATAGATAATTCTTGGGCCAGATCTTATTGACTCTTGTTATATTAATCTCAGTTCTCTAATTTATTCCTAACTTGTATCATTTAGTAATGCAGAGGCATTTGCTTCTAGGCTTTTCCATTTTTTGGATACTCTCAATTGTTTGTCTTTTTTTTAATTGCATGCTGAATGTATCTTCACAACAGGCAAAATACTCCCATTCATACATAATATTGCAAGATCTGTATTTTCCATTATGGTCAATCTGTGGATAAAGAATCAAATCTTTTAGAATGCTTCCTGAGATGCTTTGGTTCGTGGTTGTTCAGGCTTTGATTTGTTTGGTTGGTTTGGTTTGCCTTTTTTCCCTTTGCCTGTGATTTACTTTCAGAGTGTCATGGAGACTTTGCATACCTTGGTAAGCTTAAACATGATTGACCCTAATAGTCTAGCTTCTATGTTCCTGAAAATAAGCAAATTAACAGGAAAATAGTATTCCATAGTATAACAAAAAGGACTGAGAAAATCTGTTGTGGTCTCTTTCCTTAATAGATTTTTTACTGTTTGCCATCAGAAGTTGAAGGGATCTTCAGTATTCATGGTTATAGTATATTGAGAGACCAGAGGGAAGCTACAGTGGCTTTTTTCTGTCAGCCCAGCTGTGAGTGAATGACATATTTAACTGCTTCTCTAGAACCAAGCTCAAAAGCTTGTTTCATTCTTCTGTGAGAGCATTTTATTTGTAGCATGCAGTATTTATTAATTAAGATAGAATTTGAATAAGTGATCAAAATGCTGATTTTGCTGTGCTTGAAGCTGTGCTATTTTTGAAGGTCAGCAGTAATAATCTGTTACGACTAATGTTTCTGATTTTTTTAAAAAAATCTTGTTTAAATATTTATATATTTACTTTTATTTAAAATTTAACCAGAACCCCCCTCTTTTCTGTGAGCTGTATCAGAGACAAATGATCAGGACTCCAGGTATACATTTTTTATGAGGAAAAAGTATGTCTGAACGAAAGGCTGAATGGTGGTTTATACTTAACCATCTCTGATGTTAATTTTGGTGGAGTTAGTTTATTCTGTAACAGATTTTTTCATTGGTAGCTGATATTCCTCAGTTCTTTCAATTTACAGGATTTATATACGTGCTTACAGAAACTGTTCGGTCTCTGGATTTTTGAAGTGTGAAAATTTTCTTTTGAATATATTTTCTTCTGTGATACAGCTATGGCCTTTCTATACAGAATACTATAGTTTATCATTATATATGTGTGTGTGTATAGTACTGGTTTATTACTATGGTTATTGATTTATGTATACCAGGACGGGTTCCAGATTCAAGGACCAGGTTCAGTAGAAATGTGGAGTTATTGGGTGCAAAGTTTGATGTGTGCCACGCGTTTCACACAGCTTGTGGAGCTTAGGTCAGAATGTCTAATGGTAATGTTATTTCTTTCTTCCTTCTTGTTTAACTAATTTAAATAATGTGGTCTTTGCTTACATAATCCTGGTTCTATACAAAATGTAAATATATTACTACCTAGTTTACTGAGAATCCCCCACAGACAGTTTTGTAACCTGTTCTACTTTATTCCTCCCTTACCATGTCTGCTAAACGATGCAGGTGGTGAGGATTTTCGCTTAAATTTGTGCTTCTTGTATTCTGCATTGCCCTTCAGTGCACCCCCCCTCACAGCACCTGTTTTTCAAAGGCATCCCATGGGGTGACCTAATACCTGATTCAGTTGCGGAAACTAATGACACGTCTGGCTCAGTTTCAGAGCCTGGGCTGATCCTGACTTTGCTGTTTGCAATTGCAAATACATTTTCTTTCAATTGCTGCTGCCTTGTTCAGCACGTTATTGTTGGTTTTTCAAGTTGGAGCCACTGAATGTACAATCTGTACAATCTGTCACTAGTTGAGCTTTTTCAACCTGTCCCACTCTTGCTCTTCCTCTAACCCACCTCTCCTCCCTGCATACAAACTCATTTGTAAAGCTTAGATGTACTTCCCTAAAAAATTGAAGACAGGTTATTTATTTTGATGCAAGTTCTCCCAGTAGGTGATTTTTAGAGACGTTACAAAGGTTTCTTTCATGAGGGCTGGATGCAGCACCTGAATTGCTTGCAAGGACCAACTTCCCAAACAAGCTCCATTCGCATGCTTTTGGTGAAAATTTTGTGTCCTTTTGATGATCTGTAATCCTTTTATGAATTACACTCACTTGGTCATTGAGATGTTTATTCTGTGAATATCATAGTTAAAAAAGGACTACACAATGAATTGAGTCTACTGAAAGTAGACCTTGATTAATTCACTGTACACGAGGTCGGGCATCAGGGAGTAGCTGCTGTGTGCTGACTAGCTCTGCAATGCCAAAAGGCACTGCATGTTTTCTAAGCAATTGGGAACTGGAGCAGCACTTTGCAGCTACTTCCCAAAGCCCTGGGAGAGCAGGGGAAGGATTTCCTGCCAGAACATAAGAAGCATTGCACACTGGGCCATTGGTGGAGACTTAACAAAGTACAGAACTGGCTGTGGACCAGAATCTGCTGTTTAAAATGACTGTATGCCTGGTTTAACATGTTAGAAACCCATAAGCAGTAGCAACTAGTAAGCAAATAGAATTGTTCAACATCAGCCGCTGCTTTCAAAACACTGAAGAATTAGTTTGAAAAAAAAACAAAATACAGGATCTTGTGTGCACAGCAGGTTTAGATTTGTTTGCACTGCTTGGCAGATACTGCTGTCATTTTACGACATATTACAGCATTATAGTTAAAAAATAAACTACAGTCTACTCTTCCTCCTGGTCACCTTCACTTCTCTTTTCTTTTCTCCTATATTTTTCTGCTTCCTTTGTGGTGTCCCTTTTTAGTAATTTGTAATGATGCTTACTCATAAATCTTATTTGGAGAAGGTGGAAAGCAGAAAAGGGGAAGATGACTGAGATAAAGCAAGAAAAGTAAGAAATAAAGGAGAATGGAGAATATAATGCTGTGGTCAGACACTTGATTTAAAAAAAATTAGAAGAAACAGAGCAAATGATCACTTGCAACTTTTTATTGTTTTCCTCTTTAACTTCTGTGAGCTTATTCAGGATCTTTTCAAAGGGTCATAATTAAGCCTGCTTGCTAAAAATAGTTTTACAAATATGCAAATTGTATGGTAAACCTGAGTGAATTAACTGCCTTCTTTTTTTTTCCCCAGAAGTGTGGAGGACAGCATGTTTCACCCTTGGGCTGAATAGCACCAGTATATTCTCCTGATGCTCTGACCCAGGACTGGGTCTGGGGTTAGGCTGAATGTCCCACTGTCCCAAACTCAAATGAGGTCTCTTTCCATTTCCTAATTGTTTGTCATAAATTTGGATATATTGGCATATATAGATATATCAGTACTATTGCTTTTGTTATCTTTCATTTCTGTCACTTGCACACATGCATGTTCATGTATGTATGAATTTATTTTAAAAATACGTACAACTTCAGCAGAGGTGAGATAAATCTCATCTTCATAATCAGCTGTATCCTAGATGAGCAAATAAAGTGTCAATTAGGGTCTTCCTTTCTTGGGCAACAGTCTGATTCAGATAAATGTGGACTTCCCCTAGGTCTTGTGTGTTCTCAGTGAATGTCCCGATGTGAAGGGATGTCAGGATTTTCTCTCCATTTTTGACAGAGAGCTGGTGTCAGTAACACTTTCCTCAAAGCTTCACATTTGACGAATTGACATTTTTTATGAAAACTTTGTACAACTTACTTTGTCTGTGCAACTAAGAAAGAAATGGACCAGCTTTTTTTACTACAGAACTTTACATTTAACCAATTTCCTAAATTTATGTGGCATGTTCATAAAAGTGCAGATAGTTATTATGGAAATTATCTTAGTGAGTTTGGATTTTCTTTTCTTTTTTTTTTTTTTTAGAATAGGTGGACTGTTGAGGTTTTCCTTTCCCCTGCTGGATACTAGGTGTTTTGTACACTATGAATTTTATTGTATGAAAAGTTACGAGAGGACAACATTACTGGCATTTTCTGCATTTAATGTTTTAGTGTTGGTTTGATGACTTGTAATAAAGTTTCTTGTTTCCTGTTCTTGATAAGAAAAAAAAAAACCCAAACTATCCTTCTGGCATCATTGCCTACTGCTCCTTTTAATTAGTTGTCTATTGGCAATGTTTCTCTCTGTGCCACCTCAAGCCATTGAGTGTGGGATTCGAAAGGAGCACATTGATGCTCATTTGCTAATTTGCAAGAGCTGCATTCTCCTTGGGATGGATTTTTCTTGCTTCACCTGTTCAGTTTCAATTAGCTGTTAGTGTAGGTATCAAAAAGTCCTACAGACAGTGTGGCCAGTTAGCTCTGAAGTATTTTGTTGATGTGCTTCAAAGGCTTTGGGGTCTATGCAAGTTGTAAGAGAGTACATATCTGCCTGGGATCATACACAGTTGGGAAAATGCTATTATCTTGCTGTTTCATGGGCAGAGCTAGAGAGTCTTATAATTGTTGTTAATTTTTTGAATGGGCTGCAGCCTTATAGACAGGTCATCCGTCTGAACAAGGAGGGGCTTGAAACCCTGACTTGCTTGGTGCATGCAACTTCCACCACCTTTTAGGACAAGTTCTTACAGAATGGTGTGTTACTGCTTGTTTTCTGTAAGTGGTTTCACAGAAGGGTACAACACAATTGCTGCAATTTATTGCACTGTTTTCTTGTGTGGTCTCTTGAGTTGAAATGTATGGTATAAGCATGGGGAGAAGGTCAATGGTTTTGCGATACATGAGTCCTCAGCTTTTTTTTTTTAAGAGGTAATTCACTTAGCTTCCTGTGTAGCTGTTCCTCTCTGTGTGATCCAGTCTACTACAGTAGTATATGAGTAAAAGTTGCACCTGCAAGTGGGACGAGCTCTGAAAATGCCTGGCTGGGATTCAGCTGCTACCTTCAGGGCAATTTTCAGAAGCCCATTTTCCCAGAGTCAACTTGACTGCTCTCTCTTATGTGAATGAGGCCTCTCCTTGTCACAGTGGGGAGCAAGAGATGATGGAAAGAGCAATTGGAGGGGGAAGATCTGCTGTTGGGCAGATCAAGTCTCTGTATTTGTCAGCCTCTCTCTTTAACAAAAACATAAAATAAAATACAGCATATGGGGAACCAGAGACATGACCAGCTGAACTATGGCCAAGTTGCATGTTAGCAAAAGACAGCATCTGCTGTGTAATTCTTGTCAAAGGACAACACTAATCTCATTGAATCATTATTTCTCATGAGATAATATTCTCCTTTTGCTTAGCTCAATAGACATGGTTAATACTGTTTGCTAGGCAAGATACGTACTCCTAGGATTGACTGAAAGGCCTTTGTATGGTGATCAGTTAAATCTGTGGAGAAGATGGTACAGGTTAACTATGGAGTCGTACACAGTGATGAATAAACTCACTATTCAGGGCATTTTAAATGAAGTACTGTAGCCCCAAAGAGAACTGAATCAATTGAGTGATTTATTGTAAAAAGTGATAAGGAGAAGAAAAGAATTTGAGTACTTATTGTGAGTTAAGCCTGTGTTATAAAGATACAGACATTTGATAAAAACTAAAATGACAAGATGAAGCATATTTGGCTTTTCTAGTTGCAAACTCCACCTCACAGTTGAAGTTTGTATACTGCAAAAATGGCACCCTGTTTAGTTCAGTTTTGCTGGTACTTGAATCATAGAATGCTTTGGGATGGAAGGGACCTTTAAAGGTCATCTAGTCCATCCCCCCTGCAATGGGCAGAGACATCTACATCTGAACCAGGTTGCTCAGAGCCTCATCCAGCCTGTCCTTGAATGTTTCCAAGGATGAGGCACCTACCACCTCTCTGGGCAACTCGTTCCAGTGTTTCGCCACCCTCATTGTAAAAAATTTCTTCCTTATATCTGGTCTGAATCTACCCTCTTTTAGTTTAAAACCATTACCCCTTGTCCTATCACAACAAGCCCTGCTAAAAAGTCTGTCCCCATCTTTCTTATAAGCCCCCTTTAAATATTGAAAGGCTGCAATAAGGTCTCCCCGCAGCCTTCTCATCTCCAGGCTGAACAACCCCAGCTCTTTCAGCCTTTCCTCATAGCAGAGGTATTCCATCCCTCTGATCATTTTTGTGGCCCTCCTCTGGACCCCCTCCAACAGGTCCATGTCCTTCCTGTGCTGAGGACCCCAGAGCTGGACGCAGTGCTCCAGGTGGGGTCTCACCAGAGCAGAGTAGAGGGGCAGAATCACCTCCCTCGACCTGCTGGCCACGCTTCTTTTGATGCAGTCCAGGATACAGTTGGCTTTCTGGGCTGCGAGAGCACATTGCCAGCTCATGTGCAGCCTTTTGTCTATCAGTACCCCCAGGTCCTTCTTGGCAGGGCTGCTCTCAATCCCTTCATCCCCCAGCCTGTATTGATACTGGTGGTTGCCCTGACCCAGGTGCAGGACCTTGCACTTGTCCTTGTTGAACCTCATGAGGTTCACACAGGCCCATTTCTCCAGCTTATCCAGATCCCTCTGGATGACATTCCGTCCCTCAGGTGTGTCAGCTGCACCGCTCAGCTTGGTGTCATCGGCAAACTTGCCAAGAGTGCACTCAATCCTGCTGTCAGTGTCATTGATGAAGATATTGAACAGCACTGGCCCCAGTACAGACCCCTGAGGGACACCACTTGTCACTGATCTCCATCTGGACATCGAGTCATTGACCACTACCCTCTGGATGCAACCATCCAGCCAATTCCTTATCCACCGAACAGTCCACCCATCAAATCCATATCCTTCCAATTTAGAGAGAAGGATATTGTGGGGGACCATGTCAAAGGCCTTACAGAAGTCCAGATAGATGACATCTGTAGCTCTTCCCTTGTCCACTGATGTAGTCACTCCATCATAGAAGGCCACTAGGTTGGTGAGGCAGGACTTGCCCTTGGTGAAGCCGTGCTGGCTGTCTCGAATCACCTCCCTGTCCCCCATGTGCCTTAGCATAGATTGCAGGAGGATTTGTTCCATGATCTTCCCAGGCACAGAGGTGAGGCTGACAGGTTGGTAATTCCCAGAGTCCTCCTTTTTACCCTTTTCAAAAATGGCTGCAATATTTCCCTTTTTCCAGTCCCCAGGGACTTCACCTGACTGCCATGACTTTTCAAATATCATGGAGAGTGGCTTAGGAACTACATCAGCCAGTTCCCTCAGGACTCTGGGATGCATCTCATCGGGACCCATATGCTTACGTATGTTCAGGTTCCTCAGGTGGTCATGAACCTGATCTTCTCTTACAGTGGGAGGACCTCTGCCTTCCTGATCCCCGTCAAATGGCTCATTGACTCAGGAGGTGTGAGGAGAAAGGTTGCCAGTGAAGACTGAGGCAAAGACGTTGTTGAGTACCTCAACCGCCTTCTTGTCTGTTGTTACCAGCTCACCACTTCTGCTCATCAGAGGGGGTATGCTTTCTTTAAGCTTCCTTTTCTGGTTAATGTACCTATAGACGCCCTTCTTATTATTCTTTCCGTCCCTTGCCAGGTTCAGCTCCAGCCAAGTCTTGGCCTTCCTGATCCCATCCTTACATAACTGGGCAGTGTCCCTGTACTCTTCCCAAGATACCAGTCCCTTCTTCCACTGCCTGTGCAATCTCTTCTTACCCTTTAGTTTGACCCACAGGTCATGGCTCAGCCGTGCCGGCCTCTTCCTTTCCTTGCCCAATTTCCTGCACCTGGGGATCGAGAGCTCTTGTGCCCTATGGAAAGCATCCTTGAAGACCTGCCAGCTCTGTTCTGCTCCCTTGTCCCTGAGGGCCATTTCCCAGGGGGTCCTGTTGATTAACTCCTTGAAGAGCTGGAAGTTTGCTTTCCTAAAATTCAGGGTCCTGACTATACTCTTCACCTGACCCTTATCTCTCCAGACTGTGAACTCTACTTGTGCGTGATCACTGCAGCCGAGGCTGCCTCCAATCCTGACATCACCAATGAGCTCACTTACATTGGTGACCACCAGGTCCAGCACTGCATCCCCTCTGGCATGGCTATCTACTACCTGGCTTAGGAAGTTGTCCTCCATGCACTCCAGGAGTCTCTTAGATTGCCTACCACCTGCTGTGTTACTTTTCCAGCAGATGTCAGGGTGGTTGAAAACCCCCATCAGGGCAAGAGCCTGTGAGCACAAAGCTTCTTGAAGTTGAAGAAAAAAGGCTTCATCAACAGGCTCCCCTTGATCAGGCAGCCTGTAGTAGACCCCAGCCACAAGGTTCCCTTTGTTGCCTCGGTCTCTAATTCTTGCCCATAAACTTTCAACCTGCTCATGGCTATTCTTCAGGGACACTTCTTCAC
This sequence comes from Nipponia nippon, assembly GCF_047370975.1. NCBI lineage: Eukaryota > Metazoa > Chordata > Aves > Pelecaniformes > Threskiornithidae > Nipponia > Nipponia nippon. Next base: position 33,263,342 of record NW_028262402.1, read on the forward strand.
ACTCCATCCATTTCTTGACATAGAGGGCAATGCCTCCACCCCTCCTACCTCTTCTATCCCTTCTGAACAGTGTGTAGCCTTCGATAGCTGAACTCCAGTCATGGGATTTGTCCCACCAAGTTTCAGTGATGGCAACTAGGTCATAGCTTTCTAGCAGCATGGTAGCTTCCAGCCCCTCCTGTTTGTTGCCCATGCTGCGTGCATTGGTATAGAGGCACTTCAGCTGGGCTGTCGTTGGTGTCATCTTCTTGGAGGAACACCCCTTTGTTCCCTTGAGGAATTTCTCTGATACATCCCCGTTGGCTCCTATTATGTCAAGAGCACCCTGCTGTCTTCTTAGACAGATGAGTGTTATAACTAATTTTAAGCCAGTGGTAGAAACTTCAATTTGATCCAAGCAGTCCTTTGATTTCTGCCAGAAGAGTCCTGTTCAGAGTTTCTGGGGTATCTTTACCTGGCACTGCATTGTGCTACTTTAATGTGTGCCAAATGTTGAGTTCCTTGCTGCTACTGCTAACGTAGCATGTGCTTTCCCTTCTCTGCATCTAAGAGAAAGAGAAGCTGCAGCTGCTAACAGGAGAAGTTAGCAAACCCCAAATTTCATTATCCTCCCTCTTAGCTCCACTAATTTTCCTTTATACCTCCTTTTGACTGGAGAAACAGGAAATGTTGCTGATAAAGTACCATGGGCTCAAGTTGCATATTTTCTAAGAAATGGCATTGCATGTGTGACTGCCAGTGTTCCTAAAAGCAGCTGAGAAGATCTGTGAGAAGAATTCAATAATCAAAACATCAGAAAATCAATTATAAACACACTGGAAAATGCTCTTATTTCAAAATTGGACAGTATGACTACTACCTCATGTTTTCGCCACTGTAATTTGAACATACTTCTAGCTGATATTATCATCTGCATCTAGAGCGAGTGGAGATTAACGCTGCATGTCATTTGAAAGCTGTGTTTATAAGCTTCCAGCTGGAATGCACATTTGCTTTAGTTCCATCAATTCTACAAGAACAGCCTCATGAAATAGGGTGAGAGTAGGAGGAAAAGAAAATAGAACTGAAAATAAGAAAGAATCTGTGGTAAAGTCAATTGGCTACCGGATATTGCTAAGACTAATTGTCAACTTAGAATTCCAGGAAACTATTAAAATTTTTAGGAATTACAGGGGTTCCAGGTTGGTTTCTGTACTTAAAATCCTCAAGTCCATCTGAAGATAAAAATGCCAACACCAAACAGTCCAGCATCTTTTAAAAGAGTCCTGGGTAGGAAGCCTTACATTCTTAATTTGGATTTTGTTTAGTCAGTTTACAGGCCACGCTCTCAGTAACTGAGGAGTTAGAGCTTTACCTCTAATACTTTCCCTAGAAGTGGTCACTGCACTGGTGCTTACCAGGGCTCCCACCAGCTGAGCATTGTTTAGAGATTATCAGAGAGATGTATGGGGGAGGGCGGGGTTGCAAGGTAAAATCAACTGTCATGACATATTAGGTCTTTATGCCAAAATAAGAGCCAAAGAAAGATTTGCTTTTCCAGGAGATCATGCTTGGTTCCTGAGAGAGAGACCTGCAGGAGGACAGCTAAGATTTCTGAATGCCCTGTATCAGGGTATCTTGCAGGTCATCTTGAGAGTGGTCAGTTTGCTGCTTTTCTGTGGAAGAAATGTAAGTAAAGATGAATTTGGGTGCTGAGCGGGGCGATTGTCCCAGAAGTCTTTTGTAAAGTGATAGTTTACTCTAAAAGATTATTGGACTCTAAAATACTGTTGCTGCTAGGGAATTTTTCTTCTTTGTAACTCTAATACCTCACACTCAAATTTATGTAAAGCTGTTAGTGTCATATTTTAAACTGTTTTCCATTTTCTTTGATTGCTCTGCTATATTTAGTAACACGCCAAAGAGGGCTCAAGATGAACAAGAGAAAACGTGTGTGTGTGTGTGTAGGGAGGAGGAGCAGATACAATTTTAAAGCTGGAAACAATTTCCAGACAGAGGCATCTCTGTTGACATCAAAGAAAGGTCATAGCTACTTGAAGGAGCAATACTAACAACTTGGGAGAAGGCTTATTCTCTACTAAAGTAAAATTTATACCGTAGCAGCTGGATTGAGCTCCTGGTCTGTCTGATTTCTTTGAGATTCTGATGGCTCAGCCCTATGAGGAGAAACTGTCCTAAGGCAAGTGCGTGTTAGACCATCTCATTTGAAGCTGTTCAAGGAATCCTGTTCAAGAGCATTCAATGTGTGCACTGGCAGCATTGGTGGTGCAGTGAAGGCATGCCTCCTGAGTAGCTGCTTCTGCAAGCAGGCACAGTCTCTGTTTGTGGGAGCAGTTATGATCCCTGCACAGCCAGATGACAAACTGACACGCAGATCATGCACAAGCAGAAAAACCTGCATGAACGTGCAATGTTCTTGTAGCTGCAGTTTGCCATCACAGCTTGAGGGGTCCCCTGAAGATTGTCTGCTGTGGGGTCTAACTGGGAACAAGACTTTTGTCTATTCTTGGCCCACTAAGAAAAGTGTTCTCCAGCAAGAAGTAGGCTCTCACTAAAAAAAACTTTCAAAAAGTATTTTTTGTAGCAGACAATGCTAGGGTGGGGTAAAAAAGGAAGGGAGTACTAACGACAATCCAGACCAAATGATACTGTTTTGTGATATCAGCATGTTCTCAGACCTAATTATAGAAATCTAAAGCGACTGTAAAGGTGGACTTCTAATCCAAGTCTATCCAGGATAATACATTTCAAATAATAAGTGTTAACTGTTAGGATCAGATTTGTAAAATTCAGAAGCTCACACTACAGTATGAAAATGTATATGCATTTGTTGCCCTTGTCCTGCCTGAATGCCAGCGGACTGTTGTGGTGGGTTGACCCTGGCTGGACACCAGGTGCTCACCAAGTCACTCTATCTCCTCAGCTGGACAGAGGGAGAAAAAAAATACGACAAAAGGGTCATGGGCCGAGATAAGGACAGGGAGATCACTCAGCAATTACTGTCATGGGCAAAACAGACTCAGCTTGGGGAAGTTAATTTAATTTATTGCCAATCAAAATCAGAGTAGGGTAATGAGAGATAAAACCAAAATCTTAAGACAACTTCTCCGCACCCTTCCCTTCTTCCCGGCCTCAACTTCAGTCCTGATTTTCTCTACCTTCTCCCCTGGAATGGCGCAGGGGGATGGGGAATGAGGGTTGTGGTCATTTCATCTCATGTTGTCTCTGCCTTCCTGCTCACACTCTTCCACTGCTCCAGCATGGGGCCCGTTCCACAGGAGACAGTCCTCCACAAACTTCTCCAGCTTGGGTCCCTCCCACGGGCTTCAGGTCTTCATGAACTGCTTCAGCGTGGGTCCTTTGCATGGGGTGCAGTCCTTCAGGAACAGACTGCTCCAGCACGGGTGCCCTGCGGGGTCACAAGCCCTGCCAGCAAACCTGCTCTGGCATGGGCTCCTTTCTCCACGGGGTCACAGGTTGTGCCAGGAGCCTGCTCCAGCACACACTTCCCATGGGGTCACAGCTTCCTTCGGGCACATCCACCTGCTCTGGTGTGGGGTCCTCCACAGGCTGCAGGTGGGTATCTGCTCCACCATTAACCTCCATGGTCTTTACCATGGGCTGCAGGGGAATTTCTGCTCTGGTGCCTGGAGCACCTCCTCCCCCTCCTTCTTCACTGACCTTGGGTCTGCAGGGCTGTTTCTCTCATGTATTCTCACTCCTTTTCTCCGGCTGCTGTTCTTGTACAGGGGTTTTTTTTTCCCACTTCTTAAATATGTTATCACAGAGGTGCTATCACCATTGCTAATGGGCTCAGCCTTGGCCAGCAGCGGGTTCGTCTTGGAGCCGGCTGGCATTGACTTTATCAGACACAGGGAAAGCTTCTAGCAGCTTCTCACAGAAGCCACCCCTATAGCCCCCTGCCTACCAAAACCCTGCCATGCAAACCGAATACAACTGTTGAGCTTCTAAGTACCAGCCTCTATACTTAATAACCATAGATAAACATCTCTTACATTGACTCGTGGAAACTTGAATGCATACCTATGTGCACCTTTTGTGGATGTCTCTCAGACTTCACTTGTGAAGCTGTGGTCTCTACATTGCTTTTAATCCTGAAAGGTCAGATGAAGGAGATCCACAGAGCCATCCAACCTCTTGGCTTTGATCTGGTTGCAGGTACAGCAAGTATGGAGCTGAGGTCTGTTCTGAAAAATACCTTAACAAGGCACTTTGGTAAGGTGTGTTGTGAATTTTTTCTACAAATCTCAAGTCTGCAGTGGAGTCACCTAATAATGATGGTTTAATGAAGTGGCTAGGCTTGTCTTAGTGCAATTTCTGTCTGTAGCACATACTGTATCCCTCAGAAGCATCCTCAGAGGAGGTCATTGCATTCCTGTGGTAGATGGCTTTGCAAATAATTGGGGTGTTATGGTAAGCAAGAGTCCTGGATTGCTGAATGGTTCTCTTCAGAGACGGTAAGGACATTTATGGGTTAGCATAACTTCATGAATGAAAAGGAAATGTCACCTATTTTGTATGTTCAGACATTGTCATTACTATCTCATAATTAATTTTAGTGTTCTCCACTTGTTACTTGGCTGTCTGTAACTCTTCTAAGCAGTTTGTTGAGGACAACATCCTGCATAATAGTCTTTGCAGAAGCAATGTAGTGGGTCTCTTCACTATTAGTAAAGAGAAAATCAACCCTCTTCTGAGCTTTTCTGGTCATGCTATGTGCTAACCAAATAAAATGTTCCCTGTTTCTTTTTGCTGCAAAGACCCAAATGCTTTAAGCTGCTAGGAGGCTTAGACAGTACTAAGAGCAAAGCTCTCTCTGTGGTATTATTTTATTGAAGCAAGAATCTTCACCTGAACTGGTAATACTTATTTTTCTCAGGTAAATGCTTTTGAGGGCCAAGTAGAGAAAGCTTCCAAGGACTTCAAATGTAGAAGTATGAATGCAGCAAAGAAATTGAAGCTGAACTGCCAGCAGTGGTATTTCCCCTGTGTTTTAAGTATATACTCAGCTGTTTGACCTTCGATGATTCTGACTCCATATATTGTACCCTAAGGATCTCAACTTCCAAGGATGAGATCCCTCTGTTTAGTGATTTGAGGACACTGTGATGTCTGTTAATACTGATACCATGGTGATAATGAGTGGAGCTTGTGAGATTTTTCTGTTAGCTTTGTTGTGTATCCTGTAACTACTGTTCTTAGGAAAGCAAGTGAAATATTTAACTTCTAGTTGCTTCCATTAAAAAGGAAAAGGGGGGGGGGGAGGAGAGGAAAAACAAACATAATTGAGGTTGATTGGGAAAATGGATGCAGTGATATCATCACATACTGCTTGTCCTAGAAAGAGCAGTACAGAAGGAATATTTAGTGTACTGCATATTCTGTTTTTCTATAATCATATTAGTGGTGGTATTTAATAATAGTTGATGGAGATGCTGCATATAAAGTTCTTTCTTTTAATATGGTAGATATCATTCATCCTGTAATCAAAATTAGCTCATGTTTTGGATGTGTCTCGTGTTAACCAATAACAGTGTCTCAAAATTTAAGAAGCTGTTATGCTTCATGATAACTTTTTTTCTGGAAGTCACCATTAACAGAAGCAAAATTCTTCTGTCTTTAAATAGATACTATTTTTTCTTTTTTCATGGCTAGACCTTATCCAGTATTTTAAAAACTATTTTTAGCATTTGTAGGAGGAGTGTGCTACAATCATTCATCCTCTTGCCTCTGTCAGTTGTTAAATGTACAAGTCAGGGGAACTCTGATGCGACCATGCTTCTCAGAGGATTTGTTTATGCCTTAGGGTTTGTATACATGTGGGCTTCATCATGTGTTTGCAAGGGATAAATATTTCCTGCATCCATACTTACAAAGAGCTTTTTTGCATATAGTCATTTGTGACAGCTCCTAAGAATATAAGTGGGAGGGTGGGGGGAGAAGATATGCCTCTTCAGCCTAATTATATTTTGAGTTTCTGTTTTGATGTATTTTTAATCTTGTTATTGGTTGATGTAGATTAGTGGTTTTGATGCAGTATATGTCTTCAAAGATATTTCACAGGTTAACTCAGAAGTTGAACAGCTGATTGCAGTGAGTTGCTGCTGTTGCACAGGAATCAGTTCAGATATGTTAAACTTCTGAGTTAGAATGAGATGTACTGATCAATATAGACAAAGTAAGCAACTAAACATAAAATACTATCTTATAAAACACAATTGTGCCTTAAAGTGAAATTCAGGATTTAGTAGCTTGTTTAAGAATTCTTGTTTGCCAAATATAGTAGTTTGAAAATGAGCTATCAACTTGGTGCTGTAGAGCCTGGGGTAGCTTTTAAGCCAAAAAACTGCTGAAAGAATACAGTAAAAACTGGAAATTAAATGGAGGACAACATCTGGGGTCTTATTAGTTTAGTGATAGTCAGCTTCAGAGTAGTTAACAGGGATGTACTTAATGTGGAGGATTTTCTGGAAGGAAGTTTGTAATTGCATTCTGCAAAGGATGAAACTTTTTTAGAAACAGTTTAGTATAGTTAGTCTTTAAGGAAATAAATAAAATTAACATTAAAATGTTATTTTTACAGGTTTTTTTGGTATCTTTTTTTCCCCTCAGTTGAACAGTAGCCTCAGTGTCAGTCTTATTCACTCATTTCATAAGTATGATTGTACTGAGATGATGAATTACCACATCCAGGACTTTCCAGTTAAAGGCTGTCCAGCTTGTTGTGCAGTTTTGACCTGGACTGTTGGATTACACAGGAAAGGACCAGGTTTGCAGCAGTGCTCACTTTCATTTTAAGGGGTGATTTGAGGACAGTAAACAGTACACCATCTTGAACTAAATCCATAAAATATAAAAGAAATTGAAGCAAGAAGTAATTGAGCTAATACATTGAGACATTTCTGTAGCTTACGTAGCTTTTAGCTTGGTGGTAAAGGTAGATACTTGTGTTGCTGCAGGAGGTGTACATTTAGTCATCTTTTGATTTACACAGTAGCAGCTCTTCTGTGCAAGGGTTCATTTTGGTTCCGATGCTTCCTTTTTAATTGACAGTGAATCTGAAACTGCCTACCACTATGTATGGTATTAATTATACACCTGTAATTTATTAACTGATTATATGATTGGATTAACTGTCCACCATTTCACCACTACACCCTGTGTTTTCTTCTGCTTTTCTGTAGGTGTTACCTACATAACATCTGAAATGTGAAAGGTGCTAGAATTAGTGCACACCATGAACTCATCCTCTGTTGGCTGGGATGGGGAAGTCTGCCTTCCTTGCAGGTTTAAAGCAACATCTATGGTAAACCTTTTGCATAGGGGTTCCTAAAAACTGTGAACAATTTACTTCAAACTCTTCTTTGGATAACATTTTGGACAAACTTTTATTCCTGAAGTTCTTCTTTTTAGCCTGTGTTCTGATTTAAATGCATTTCTTTTCTTGTCAAGGCCACAGAAATTGGGAAGGTGCCATGAGCAAAGAGGGAAGATGGTGCAGCTACAGCAGAGGCCTGGAAGAGCTCAGGTTTCATCTGCCTCTGCTGCTGATTTCTTATTTGTGTTTCCATGAATCTTGTACCTTTTTCTTCCTTTAAAAAAAAAAAAATACAGCAAGAAGTCATCTGATTGCAAGGAATCAACAAATGTAAAGCTGGTACTTCACAGCTTCTTTGTCCCTTATGCCATTACACGTAGTTTACCTGGCAAAAATACTACGTTGTGTTTTCAAGGAGGGGAAGAGGAAACAAGGAAATAATTCCTTTATTGAAAGCTTCACTGTAGCACGCTTACATTTTCATACTACCGATTTACTATGCATTTTTGAACTTGCACATTACTTCTTATAGAAGTCTGCATATAACCACTTAGCTTCTCTAGACCATATAGACACTTGTTTAGGAGGAACAAGAGGTAGTGTATCTTTTTAATAGATAGTTACTGATGCAATCCATTACAGTACTGTTGACTGAGAGAGATCAGTGTTGATCCTGTGTGCTTTACTCCCATGTGCATTTCTCTCTTTTCTTACTTGTGTGTGTTACAAATAGATGTACTCTCAACTGTTTTCAGAATTTGGTGTTGCAGGCAGAAAAGTAAGTATGAAGAGGTTGACAGCAATGGGCCTACAGCTAAAGAAAGTACCTGAGAGACACTTCTAGTAACCCTTTAAGCAGTCGTCTGGTTTTAAAGCGTACCAATGCCCTGCTTAGAACTTACGTATCTATAGGTGAATATCTTTGCCCCTCCAGTTTTGCATGAAAACATAAATGATGTGCATTTTCTCCAGCAGCTGATCAAAAGGAAGACACAAAAGTAGCAAAAGCCAAAGTTGGGGCCATGCCACGTTGTCTTTGCTTCTATTTTACACTTATTTCTACCCACCTCTCACAAAAATTGATGTGGCTGCTCTTCTGTGGCAGCCATCATACAGATTTGAAAGGGTGTAGAAATTTTGATGGCTAGAACAATAGATTTGCAAATAAATGTAAAAATTTTAAGGAGCTATTTGCAGATTATAATGGATATGAATTTTTCTGAGAGGAAAGCAGGTAGTTTAGACCCGTTTTACAGGAGAGCAAAGACTCAGATGTTCAGAGATTTGTCCAGATTCACACACACAGGTGGAGTAAATGTAGGACTACAGAAGCTTTCCTTGGTAGTGGGAAGCTCAGATCCCCGTATTCCTATATGGTGAGAGAGACCCATATGGTTCAAAGTCTCAATCAGACATTAACAGTTCTGGTGCAGCTTTGGGTAACATTTACACAGGTCTACTTGCAAGTGAAGTGAAAATGGATAAATGACTTCAGCAGCACTGTGTATATGTGCACCTTTTTCTTGAATTGGTAACATGAGTATGCCGATCCTATTCACAGTGACACAAATTTGTAAGTGATGTCCTGCAGTACTGTCTGCTTACAAAATAATTTGAGTATCAGGGAGTCTTCCATTTTTGGGAGCCTATGAAGCCTCTGGAATAGTTAGATTAAGTTTTCAGTGTGATTATTCTGGTGAACTTTCGATCTGTAAAATAAAATCACAACATGCAAAGTAGCATGTCTGGGTTTTTGATATTTTGAGAAATTTTTACTTCTCAAAAGGAAGCTTCTAGCTGCTGCCAGGTGAAAGGGAGAAGGATTCCTTGCATGCCCCTGTGTGCTTCTTCATGTGCACACCCCGATTCTACCCCATGGTTCACATCGACTCCCACTGGAGTAATTTTAAGTGTGCGCTTTTGCAAAATGTACAGTAATCCTACTTTTGAAAGTAGTCTTTAAATTCCATACTAGTGTTATTTGAAAAAAGACTATTTGTGTGGGGTGAAAGAAGCTAAATATTTTAAAATCTGTAGAGCATTCTCTGAGTTCTGATGTCATAATGATATCGCCAAACTTACCCTCATGAGGCACCAATATTTGTTTACTACAGGTTTATTTAAGATAAATTTTAGGAATGCAACTAGTTTGCCTTTTTATATCAACATTTATACAAGTTTTCTTTGTGCTAAGGTCCTATGTTACAGTATTTAGAGTATTTAGTTGTAATAAGTTAACTTTTATTTTAAAAGAACCTGCAAAACTTGAAGCAGTTGTGAAATTTGCATTTATCTGGAACAAAGTTGTTTATCTCCATGAATCTGAATGGCATCACTGTAGTACAGGGTCACAGGGGTTAACTTCTCGTGCTTACACATGAAAATTGGTATGCGAGTGGGAAGTTGAATGAGTGGTGGGAGGCTTTTATCCCTTCTCCCCAGAACAGTTTGGCAAAGCTTATATGAGAGCAACGGGACACATGCCTCTATCATCCTGTCAAGAACAGTGGGCTTCTGTTGTATTCCTGTTAAATGCAACCTCTGTGGTATTTTTAACAGGCAGTAGATTCCTTGTTCATGCATGTTTCTGAAGAAAAATGACATGCAGATGAATAAAAGTTGTAGGTTGATGCTACATCACGTATCTGCTAGCCAGGCTGATGGGGAAACAAGCAGGATTGTCAGCTGGGGACACAGATTGGCATATTGCAAAATGTTATTCTGTTGGGGCTTGTTTTAAATAATCTGAATAGCCTTGGGGCACTGAGCTGGTAGGGTCCAGAATTGGTATGGAGAAGGATGAGACTGAGGAAGTGAGCAGGAAATATAAACCTGCACTGCCGAGCAGCAGATACCTGTCTGTGTTGGCATCCTGTTGGAAATGTTTGTGTAGTTCACTGGGAACTGGTTTGTAGTGGAGACAGAAGAGAAGGAAGGATTTATGAGTAAAGAGAGGATCTCTGCTAATTCATTTACATTAAGTTTAGGAAGACACCTCAGAGGGGGGAAAAAAAACCCAAACCGCAAAGTACTGTGGCTATGGTTTTCAAAACTGGACAGCCCCAAATTCTCAGGGTATAAATGCACAGGGGTGAGTTGCAGGCAAAGTACTGAACTTGCTTTCACCAGGAGCAAGTGAAATTCTAAATCTCAGCTTCTCAAACTCAGTTTCTCAAACTGTCTCAATCTCAGTTTCTCAAACCAGCCTCAAAGTGTCTTGATTTCCTGGCTGAAATAGGAAGCATGGTGCCAATTTCCATCACAAACATGCCACAAGAGAGATTAATCTATTAATATTTATTGGAAGTGTTACGTGACAATGATGGGGGCTTGTATTATGCTCTAAAATGAAGGATTGCAGAACTTTCTGCATACATTTTTGCAATATTGTGATATATGGCCAATTTAGTAATGAAGTGGAGACCTTGGTTAACCTGCCTTCTGCAGCTCTGATGCCTACAGAGCCTGCAAAGGGATGCTGTTGAACAGACTGCTTTTACCTAGGAAGTTCATGGTTCTCAGTCTGCTGAAACTGAAGGCACACGCTAAACTCTTAATCTCTGAGGGAACCACTTTTATGTGTAAGAGGTGAATTTTCAATAGTGTATATAAGGACTGTTTCAACTGTTTACTCTTCCCACATTCAATTTTTTAGTACTTGTCCACTCATTTTATATCTCCATGTATTAAGTAATAATTAAAAAAAAAGGCAAACCTGTTTTCTGTGATGTTTTATTTCTAGTTATGTTTTTACTAGACACATATTCCATCAGCAGCAATGACTTCACCTCCTTATTTGTAAATCTGTGAGCTGTGGGACAGATCAATGGGAATCTAGTGCACGACTTGTAAGTAGGAAGATTACAAACCCCTTTATTTTTATTTTCTGTTGTAGAAAATACTTAACAATCTCTCTGGGCAGAAAAGCTTAGTATGGTGAATATACAAATAGAGAGGAGGAGGGAATGTGGGGAGGGAATACTTCTGTCCAGACAACCTTTGAGTTTCTCTGATGAACCAGAAGGGTGTTTAATTCAGGTTTTGTTTTCTTTTTTTTTTTTCCCTCTTGTTCATGTTACTTCCTTAAGGGAGCAGGCACTGAGGACTTTTTCCCCTTTCATTTTCTGTTGCTTTAGGCTTTCACTCCATTCCCATGGTGACTGCAAGTTTTTGAGAACTGTCCCAGAGCACAGTAAGCCATGATGGTATTTTCATCAAGTTCTGTACCATAGTATTGCCACTGGTAGAGAGCTAAAGAGCCTGATGTAGAGACAAACTGACTGGAGAAGAATTATGTGTGTACCCAAGAGACACTTCTTTTACAGCTAGGTTAGGCACACAGATCAACTAGATAACATGTAGTTCTCCCCTCTTGTGTGAAATATTTGCTTACGTGCCCATGATGTTGCACAAGTCTGAGTTTCTAGAAGTCTGTAGCCTTTTTCTAGACAGTAAAAGAAAGTTACTTCAGATGAAGTAATCAAGATTTAAGTTGCGACTCAAGTCTTCCAGACTGTTTAGATGTTTCATTGTCTGAATATTTTAAAACGCTGGCTGTTTGTGAGCCTATTTTTGTGGGTATTTTCAGAAGACAATATTTTACTTCACAAAAAGATGGAAAATAAATTGAGGATGTCCACTAATGTATAGACTTGTTGTAGCCCTTGTGTCTTAATCAGAACCAAAAGGAAGAGAGTGGTAAGAAACTTGGTAGTGTATATAGTTGTAGCACTATAAATAAATCAAAACTAACCAGTGTATGAGTGTGTGTATGTGTATCTGTGCAAGTAATGTTTTATGGCTAGTAATGGATGTGTTTGGCTTTCAGATAAAGGTAACTTTGTTAGCTCTTGAGGCAGAAGCCTGCATTTTTGTAACGGGAGACCCCAGGTGGCCGTGATCTATGCTGTGCCGGCAGTGCTGAATGGCCATGGAGTGCAGAATAGGTGACTGCTTGAAGTTCTGGGCAGAAGGTGATCTGCTTATTTATTTTATTGCTTTATTTTGCACTGCAGAAGCACATTTTTGATGTTCATCCTAGTCAGCTGCCCCTGCCCAGATCTCAATTTGGAGCTTTTATGCTGCTAACCCACCAGCGTGGTGCAGGGACAGAGGCTGTGGAGAGGCTCCTGGCTCACTGTAGGGAGCTGAGCCTTGTCCTGCACCTGGGCTAGGCTCTGCTGATTCCTGGGAGGAGAGCCTGAAGCACAGTAGCTTGTTGTTGTTGTTGGTCTCTTTTAGGTCAACCCTTGTTACTCCTCTGCCCGTTAAAGGAGAAATATGGGGTAGGAGGGAGAATGTTTAATCCTTCTGCTGCTTTCCCTCACATTTCTCCATCTTGCTGCTTTCCTAGGTATCAGAGCTCCTTTCTTATTCAGCTTTAGGCATGCGCTGACCAAGAGGAAGCATCAGGATTTAGGCATTACCATGTGAGACAGAAAAGCAGCCAGGCATAAAAGCTAGGAGGGGATTTGTTTAGGTAAATATAAAACCAAAATATAGAGAATAGCATGGGGCATGAAGTGTGATCACACTTGCTGTCAGCACTTTTCAGTGCCAATAATAATTTTTATGGCTCTAATCCATTTCTTCAAATGCAGTTGGATTGAACACTTTTAAGAAATCATTCTAAACCTCCCATATGCTTCTAGCGTATTATGTAGAAAAGGTCAGATTTTTGATTTGAAACTGATGATCACTGGAGGGCCTATTGCCTATGGGATTCCCAAGCAGATTGTTCAGGAATGGATATTTTGTGTTTTGTAGACCCCTTCTGAAGCCAGTAGCATCTCCTGTTGGCTTCAACATTTACTCCTCAAGGTAACTGGAAATTCAGGACCTAGTGGTGTGCACTGGATTGAATGCTAGGTTTAATTTAGCCCTTCTCTGGATGGAGGTGGAAAAGAAGAGAGAAGTGTTTTATCAGGAAGAAAGTATTTTTTGTTGCTCTAAAGAAAATTGCTCCTTTCTCTGAGAAAGAAAATTGCCCTTTCTTTGAGAAGAAAAAGCCCTGCACTGAAAAGGTTGATCACTATGACGACTGAATGATTTAAGGGAAGGGTCATGATGAACTTCCTTTCTAGTACCCCCAATAATGCATTTTGCTTTTTTATGTTCACTTTCAATATGTGTTCAGTATGAGGTTTTTAAAATTTGAAAAATACCTATGATTAATTTTGCATGTATAGTTTAGCATCATGTTCTTTAGACCTTATTTACAAAATTTTCATTGATAGCTTCCCCTCAGTACTGATGTGATCTATAAAAATGGTCAGAACTGTCAGTACATATGAAAGGAACAAGGATTTCCCATCTGCTCTTGTAAATACATATTATAATTAGATTTCCTTGTGTTTTTGTAAGTATAAGTGCTGTCAAGTCATCAGTGTTCACTGCCAGTGTTCAGTAACAATAGAGCGTGAAAATGTGGAAAGGGGCCGTGCTGGCAACAGTGCTGTCCATTACAAGTTTTACCTGAACAGCAGAGAAGAAAATCTTACTGTTACAGTTCAGTGAACATGGGAAGAATGTGCTTGATGTTAGTAGTGGGCTCAGTTCTCTTGCCTGTCCATAATGGTCACTTCTGCTATAAAAAGAGATCTTTTAAAGTAGATCATGATCCAAGTAAAATTCTACTATCCACTGTATACTTGTGTGGTTTTTATTTTATTTTTGATTTGGTTTATTTTTAATTTTCCTGGCACCTTTTTCATATCAAGATCCAATTTTTGTTGGTTTTGGGTTTTTTTGGGAGGGGGTTTGTTGCTTGTTTTTTAAAGGTATTTACAAGTGCCAGGTCCTCAGTGAAAGAAAAGGGGATCTGCTCTTGAGATTGGAGTGAGGTCAGTAATTGCCATGAGCCATGGAGCATATGTTGTTCCATGTTATCTCTTTGTGCAATGACACGCAGAGAATTGAGGAAGAAGTGGTGGCACGTGGATCACTGAACTGCATGAAATCATGGGGCAGTTCCCGTTAGAGGCAGTGCATGGGAGGCATGGCTGCAGTAGTGGCCAGAATGATGCTTTGAACTGGGAAAGCTTTTACTTTCCTTATTCACTGCATAAATCATACATGCAAAACCCATTTGCTTCATCTTTGTGTACCAGGGGAAAAGATGATTCTAAATGCTGGATTTTCTGTTTCCGTTATTTCATTTAAATGACTTTAGTTTTTGGCTTTAAGAACAATCGTTCAATAAATACTCAGTGATATATTAGTTAAATTTATTAAAATGCTAACTGTAAAGAGCTTTTTTCCCATTTTAGTTTTTTTTAAGTAAAGAAAATCAATAGCAAGTTCCTGTAGGCTGAGTTTTTTAGAATGTGCATTTTCTCATTTGAAGTGTCTTTGGTAGTGTTAGGTGTGCTAAAACATAAAGGGGAATGACTGGCATTTCCTGGAAGGAAAGATCAAAGAGCGTAAGGACTGTGCAAAATAGAGATCAGTTGTGTTACTCAGTTTCCTAGGGAATTTCAAAGAAAATTTCAAGCCTTGCTACTTTTAAAATATTTAATATTTACACAACTTATTGGTCAGCTTACTTTTGAACTAATGAACATAAAAGCAAAACTAATTAATTAGCTTTTTCATCTCTAGAAAACTTTAAAATCAAACTTAATTGTAATTAATGAAATTAATACACAGATGTCTTTGGTTTACATGAAAGGAGAGTGAAGAACTGAGGCTACAACTTTCAATTTCACTGCATAATTTACTCAATCCATTTGCCTTGAAGATGTCATTCCTCTTGTTCTGCTGGTTCAAGTTCATACTTTTGCTGAACAGTGCTCTGATGTAATTTCCCATGACTGCACCAACTGATAGTCGGAACAAACCTACTTTTTCTGTCTTCCCTTTGGGGATACTTTTCACTTTTCAAAGGCTCCTGCTGCAAGTAGGTTGAAGGAATCCAGCAATCTCTAGTCAGTAGCTGTTTCATCCTTGGTAGTTCCCACGTGTATCTCGGGATGCTATGTGTGCTGCTGCACCTTCACACTCATGCATTCTAACACTCTTAGCCTCTGGTTAGCTGCTGGTAAAAAGCTGTATGCATTTGCCCTCTTTCAAGTGGATGCCTCTGGGCTATTGCTGAGTCTTGTGACTGCTGATGTTTTTTCTGTTTTTCCCTGCCCTGCACGGAGGACTTGCAAGTGGACAGAGTAATCTGGGCCCTCATCTTCCCCTCTGCAAATCTGTGGCTGGCAGTCTTTATATCTTTTCCTGAGAACACATGACGTATGCATGTGATATTACCATGATACATGCATATATTTCAGACCTTCAAAAGTCTGTATGATGTGCAGTGCTGCATCTTGCAATGTTAACACATTGAAAACAGAAAAAATTTGAGAGTAAAGAAAATAGGTGAGCATGTTAATGCAAAGAGAAACACAAGAAAGGGAGACCCTGGCTTGCTCATGTTACATATACCTTGAATTTTATTGAGATCAAGACAGGAGAACTTAAGCACTGAACTCTTTATTCCACTTTAGGAGTTGCGTACAAGTTTGAGCTCCATAAATTAGCATGAAGAGGTCGTTTTGCCTTTTGTGATGTGCGAATGGCAGCTTGCATTGTAGGCTGAGATGCTAGCCTGAGACTGCAAAATGCTCTGTGGTGTGTGCTGCTTTTTCTTTCCCCCACTCCTAGCTGTTAACTTATTCAGCCTCCATCAAATGTGAAGTTAGTGGGGCATTTGACCCTTGCAGAATTAAGCTGTGAATTTTTAAAAATAAAACCAGTAAGATTTGCAGAGTGAGGTCCAGGATGTGTAATAACTTAAAAATATGGTCTTTTGCAGGAGGGATCCCTTAAAATCAGCCTTTGAGCTAATATTTTAAAAATGCAATTTTAAAGTATATTGAACATATTATTTAGTTCTGAAATTCTTCTCACACATACATTTTTGAAAGCAATGAAAAATTTGTCATGAAAGTCTGTGTTGCTAGCCCAGAAGCTGTCATTGCTGAGGTGGTAGGGGTATGTTTTATGCTGATTCTGCTGCCACTCTCACCGTTAACGTGCTTTAGGCATGGAACACCCTGAAGTGAGTTAGCATTGAATGTTTTCAGGTTATCCTTGCCTTCTGCCATCTCACTGGTAAAGCTGGTGTAGAGCCAGCCTCAATGAACTGTCAAGACAAAGCTGAGTCTGTTGCTGTATGCATTCCGTAGTGCCCTTGTAATCTTTCCCTCCTCCGTTATCTGGGAAGGTTCTGCTTTCCTCTGTCCTGTATAGTAGTGTGCCAGCAGTGGAGTGATCTGCCTGTCCTGGGCTGTAACCCAGATGACTGGCTGGGGGATACAAATGTTGTCCATCTCTCCTTTATGGGATCTTTAGGCTATGATGTTGGACTGTGACAAATGATCAGAATAAGACCTTGAATTTTCTGTGATCTTCTTTGAGAAGCCAGTATAGGCAAGAAAGTTTGCAGTTTGTCTTTTTATTTGCTCTGTGGTGCTTTGGGCGGGGGTGGCGTTTCTTAGATTAGGACGCATGTAGGAAAGAGCTAGTGTACTTCCATAGTTATGTTTCTGAGGGGAGACGTGCTCTGGCATTCAGTGCTCCTGCTCTTGGCCATTTTATTCTCAAGTAAATAAATTTGCTTTTGAAAAGAAAACAAATACATAACTGTATTACTTTTAGATGTCTTCCATGAATATACTAGGCAACTGTAAGATGTTCTTGTAAGCAGAGAAATTTCCTGGTCCATCCTTAATGCAGCTCCTTTCTGGAGGAGTTAGGTTATATAATACCCATGTTATTTTGCATTGCCGGGAGACAATCATAACGACCCTTATTAAGATGAAAAGAATTTACCCTCTGGTTCTCTGCAGAGGGGCTGAATCATTGTTCAGGGCAGTCTGGAGCAAGACTCTCTTAACTGAAATACTGGCGTTAAGTGGATGGAATGGAAGGATGATTAGATTATCAAGCTGCGTAATACAACTAAGCCCTCAGATGTTTTTGTTGCTGTATTTTAGGGTGTTCAATGCTAGAAGAACATAACAGAAAAAGGTTTGGAAGTCCATTGTTCCTCACTATATCAAAATAGGCATCAAAACATGAAGAAGTGGAATACAGCTTGTTTTGCACATGAAAAAAGAAATTCATAGGAAAGCAAGCGGTAAGGCAGAAAATCGTCAAAACATAATTCATTAAATCTAGGCAATTTGTCACAAAACTTTTTTTATTACCAAGCACTAAAATTTATGGAATGGAAAAGATTATCAGGTGTTTATCATAGATTATCAGAACAAAGACTACACGGTGTAGTATTCAGACAGGAGATATTTTTCTGTACTGTCTTGCTGCTGCAGTTGAAAGCAATGTTGATATTCACAGCAAAACAGTTTTTCAGGAGTTTATATTTTATTGTTTGAACACTTTAAGCCATCTCAGTAAAATGTGGCATACTCAATTCTAGATCAGATATAATGCTATAATAAATGTATTCATTTTTTAATTTAAAATTTGAAATCTGTGATGCAAATGACCTTTAGATGTTTGCTTTTTCACAGTCTAGGCAGAAGAGTATTGCATTAGGAAAGCTGAATCTTTGTCCTTGACATGGATTAATATCTCTGTGTTCAGGAGAAAAACTGAGTTGAGTCTAATTTATATGGTCCTGGCAGGATGCCGTTGAAGGCTGATTGTTTATTGATACTGTTTTGGTTGCACTAGTTCATTTGCTGCGCATCATACAGCATATTTGCTATTCTTTTCCAATACTGCCAATAGCAAGCATATGAAAATCATCCATAAAATTGCAAGGCGTGCTTGTAAGAAAAGAAAACTGTATTTGCACAATGCAGTTTGCCTCTTTTTTCACTTTCTGGTGTTTTGAGGGGGGCGATAGGTTTTCCTTAGCTTGGTGTGCGTGTTTTCCTTGTTACGTTTTTAAGTTCAACCACAGATTCTTGTCCAGTTTTATGGCAGCTGAAGCTTTCAGGAGTGGATCAAATATCACAACAATTTTAATGCAATAATGGGAGCTGTCATCGTCAGCTAACACCGGGTGATGTGCAACAGGAGATAGATGTTGTCATAGAGAAAGGTAGGATGGCTGCTACCTGATTGTGCAGCTGAGAGGTTGAGACCTGCTCCTGCTGTACCATTTGTTTTGGAATATTGTGATTTTCTTTTGGTGATGAGAGAAAGAAACTGAAAAAAGTGTGTGAATTTCTAAGTTAATCTGTCAGAGACTTTTTTCCTGCATACAATGTAGTTATCTGATAATATTTTTGCAAGTAGAAGAATCTTTATGTTTTAGCTTTCTGGTAATTTCAAAGCTCTCCAGCAGAGTCCATAGTTCAGAGTAGCAGATGAGGGAGGGTGAAGTAAACTGGGAAACGTTCTAATTAAAACAGAGGAGAGTCTGTTGAGAGAAATGGCCACACAGGGTCTAAAGTGGGTGGAATTCCCACCCAGTGTAGGCAGGATTGGTTTTCTGTGTCTGTTTCCTTTGTAGCTGAGCTTTTTTTAGGGAACTTGACAAATACAAAATTCAGCTCAAGCATTCAGTGCGTGGCTCTGAGGATTTCCCTTGGTTCTGGCAGGAGGGAGTAGCCATGCTTTTCTTTCCCCCAAATGTAGGGTAACATTAGAAAGTTGTCATGCCACAGTGAGATGGGAACTATGACCATCACACAGCCAGGGCTGACATCTGGACCCCTGTGATTTTGAGGGTGGGAGTGCACAATTTTGTCCCGGGGCAAGCTGCCCGCCTGCCTTCTGTTTCACTAATATGTAATGAACTTATTGGAAATGGGTGTTTCCAGCGCCAAGACAAAAGAGAGATCCATACCCCTTATTCCTTCCTTGGTGCTAGCTCTGCATCAGCTATTGGATGGCAGGGCAGTAGGCACCCATGCAGGAAAATTGCTTTGCTTTGGGAGCTTTAGTGCAACTGTGCGTATTGTTGCTTGAGGTCTGTGGCGTGTGTGCAGTCTGCACGAGTCAGTGCAGAGGTGCTTTTGGGGATGGGGAGAGTGCCTGAAATGCATGGGGACAAGATATGTACTCGAGCAAGGGGCTGAAAACTCACTGGACTCAGGAGAGCTGTTCTTTCATTAAATAATGGCTTTGCCCCACAATTACAAGAAACTGCAAGCCTGTAACTCTCACCTAAAAAGACGTATAGAGCAAGTTAACTGCTTTCAGCATACATTAGGCAGCTGAACTGATTATTATATGGGATTTTCCTAATGTTTGAATGCTTTTTTGTTCCTTTCATACTTTTTGGAGAAAGGATAGCTAAACTTCACGGCTGTTGAAAATATCAGAAGCTTGTTGGGATGGTGAAGTTTTCCATGATTGTAAAGGATGATGCTGAAAACAAGGTAGATGTTTGAAATGGATTCTTGTGTATGTGTATTGTAAGGCTGGGGTTTGTTTGTAAAAACTTTCACTCAATAGGGTGCTTCAAGTTGGCTGCTCATAGGTGTTTCAGGGACTCAATAAAATAAGAATGAGACTATATTTTAAAACCTTTTAGGAAAAGCTGTGCTTAAAACTTTGGAATGTGTTCTGGTTTGTGAGAAAGTGGATGTTATTAAATATGACAGCATATATATTTTTAAAAATAACAGGTTTTGAATGCTGTCAAATAGATCATGGTCCTTCATTAAATCCATTTGATCAAAGGAGATTGTTCACGATAGATAGCTCTTTTTTCAGTATTGTTATTTTAGGAAAAATGTTGATAAGGAATTATGCTGCTCCATGGTGTTATCCTGACAGTTTAACTGCAGCATTATTTTTTCCAAGTTTGTTTTGTAAAGCTTGTAATGCAGTAGAATAAACCACCCAGAGAATCTGCAGATTTTCAGCCTCTTTTTTTTAAAGCTTTAAATTAAGATTGACTGCCTTGGCTGAAGACATGCTGTAGAAAAAATGCAATTATTGAGCTTGACAGAAGATAAAGCTGGCTAGTATGAGACGTAAATTGGATAAAA
This sequence comes from Nipponia nippon, assembly GCF_047370975.1. Lineage (NCBI taxonomy): Eukaryota > Metazoa > Chordata > Aves > Pelecaniformes > Threskiornithidae > Nipponia > Nipponia nippon. The sequence continues at coordinate 33,283,640 of NW_028262402.1, forward strand.
TTGTATATTCCAAATTATTACAGACAGCTAAATGATCTAGTGGCCTTCTCTAATTTTAGAATCCTTTAGTCCTTTTTCTTGACATCTTTCTTATATATTTCTATATCTTTCTTATATATTTATATGTAAAGACACATAGATAAAAAAGTATGGTGTGCGTATGTGTGAGAGGTATCAAAGATGCCTTATAAGCTAGAAAAGGAAGTGCCTTTTATGAGCTGAATACATGATGATGGTCAGCATTTTTGATCTGTCAGCCATTGCTATTATAGGATCTTAAATATTTCAAGACTAATATCTGCTGCTCTCCAGGACAGCTATGTATCAATATGTACTAGAGGGACTCAGTGGGGTCACTGTTTAAATAGGTAGTCATATGTAGAAATAAATACTGGCATTTAATTATTGAAATGCCTTTCAACCACACTGTGAAGCTGTGTCCTTCCATAGTTCATTTCTTTCTGACAGTTGTGCACTGCTAACCACTTATGCCTGTTTTCATGCCTTGCCTATAACTCAGTGTACAGTAAAATGCTCAGAGCTTGCAAACTGAGCTTCATTTACTTCTGGGTTTCTGGTGACTGTTGAGAGAAGGTGGCAAAGACAAAGCTGCAGAGCATATTGGCTCTTGGGTGTCTTGATGTGCTCTTCCCACCCATGTGGACTGAGGCTGGCCGCCTGCTATTGCGTGGCAAAGAGGAAGATGGGCTGGGAAGGGTTAGAGAAGACCAGGTGGTGGGACAGGGCAGCACACAAGTGGGATGCCACTTCTGCAGTAAGGTTTAAACACCTTGGAAAAAAGGGGATCTTCCACCTTATCTAGAAGAATACCTCCTGGTTTACTGGGTCTCATGCGTCTGATATGGTTATGCTTAACTCTGGTACTTTCTTAGCTGATTTGGGAGTCCAATCCTTTCCATAAGGCGTCTTGGAGAACATGTGAAGATGAGTGGGTTTGGGTTACTGACAAAAGTGCACCTGGTGGTGAAGTCTTCCCCTGCTTCTCTGCCTTCTTTCTGCTTCTGCTTGTACTTAGGGCACATGGCTAAGGATGGTTGCTGCCTCCCACAGGAAGGGTGCAAGGGCACTGAAATGTCTCCTTGCTCTCTTGCCCATCCCCATGCTGGCTTGTTTCTCACTTTACTTCCAAAAAGTCCTTTTTGCTTTGCTGTGTCAGGCAGAAAGAGAAATCCAAAAAGTTGCCTTGTGCTGTAAGACAAAGGTATCCTTTCTTCTTTGGTGTCCTCTGCTCATCTATGTAACTTCTCCAGTTTTGAAAAAGAGAATCGTTATAAAATAATTGCATTCTGAGGTTTTGCAGTCAGTTTTGGCACAGCAGGTATGAAGCCGTCAGAGCCTTGCTTGTTATAATCTGTATGTCAGCCTTCTGCTGGCTCTAGCTCTTTCTTAAGAGACTTTTCAAGAGATATTTTTTTTTAATTCACATAGGCCTGTAGCAGCCATAGATGAACTGGGTGAAGAAAAGGGAAAATGTAGCCTTAGTCTGCTCCTGAATTACAAGAGGTTCAGCACGAATCTTTCAGCACTTAGAGGGGAGAAAAAGAAACCTTACTTAACTTTTTATCTTGAGATAATATTCAGAGCTGTTCACTCCTTTGTCGAGTTGCTCAGCTTTCGTCCTGACATTTGCTGCGGCTCTGCTTTTACTCTAAATGTGACGGGAATGTAAATAGAGACCTTTCTGATGCAACTGGTGACGTAGGAATCAGCTGTACAATATATTTATGAATGTTACTGTGTGTTATAATTTTTGACAGGTCTCCTCCCACCCCCTTAACCACCTGTGTGAGAACAGGACTTTATTTCCAAAAATTTGTTTTGATGCTTAAATACCTGTAAACAAGGCACTTCAATTTTTTTTTTTTTTTATTTTAATTTTCTGTGTTAGACTTTGACTTCTCTGAAGGGACTTGCTTGGGAGAACCACGGACTGCTTGATTGCTTACAGAATGTAGTTTTCACTGTATGGCTTTCTTATCCACCACGACACATAGTAAAATGAAGACAGGTGATCTCATTCTGTATCTTCCTCTGATCTTCTCTTCTTTTAATGTTTTCCTCCACATGTGTTCAATTGCAACAGGCAGTGTGGATAGCTGAGGGAAACAGGTCAGCGTGCATAAACATCCTCCGCATCATATGAAGTAAACTGAGTGACTTTACAATGCTTTTCTTAAACACCAGCTACTGTGGAACATGTCAGACAACTCCTAATGTTTAAACATATATTCTGAAGTCTTTTTTTTCTTTTTTTCTTTTTTTCCTTAGTTTCAGCAGAGAGCTAAAATGTTATAAATGCCAAAGGCAGCAAATTGTGTCCTGAATAGACATATACAGTGTTTCTGTGAGGTCAGGGTTTGCACTGGGAAAAGTGAGTTGTCATTTGGTATGTAATTCAGGGCTTTGCTTTCCAGTTAGTAGGTGTAAGAAATGCTTGCAGTGTCCTAGGATTTATTTCAGGGGTGGAGATCTTAAAAGAGATACAAGAATAACTACTGCTGAGAAGAATGAAGTGTGATGAGTTCCCAACTTAGTCAAAAAGGATGCATTTTAATAGTGTGTTGATTTGTACCATGACTCAAAGATGTAGAAAACAGTCCAATTACTGAAATCAGTAAAAAGCTAGGTTAGTTTGCCTTTGATCTCTGCTGAGTGCGTGGGAACAGGAAGTCTGGGCATAGGACAGAAAGATGAATCTGACAGAGTAAGGGAAAAAAGTAGAATCTAGTAAGGGAGAAATAATTAATTAGTTATGGGACCTGTAAAATGTATTGCTTTATTATCATCTTTTTTGCAGCTGTGGTTAATGGAACAACCCTGTAGAACCCTCCGTTTGTACTTCTGCTAACCATTGTTTAAAATGTGTTGTGTCTTTTGTGATTATATTTAAAAGAAATACAGAAAGAATTTTATTATAGATTTTATTATAGATTTTATTATAGATTATATAGAATATATTTTAATTTTTATTATTTATAATAGATTATATCTAATTGTTCTTAAAAGAATTAAAAATAATGTTTACCATAAGTGAAATTTTGTGAGGTGATGATTACAAATGCAAGGGGAGTTCTGGCTGTGCTATCAAAAGGAGGTCTTATTTTAGGTAGTGTTAATGAGGCAGTTTGTGTGGTTTTCAAGGACTGAATGACCTCCAGAAAGAGAGAAAGAAAGAAAGAAACCAATCCAGCTCCCCCTACTACAAAAAATTTGCGACCTGGGAACTTTCTTTTGGCATAGAGACAGAAGCTTGTATGACACAGAGAATTAGTTCCTCCTCTGATGCCAATAGCTGGGTTTTATTGAATACCGTTGGGGCGCATTGGTGTAGGCACTATGTCCAAGGAATGCTTCTGGAGGACTTCTTTCTCCAGTGTTTTCAATCTACCATAAATTTGCTTTTCTGAAGACTGGATGTCTAATCTCACAAATTTTGTGTTGTTTGTTTTCCTTTACAACAAGGATTTAACAGCTGGGATTATTATAAGAGGGGGAAAAAGTATTGATGAAACGTTCTTTTCTGTGTAATTAGTTCTGACAGGAAAATGGATTTATTCATGTGTGTCTATAGAGCACTAGTTGAGCAGTTTGGAAATAGTTTTTCATGGTAAAATTTTTCTTTAAGTTTGCCCAACTGAGTAAAAGAATAAAACACTTTGGCAACTGGGAAGTGACCCAACATGATCCTTCAAGGTACAAAATTTCTGCAGTCAAAACACATGGGAAAAGTGAGAGTGTAGTGCAATATTTAAAAAGACCAAATATTTTTCTCAGAAAGGAATTACTTACCTTGGGCAGGTGAGCAAGATGAGTATTTGAAAGAAAAAGTATGTTGATGGATTCTAAATTAATAAAAGGTGGGAGAGCTTTTTGCGCATCCTCACCCTCTTCCAATCCATAAAAACCTTTTTGGATATGCTCAGAAGGTATTATGACAGGTGTCCTCTGAGGCATTAATGATATGATTATATGGTATGACTATCAGGCAGTTCAAGTGCATAGCATGGTGAGGGTTCCTCAGTTAGCCAAAAGTTTTTGTCTAGGCCTTTATCACACCAGATTACTGTATGAGTTACACTTTCAGCTGGTTCACTGGGAGCTGTTGACTTCATCGCTGTGGTTGAGGGTCTTGTCTGTCAGGAGACATTATCTGTGATTTGCAGCACCTCTAGAGATTCAGCATGCTTCAGGGTTGATATTGCCAGACCACTGACTACACAGCTGGGCTGGTGATTCTGGAGTAATTCACATAATGATGGATCAAATTCCCATAATATCTAGTCATATATTCTGTTCTTTATGTAAGCTCTTAGCCTCACACATGACTCTAATAGCCTTTCAAATGGGCATTAATTCAGCACTTAGGAAAGCTCTCCCTCTTGGGGTTATGTTCCATAATCTTCCTTTTCTTTCTCTTTCCCTCCTACCCAGTGCATGCACACCCCATGTCATGCTTGCAAGCATTCGTGCTGTATTTCCCCATGAGAGAAGAACCTGGAGGGTAACCCCAAGCTGGGGGGGTGAGGGAGACCAGCTGAGGTGCCATTACCGGTGCTTACAGGGGCACTGACTGCCCTATGGCAACAACAGCTCCCCTGCTCTGCTCATCTTTTCTTCCAACTCACCCTTCTGTGCTGTGGTCGTACTTTCCCGCTTGGTGTGGAAACAACGGTATGGCTGTTCCTGCATGATCCTCGCCATGGTTGGGGTTCAGTACATTCAGCTGAGCCCTGAAATGTAGCTGTGAAGGGGCATTCTTGCCCCTCACCAGTTGGTTGTTCCTTTGTGAGCAGCTTAACTAAGCTGTGTCACACCGTGCTGATTCTCTCTTCTGCCTGTGCTCAGGGAAGCATCTTGTTTGGCTACAAGTATTTTTGGTTGCTTTTCTTTTTTAAAATACTTCTTTTTGTATGAAAAGGGCACACTGCTCTGTATCTGTTAGAAAACGTATAGTTACAGAACTGTACTTGGAGCAGAATATGTGGGAGGCCTGATTTTATAGGTCTGCTGAACCCACAGAGAAGATTCAGTAATGCACGGGGCCAAGGGAGGATTGTTGACCATCACCTGTACTGGGGGACATAAGGTAATTTTGCCAAAATCCTGATTTGGCTCTTAGGTTGCTTTGTAGGTGAGGGCTGAGAACTCATTCTTGCAACCTCTCATCTCCTTGCTAGATGTGGTATGATGGTGTGTCTTAGCTGTATCTTCCAAGTTAGTTTTGATGTTGAGGATGCAAGAGAGAAAGCAGAGTTAGCTTTTCTGAACAATGCTGGGTATTGAATAAAGTGATAGATTTGTTGACAGAAGCACTCGTTTCCTTTTAAGAAATCAATAGTGACTCAGATAGCATCATGAATGCTGCGCTAATGGAAGCTGTTACCAGAAGTGAGCAGTTAATGCTGCAAGCCTTCTGTGAGGCCGTCACTTCAGGGACATAAAACCTAAATGACCAAGTGTTGCTCATGTGCTGAGGGACAGAAAACGATGATGGGCCCTGTAAATGAATATTGCATTTGTGGTTTCTTCGGTGCCTGCCTGCCTGGCTGGTGGCGACTTTTGAGAACCGCAATATGTGAACTATAAATATTCTTTTTGTCATTTATAATTTACTCCTGGGTCAGAGTAATTTACTTGCAGAATAGCACTGAAGTCGAGAGCTGATTATGTGAAAGCTGTTATCTGTGTTCACTCCTGCAGTCCAGGTTTTACTGTGTAGTAGAGTACAATTTTCATCTTCCATATGATTTTGTATTTATGATCATTTCCATTGCATGGGACTGGCATTGTGTAATTTTTCTATGGTGTAATTGTTTCTTTTTCCTGTTCATCTTTTATTATTTGACCAATATCATCCTACAATAACCTTTGATTCAAGAGAGGGCAAAAACATGCTGTTGTATGGACAAATATGTCCACCTGTTGCAAATGAATAGTGAAAACTAAAGAAAAATAAGTAACTTCGAATAATTGTCTTCATTTCCCAACCGAGGTAGCACACAAGAGGAATCATCTTTGACAAATATATTTCTGACCTCACTACAGCAGATATTTCTAGGTAAATTTTCAGTGCTGTGTACATTTAGCCATACAGTTTCATTTAAGATTAACAGAGCTTCCACAGCTGCATTCACACATACAGCCTTGAAATTGTTCTCCACTTATTTCTTTTCTTCTCAGCATAGACATTTTTCTTTTTTTTCATTGCTTTCTCCTTTATCTTTGAGATGCATTTGTATATTTTTTGCCCAAATGAAACAGTAAGAGGAGGTTGGTTTGTGATTATTTTTTTTTTTGGTTTAGTTCTAATAATTAATATATAGCACTTGGGGCTCAACTGATAATTAAGGGCTCAGAAATTTGAGTTTAAAGACTGATATCTTTGCAAAAATGGTGTTCTTCAAGACGTATTGCAGGTTAGCAAATGAGTTCTAAAACCAGAGGAGTACAAGTAGTTTGTGTCTCAGGCATGAAGTGTTCTTGTGGGCAAAGGTTATACCTGGTGGCTGATAAAGTCCCTGTGAAATAAAATGTGCATTAACTCTCTAATGTTTTCACTCATGTATTCACATCTTTTTCTTTTTGTTCCATGAAAGTCTTTCCCACTTCAAATAAAGGTAAAATAAGATGATAATTCAAATCTGAAGTTCTACTTCTGTTAGTTTTGACTAAGTCGGTGGTTTTGTAGCACTGTGCATTTCTACAGTATATGTGTCCAGGAAGCTCGGTGCTGAAATTATTGCAACTAAGTGAAACATGTATTCTGGTTGGTTGTCTTATTAGGGGGCTTATTAGGAAGAGATGCATCTTCCATGAGTTTTATTCAGGAAGTGAGCAGATAAATAAGAGCAAATATAGTTCTTCCCACAGTACGTTTTCGTATCATAGGGTGTGTTTCTGTTTTGTGCATTACTGTGCTGCGTTGTCACTCTCCTCCCTAGAGGAGGATTTTCCCATACATCCCTCCATTCTTCCCATTTCTTGAGCCTGTGTCCTGTCAGTCAGCCCCACCAGGATGGTATTTGTAAATGGACGGTGTTGGGGCTGGATTTCCAACAGTGTAGTAGAGTGCCACTTTTTCCTTTCAGTTAAACAAAGATAATGAAAACTCTGCTATTGGGAGCACATTCTTTGATTTACTTCTGCCAGATTGGATGAGTGATGGAGTTGCTTAGAAAGATCTGGACATGTGCAGGTAAAACCTTTTTACAGAAGCTAATTTCATAACATTGTGTAGTGAAATGAGTGAATTTGCACATAACAAAATGTATTAAGAGACACAGATTAAAAAAAATCCATCCTCTCCTACATTCTAGAATTAGAAAATTTTGATACAAATTATGGTTAGGTAATTGACTATTCAGAATGAAGTATATAATTTGCAAGAGGTAATTCATACAAAATAATGTATGGAAGAGGACTCTTGTAATTAAGTAAATGCCAACTGCTTTATTGCAATGTCATTTTTTGTGTTTTTCATTAAGAATTATTAGCACCAATTTTTTCCCTTTATTTCAGGTTTGTAGAAATACAATTAATTCCTCACTGTAATAAGAAGAAAATTCTGTGATAAACACTTTGCTTCTGAAGTAAAATCTGCCTGTCCCAAGTTGGGTTTTTATCAGCAAAAGTTTGTTGTCTTTTTTTATTTTGAAACTTTAACAACAACAAAAAAGTAAATTACAGCTGGCCCTTCTTACAATTGAGAAAATTTTCCAGTTAAATGCTGTATAATAGACTACCAGTGTGTTTTCAAGTAGTTTAAAATACCGGAGGGCGCTGATTATGAGCAGGAAGGAAATCCTTTTGAAGGGTTATGGCATTTTAGTTGAGGAATGAAACATGCATATTTTTAATTGTTCCTTATAATTTGAAGGCATTATGCAATGTCCAGTTCTTGTGAAACATCTACAGAAGGATATTCCTATCGCTGTTTCCAAAGATGGAACAAAAAAAGGCAAAGAGGTTGTCTGTGTATCCATCTTGTGAGTAGTTACTGTTGTTTGTAATCTCAGTGAATCCATAAATCCAAAGAGCTGTAAGAAATTTGCCGAGGGTGCTGGAGGTTGTCAGGGTTAGGGCTCGACCAATGTTGCTGCCTTCGAGCTGTGCCCGTTCCACCTCTGTGCCTTCGGTTGCTGCAGAATGAGCATACTGTTCTTGATGTTGCTATTCAGGTGGACTTAAAAATTTGTCTAGAAGATACAGTGAAATTTGGGCATGCCAGGTTGTGTTCCTTCTCCATGCCCTCAGCCTTCCTCCCTATTCAGCTCCAAAGGGGTGATATTAAATGAGTCCCTTTCCCATAGCACATGCCCCAGTCCAGTGGTGATGCTTAGTGAACTTTTTTGCTGTGCCACTGGAAACAAATGCAAATGTGAAGATAGCTGTCCCAAAACTGACATGAATTGCTTCCAGATGTCCTTTTACAGCCACACTTCTGTGTACAAGAGCAGGACCTGCTACTGAACTACGGAATAATTGTTGATGAAATGGAAGATGTATGCCTGTTGGGATTCAAGGTATTTCTCTCATGAAAAGCCTAGAAGAAGTATGATCTCATCACTGGAGGAGGATGTCCAGAAGAAGAGAAATCAGAAATTTGAGAAGTGGCAGTTGAGGAGACAGTTTAGCTCTGTAAATCTCTGTTGCTTTTATAATTTTTGTCAGGTATTGTCAGCTATACTATTTCAGTTTTCAATGGGTAAATCTGCTTTTTGAATTATGTTTTTGCCTTAGAGGAACTTCTTGGTTTCGTTTTGTCCATTTTTCTGACCTGGTTAGGTTTCATTCTATGGTGGTATTATGATTATTCTTGAATTCATGTATTTAATTTTTTTTACACCCATAGAACTTCAAAATGTGTTACACACTAAAGAAGACAAGCATACAAAATTAGACATTATTCTTGCCTTGACCGAGAGCCTGGATTTCCATTTATTTAAACAGAAATCCTGGTTTAATTGTGCTTTTAATTTACTTTTTTTTTTTTTTTTTGAGTGGATTTACATTAGTCTTGCAAGCACTTAAGTATATGAACAGCTTTACACAGAGGGTCACTGTTGGGAACTGTTCACACAAGTAAAGGCACTTGCGGGATGAGGATTGAAATCCTTGGTACAAATAAACACTGTGTTTGTAACTCTGCACTGCTTCTTACTAATGTCAGTGGCTTCCTGACAGAGATAAGCGCAGCTGGCAGGACTTCAGTGGTTAGATAACAGAGCAGAAGCATTGTATTTAATATGCTTGTGACTCTTGCTCTTCCCTCTGACGACATTCAGATAAACAGACAGAACTCCACAGTGAAGCAGATGCAAACAGGGAAGAGATTTCACTGTATGCAAGATCTTAAACGGCTATAAATGGTTTTCCTCTCACTTTCAGAATTGTGAAACAGTCACAAATGTTTTGTGGACTCATTTTATGTCAGCGGAGAAGGGTTAAATTGGAAGAACAAGATATACTCTCCCTTGCTTTTTAACTTGCACAAAGAAACTAGGAATAAAAAAAGAAAAGAAATCCCCAAAGGAAGGGCAAGATTAGGATATTGTGTTAGACTGAAACTGCTCAAGAGCCACAGAGATCTTTGTTTGGATTAGTTTCTGCGTAACAGAGGAGTCACCAAGGAATTGGGTTACTCAGTCATAAATTTGCAGAGCTGCAGAAATGGAAGCCATAATAATAGTGTCTGGTAGTGAAAATGGAGCATCTCTGCAGTGTCTTACTCGGGTCCCAGAGCTGAGGAAGAAACTCGGGTTGTCCTGTGCTTCCGTCAATGGAGAACTCTGTATGATCATGTTTTCTTGTTTTATTGGAGTGGAGAACGTCCCTTGTTCTGCTTAATTCTTTTGCAACAGCTGCTAGTTTAATTTGATGCATATTTCTTTCAACAGAAAAGAAAACTTTTGATCCAGCTTAAAAAGCAGAGTTTAACAGCTATTTGCAAGTTGACCTTCTGCGTTCAGGGATTCTGTCATTTACATGGCATTATATCCCTTGCATGTGTTTTGGTGTTTGTTGTGGGATTTTAGTGGTATTAGGGTCAGATATTCAAATGCAGCCTTAGGAAAAACATACCCATCTTGTCTCTGCCTATTTATCTAAGCAAATCAGAGAGTCATTCCTCAAATTATTTATAGGAATCTCCAAAAGCCTGTTTCTGTGTGAGTGTGTGGAACGGCTACATTATAGGACTTTGTTTAAGGCCATTTTAAAAAACACTTTTCATAGCGTATTGGTTACAGAAATCTGGAAAAAAGTATGTCTCAGTTGAGATGTTGTATTTGAGTTAATGGACTTAGAAAAAAGTGGCTTGTTTAACTTGGTATTCTTTCATTGAAAACAATGTATTGATTATAATCCAGGACATTTTGGTTCTCTTCCTTACACACTTTTGTGACTCGTGTTTCTGCCTGGGTTGGTCTTCTCTATTTGAGCATAGTTGATGAATTCTGGGTGAACTATGGTATAGTTATCAAAGATTTCAACTGTGAAGCTTTTAAAAATCTGACTTGACTTTTGCTTTCAGATTCCTGTGGTCTGTTGCTGACATTTTTTGGTAGTGTTTCAAATAATGGCTTTATTTATAATGTCATTTTTTTCATCTTCTGGCAAACATGCTGAAATGTAGCATAAAAATATTTCTTTGAATTGCTGCAAAGTACTTTATTGGTATAGGAGGGTTTGTGGTTTGTTTTTGCTTGGTTGTTTTTTGGTTTTCTTTGGTGTGGTTTTTTGTTTCTTTTTTTTTTTTTTTTTTTTAAGGATCATTTAATTAGAAAGCTATATGGCAACTGTCTGAAATTGCAGGCAATGTTTTATATTCATTATGCTGTGACCCAAATCCGTTCTTGTGCTCTGTTGTGGATGACTGGCAGTTCCTAATTTAATTTATCCATATTCTTTCACAAATGAGAATAAGCTTTGGTTTTAATATATTCTTTTGTACTATAAAATGTAATAAGTATATCAAAGAACACAGAAGACAAGAAAGATCATCAGATTCTAAAGCTCAGGAGAATTCAGTGCATTGTTAGAGAAATGTAGAAAATGTTTATGGATGCTGTTTGCGGAAAACAAAATGAACAACCATTGCCCATCCTTCTTGCCACGCTATCTGTTATGAATTCAGACTTAAGGTGCTCTGTGCCACATAATTGATACACAGAGGAAAATACTTTATGATCTGAATTTTTTCAAATTTCAGGTATTTAAAAAGCATAATAGTGGAGCATTTAGAACAGTATTTCCTGTGAGAACACTCATTACATTATGTATGTGCCTATTTAGCCACTTTTATCCATCTTGAATCTTTTTTAATATCTGGTAACGAATCACATGGAACTTGAAGCCTGACAGAGTAGCACTATTAACGGAAGTGTATACTAACCAAGGATGAGGTTATTAGCTAGTCCCTTTTGTTTATCTATAGAGGGCTTAAGGATTCCTAGAGCATGAATTTAGCTCGGAGGTTTTTGTTCATTTGCTCTTTTTTGTTTGGTTTGTTTCCATCATCTGTCTTTCAAGCAAGAAAACTAGGGCATCAATTCATTTTGGAAAGGGAGCATTGTTTGCTGGATTGAAAAACACCTTATGTGCCCTAGACTTTTATGAGATTCCTCAAGAACTCAAAAAACTTTTGTGATTATTTAGGTGGGTGAAGCAAAGGACTTGTTAAACGAATGGATTAGAATGTGAACCTATAGAAGTTAGCAGATTTACTGACTGTTCTTCCAGTAACACCCTCTAATGTTGTCAGATGAAAATATTATTCTGGTTTCCTCATTTCCAGTGTTTTAAAAACTGGATTTCTTTTGTACACTGTTGTTACTAAAATCTATTTTCATGTTTGACTGTACTTGAGTCACCTAATAGCTGTTATTCCCCAGTTCTATTTAGCTCATTGTAGATTCATCTTAAAACTGTGTGCAACTTGACTTTCACATCTGTGTTCAAATTTTTTCCTACTGCCTTTCTATTGAAATGTCACTATGCAATTTTGTCTTAATATTTTGACGGTCTTACTTATTGCATAGTCACAAAAGTTTGCAGACACTTCTAAGATTTTACGCTAGAAAACACTTCATTGAGATATGACTGTATAAGTATAGACCTTTTTTTGTCAGTCACAGAGAGAGTGGCAGTTTTCTTTTCGTACTTTTTAATCTTTGATATCAACTTTACCTTTTGAGGAAAGTTTTCTCTATGCTGTCACTAGCATGCCCGTACTTGTAACTGGCTACAGTATAAAAAAATGTCAGTGTATGTGTTAACCACTTTTAACAGCAAACAATTCAGTTTTTAAATGTCCAGAGGCTGGAAAGAAACAATTGCAGAAGGAAACCTGTTGCAGCTATGTTACAGGGAAAAAGGTAGCAGTGCAGGAAGCAAAGCATGAGGCTGAGTGAGCATGTAGAGAAAAAAGACAAATTGGGTTAACATCCTTTAAAAGTGGCTGTTTAAAAATAGGAAAACAAAGTACAGAAATACCATGGTGCAGACAAGGCAGTGATATCCTCCAGGCAGGTAGTAACATATGGAAAAGTAAAGGACACGTAGTGAGGGGTAAATACATAGGAGATAGAAGGTGGAGGAAGAAAGGAGTAGCAGAAGTAGATGGCTTACACAGTAGAAAAAGAAGCGGAGCCCCCCACATCTGGGAAAAAGAAATCTGTAGGGAAATTAGCAATTCCCTTGTGGCTGGAAGTGAATTCAGGAGGAGAAAAGGTCCATGTGGCAGGGAAGGGCATGGCCACAGGAGCCCCGGCGCACTGGAAGGGCCATGCAGCTCTCTGTCGGTGCTTTAACGGAGGATGCTTTTTATTTAGTTAGTCTATTTGTTCATTGATGGGAGCAAAAGGACAAGCAACTGCATCCACATCAGAATTCTTTATTAATTGCAAAGATAAAAAAACAGAGCAGTAGTTCACGGATTGTGTTCTTTTCTAGCATTCCAGTCCTGAAGCATGTCTCACTTTTTCTGTGGGAAGCAGTAGGTCTCACTGGGCAGCAGTGGTCCTGAGGCCATTCCTTCCTCTGCCCTTTAGAGTATGACCTTGAACAGGTCACGGTACTATTTTCGTCTCAGCTGCTCCTATGTGAAATGCAGATGATAACAATGTCAAATTTTGTAAAGTACCTTGAGAAATACAGGACATATCTGTTCATTTTTGCCTAGCCGTGCTGTTTATGGTTTAAATTGACTGTGAGCTTCTTAAAGACAGGTTGAATAAGGCACAGCATTAAAGTTTTCAGAAAGTCATTTGGAGGAACAATTAAATAATTTTTTATACAATGTGATTGTATATCCTCTGTAGTTTCTCTTTTGTAGACATTAAAGAGCTACGTTCAAGTTGTTTCATGTCAGTAAAGGGTAGAGTCTTGCAGACTCACTACCTGGTCCACAGCAGAGGCGTGTCAGCGCAGGACCAGGGTAGACAGATAGAGGGAAAGAAATGTGGAGACTTGACACTGCAACGTAGTGAGGCATCTTTGTCTGCTCAGAGTGGACTGTTTTAGGAGAACAGCTTTAGCCTGGTGTTAATACTTACACACATCACAATTAGAAAAAAAAAAATCACATTAGCTGGATCAGAAGAAATGTGAAAATTCATGTAGGTTCTCCATATCAGGCAGTAGATTAAGGAGAAATGAAACACAGTATTGAGATTGAAGAAAGAAGAAATAAAGAACAAGATTGTTAACTAAACATCATATGTACAGTAAGTTTCAAGGCTATAGTTACCCAGTGACAATGCAAAGATGAAAACATCTCTTTCAGTCATTGGAACATTTCTTCCTTGTACTGTAGTGCTGTCTGGGAATTAAGGATCAGGTCTCTCTTGCTGTAGGCATTGCATAAAGATCCAGTAAGGTACTCACTGCCAAAACTGCTTGCAAACTTGGGGATACAAAAAAACCACACAGTTTTGAAATTCCATATCTAAATGGGTATCTGTTATGCCATTATAGCATCAAGTGGAAATATGGTTACTAGTAATACATGAAATGTTATAAGTGTGCAGCTGCTAGGGTAGCATGAGTTTTCCTGAGGCAGGAGTAGTAATGATATTTTCTTAATGAATCAATTTGTGAATGTGCAGGGAGTATATTGATCACTAATCTCCTGCATCTTTTAGACAAGATGAATGCTCAAAGCCTTGTCCTCATCTGAATAACGACAAATTTCCTGTGCCATTTTCCTTGACACTTTGATTAGATTTTTTTAATATTTATAGACAGCAAGTTCAGAATACTCAGAATAATATATCAATTCTTTCTCTTTTTACAGAGGGAAACTAAAGGTCAGTTTCTCATAGATCACATCTGCAACTACTACAGCTTGCTGGAAAAAGACTATTTTGGCATTCGATACGTTGACCCTGAGAAGCAGAGGGTATGTATATGAACTCTGACTACATTTGCTTTGAAGTAATGCTAGATTGATTTTTTTTCTTCAACAAGCAGGCAAGTTCTAATGCAAAGTTATGTATCTCTGAGGGTTTATACTCTGGCCATAATCCATAGAGGTCCTAAAGTGGCATTATTAAATTAATTTTCCCCTTAGTTCATATCTTTAGTTTCAGGTAAATTGTTATATTCTGATTTCTGTAGTTCTCCTGGGCATTGAATATAGAAAAAGTCTATAGGCATGACTCAGAGGTAGCACAGGGTAGCTCTAGGCTCTGGCAGTGCACTGGAATTTGGGATTTCTATTTTTCTGTAGAGTATGCTTCTTGGGAGATGTAGACAGGAATCCTATTGAGTTTATAGCTAAAAGCAGTCATGCTATTCCACTTTTCACAGGGTGCATGGACTTAGATATCTGTAATACACAAAATAGGTATGATTTGTCAGGTTGTGGGCAGTTCTTCAGGTTAGTTCTCCCTATGAGCATCTTTACATTTATGCAATAAAATTTACAGGCCTGTGCTCTAGGCATTTGTGTGGACAGTCATGAGTCATCTCTCTTTGGTGGAAGGTGGTCCTGCAGGTTGCATTCTGTAGGTGATTTACTGCTTCTACTCCCTGTTTGGTTGCAGATGATTGTTACTGTTTGAGAGTAGGAAGGGATGGTCAACACAGGAAGCAGAAGTCCTCAGACAGTGAAATTAAGAACTGCTTCTTCACCGTGTGGTCCTGCTGGTCTCAGCATTGCGACTTAGATATGACTTTAAATATCATGGGGGCATATATGGGCATTTAATCTCTGGAAATGACCACCAGTTTGAAACTGCTGTGATTCAGGAGGAGAAAAACATTTTGCTGGGTATCTCTTGCTACACCCTAAGTAGTTTTGTCAAAAATCACTGGAATTAGGGAATCACTGTCTCCTCAACCTTACAGAATTGCAATAACTTTGTGAAGCGGCAGCAGGTCATTTCCATTGCATCCTCCTTTTAAAATTAAAGTAATTAACAGAATAATTAGCAGTTATTCAGACCAGTGTACTTAATTCTTCACAATCATTAAAATTATAGAGGTGTTCACCTGTTTGGAATTGATAGGAGAAGTAAGTGGAGTGCTGGATTAGACTATAATTAGGTAGGACTTAGTGAATACTTACTTTTGTTGGGCCCTTCTCTGACAGTCACTCAAAAATTGCTACAGAAAAGTTATTTTACTTAACAGCAATCGAGGTTTTTTTAGTAAAATCTTTTTTTTTTTCCCAGAAGACTTTAAAAAAGTGATGCTTCAGAAAAAACTCTAAAAACCCACTCCCATTGGGGTACCTGTTATATCATACCTTCTGTGGTTCCCATGTTTCAAAAAGCTGTTAACTATATTGACAAATTCGCTGTGGTATCTTATTCTTGTTGGCTATACAGTTGTTCTTTTACATCTTGTAGTATAGGTAATTCTGTGTTCAGTTTATGGAAGATTACAGTTTATACTGAAGCTTAAGTTTTCTCTTGGTTAGTAGTGAAAAAAAATCTGAGAAAACATTTGTGTTCTTACCTGAAAAATCTTAGGTCTTCATTTCCCTTTATATCCAACCACTAAGAATACTGTGGCCATCCTGTGTAGTAGGGTGGCTTGTATCAACTGGCTCACTCTTCAGTTGGATTTTGTTAAGCAAACTTCTTAAGCTTACATTTTCCATACGTGCATTTTTAAATGCTGATTTATAATTACTCTCACATTTTTAAGCATATGGATAACTTCTCTAATTGGATACTAGTTCTTGATTTTAAACTCTCTCATGAATTAGGACATGAATTATAAGGTACATTTGTTTATACAGACTTAAATGCTCTGGATGGTGAGTTGAAAGCAACATACATTTTTCTCTTAGGTTTACTACTATTCATCAAAATAAGCTATTTTTACATGCAGTAGCTTCTGTTGTCCCTTTGTCCTGTTCTGTTGGTTTTTTTCTTTTGATTTTTTTTAAAGATTGCACTTCTATATATTTATACATAAAATGCTTTCCCTCAGAGTGGATATTTCCTCTGCAACAAACCCTATCCTAAGGACTAAACTGCAGACAAATGTTATAATAAAGGGATACTGTTTTTATGTCATCTGGCTCTTTTGAATCTGTGATCTTGTTGAGGTTCACTTACCTGAGTCTTACCTCTGTATCAGATACAGATGCATGAATACCTCCCAGTTAGGAGGAGGAAGACTGTGAAACTATAATAACAATTCTTCTCCCATCAACAGAAGACTGTTCTGAACTTTTTCTGATCTTAAAGAAACATACTAACCAACAGTCTCCTAGTAGTATAATAAGCATGGGACTTCATGAATTATTATGCTGGGGCGCAGGCATTGTAGCTAGATAAAGTTCATCAGGAAATGGCTCAGTAGGAAACTAGAGGAAATCATAATTTTGAAATGATGAAGTAGGTGATGGCTCTTCCCACGGTTTTGTATTTTAACAGTTGTGAGCTTAGCTGCCTGAAATTCATGTTAACAAAAACCTCTGAGATTACAGAGGAGTACTTGTTTAGGTATGTGGTTATAGAGATAAGCTGTAGCAAGTATAAGATGTAGTGGGGTCACAGGAGGAATGTCACATCACTGTAGCCACCTTACAGGAAAAAGTACTTAGAGCTCTGTAGAAGAGATTTCTGAAGCTCTGTGGAATTCTTGCAGGTCCCACGAAGGAAAAAGGAAGAGACATTTCCTGTGTTAACCTGGGTTGGTTAGATGTATTACAAAACAGAAACAGTAGCTCAGTAAAGATCTGTAGGTAGAATTCACCGAGAGTTCTTTCTAAAGTTAAATCTGGTGATTTGACTGAGAACAATTGCTTTGAAAGGAAGTGATAGTTCATCCTAAACCAGTTCAACAATGTGTGTGACAATGTACTTCAGTGCCCCATAGGCAAATAAAGTGGTGCGGCACAATGAATAAAATGAATATTGCCTGGTCTGTTTTTGGCCATAAGCCACCGGCATGATGTGGCTGTGACAAAAGACAACACTTTGTTTGCCCCTTCTTAGGATTGTATTTTCAGGGAAGTATTAATGTCAGTACACCCTAATGAGCCCTCAGCTATTCTGATCTAGATGTCTGCATTTAAGAAAGATCAATTTAACTGAATCAGGAGAAGGAGTATTAGAAAGATAAAGAAAACAGAAAGCTGGTTTTTGAGACAATGTTAAGAAGGGCATAACCCATTTAGTGCAGCAAAGCAAAGGATAAGAGGATATGGTTAGACATGCATCAGAGTGTAAAGTAGAAAGAAAAAGAAAGTTTAAGCAAGAGAGGTGGTTTCTTAATTAAGCCAATGATGAGAGCTGCAGCATCTGGAACAGCTATAATGGAGGTAACAGAACAAAATTTTTAACTAGATTTGTAAAGAATTTTAAGAGAGATCTCTATAATTTTATGCAAGGGATTTATATTAAACATTGACAGAGATAGTGACTAGGCACCATCTTCCAAAGTCTCTTTCAAAGAATATGTAATAAAAGCTGAAACAAGAAAGCATAACATTTTTTTTTTAGGAGAGTTATTATTGATTCTGATTCAGGTAGCATACAATCCATGTTGCTTTGCCCATTTCCTTGCAAGTGTTGAATGCCTCTGTTGTAGTTTATATTCCACTGTATAGTCTCTGTCTTTGCACTGAAACGGCTATATCTGTGGTTCCAAATGAAACTGCCAAAATCATGCATTTGATTCTGGCTTTTAGTGAATTATTCTTGATTGGCTCCTTGAATAGTTAAGCTATATGACATAATAGTATATTGTTATATAGTGTACACACACATACATATATGTATATATAAATATTATGCCGAATTACTTCTGCTGGCATTTAGTCTGCCAGTGATGCTTGCCTCCCTTTTATTTGTATGTAATTTTTTGTGTGAAGGTTACAGAGTTGCACCAAAAGCTTATTTGCAGTCCTTTTGTTTTGTAATCTATTGAGAGAGCTCAAGCAGGCAAAAATACCAGCTTTAATTCATCCTAAATGTCTTCTTTCAGAGTATGCCATGAAAATGTAACATTTTGACTTGGGAGTGTTGAAACACTTGACTGATTTTGAGAATTTAAAAAATGAAATGTTTCAATATTTCAGATGTTTCAAATGAAATGTTTCAATATTTGTG
Organism: Nipponia nippon; assembly: GCF_047370975.1. Taxonomy (NCBI): domain Eukaryota; kingdom Metazoa; phylum Chordata; class Aves; order Pelecaniformes; family Threskiornithidae; genus Nipponia; species Nipponia nippon. Next base: position 33,302,230 of record NW_028262402.1, read on the forward strand.
TTTAGAACATTCAGAACTTCTGACTACGTGAAAAATGTAGATAACTGAGCTAATTGTCTTAGGTTGGAACAAAATTTTGAAACGTGGGAAAAGTGTGGTGGGAAACAGCTGTTGTTTTTATAGGTTATTTTTCAAGTAAGTTGTAATATATACTCCTTCCTCCCCCCAGCCTCCCTTTTATAATAATGCTTTCCTTCTGCATAAGTATGTGGATGTTTTAGGCATACTTAAACTTTGTAAAATTTTCTATAGTTTTCCATTTTGTATTCCAGACCAAAAAAGAAACTCTGGAAGACACTCTTAACAGAAGGCAGCATGGTAGCTTTTTTTATGTTTTTGGGTAAACAGGAGAATAACAATGCCAATGACCTCAAATGGAACTAGCAGTTAAAGACTAGGTTCTACACCATACCTGCTGTTTTATCTTCTAGCGTAACATTTGGATGTTCCTTTGAGGAAACCGTGCCTGAGGGTAGCTTCAGAAAAGCCAGGATTGTACTAAAAGTATGCAGTAAATTGCAGTATGCCATTTTATGTCTAATGGTACTATGCTGGGAACAAATGAGTTCCTAGTGTTCATATATTAACTATAGAATTTTTTGAGTGGATTTCTGAGAAAACTAGGTATATGGGTTCACATTGCCTTTCTCTCTGACTCTCAACTGTAGTAACTTTTGAAGCCAGTTTTGGTCAAATTGGCTGGGGATCTATGTCTCAAACATTAAGTTCCTTTAAGGTTTCATGAAGATAAGCTGCTACATCAGGGGGGTAAAACCCTATTATTCTTCTCAGTGAGGTAAATGCTGTAGGGCAAACCCACTCCATAGGGAATCTATAGAGAGCTGAGAGACACTGTAAGAACCCAGAAACCATAATTTGGAGCTTGTATTTTTTAGGAATAAGTAGCTTCAAACAGGAGACATATGTGGAGGAGGTGTTACTGATTCTGCTACTCAAGGAACTACCTATTGATACATTTTCATGTACTAGCTGTTATACTGAGGCCAGTTATCATACTCTCACCCTGGAGGAAATGCAGTCTGGCTTATTCTGTGCCAGATACTCTGGGATGACAGAGCACCTTTTTTGTGTTTTTTGAGCTGGTAGATGGGAATAGGGTGAAATAATGCAGCTACTGTTGAGCATCTCTCACTAGAGAGGATCCCTTGTTGAGAGAGGCCACTGGTATTGAGGGCAATGGAGGATTGGGCTGAAGGAAGATGGTAGTGTGGTGAAATCTATTCTTTAAGTCCCTTCAGAAGGGCATCTGAGCAGCAATTTAAAGTTGGAAATACTTAAGTTTCATTTTTTTTTCCCCCAGTGGGTGGATTTGAGCATGTGCTTGTGAGTATGTTTTTGAATGTGAAAGTATGAGGTGGTAGTTAGACAGAAATACCTTGGAGCTACGCATGGGAAAGGTTGGAAGTATTAGGTGTTATGAAAAGGCTTTGTAGGACCCTGAAGCAACTGTGAAGTCTCACCAGTCGCTGTAGAAGTGTTTGAGATCGTAATCAACCTGAAGCATTAAGATGCTTTGTCACTTGGATGTGCTGCAGGGTTGTCTGGGAGCAGCACAGCAATGCACTGGTTTTAGCTCTGTGCATGTATGCCTGTCAGTATGAAAACAAAGCTTTCCAATTAGTGAAACTGCTGTATGAACACACTGCCACTGTGCAGCTAATCTTGAACGGTGGCTGCGAGTACACTGGGATTTTCTGACTTCCCCAGAGCACAGGGACTGGCTCTGTGCATTGTTAGAAAGATGACATTGAGCACTACGAATTTGCTGGTACTCCTGCCAGTCTCCCCTTTGAGAACTGTCACAAATACAATTCTCATTTTGCTTTCAAGCTTAGATGCACTGAAAACTGGTAGGCACCGCTACACACAGGTAGTTTTTTGTCAGATTACATGTTTATTTCACTAGTAAGGCTGCTGGGGAGTCCCATTTGTATTTTAGAGCACGTCAATTCCAATGGACCTGGACACAGTATTTGTTTAATCCTGTGACCTAAGTTGTTCCTTAGGGAACTGGGCCATTGTCCCAGTATTTACTAGTGAAGGAGACTGGAGCCTGTTGTCTGTGAGTAATGAATTTCTTTATCATGAAGTAGCAGTTCTGTTTATAATGGGACATGTACACAAAATGTACAGCAGTGCCTCATCAGAGAGACCTTTTGAAAGGGTCAGCAAGTCTTGGGTGCAGCTGATCTCTGCTTTAGCAACAACAGCTGTTTAATCCATGCTCTTAAAAATGTGCACTTAGTCCCACGTGAGGGCAGTGAAGGTTGGCAGGAAGGGACAACAGATAATTTGCAACCTCAGTTTAACAAAGCTATGTCTTTGTGTAATGACTTATAAGGCTCCATGTGGCTCTGTAAAGGGAGCTATCTGGGGCCTCTCCAGTCTCTTTGAAGCAGGAAAGCAGAAGTATTGTAGGCTGAACACCTGAGTGACTGAGCCATAGGTTAATTAAAATTTTAATGCTTCTCTGTGCATATGAATCTCTCCTCCTGGACAGAGTTATCACAAAAATTATGTGCTCTTGCACAAAGTCTTGCTGTGACTCTGCTTGGTGTGTGCAGTTTAGGTCATGCTGTTTCAAAAAAAATATAGTAGAACTAGAAAAGGAACAAGGAAGGCCATGAGAATTATATCAAGTAGGAATGGATTTCATATGAAGAGACATGGATTAGACTAGAATAATTCAGCTAGGAGAAGAGGCAAGCAAGAGAGGAGGAGTGAGAGAGAGAGCAAGAGAATGAGCAAGAGAGAATGAGGCAGAACAATACGATGCAAAATGGGTTGGAGATGGTGATCAGGGAAGGATTGCCCTGTAAGTCTTATAACAGAAGTAAAATGCCCTTAAGAAAATTATAAAGCAATTGCTATTGAGAAATAGTTTTAAAAATACCATACCTAGTCATAACATTCATTGTTATAGCTGCCAAAAATATAAAAAAAAAGTGTTAAAAAAGAGTGTTCAGACAAATTGGATTAAGTCTATAAAGACTTACAAACAAATTGTAATGGAGGCTGGTGGAAAAAGCCCAGTGAACACAATGGCAACTACTACTATTGTTCTTTTTCTAAGTGTTTGCTTCAGGCCATTTTCAGGGACAAAGTGCTGAGTTAAATGGATACTTGCTTTTACCAGTAGAGGTGCATTTATGTACTAAACAAAATCTTGACACAAATGAATAGTAGTGTGAATATACAGATACACTTAATTCAGCAGTAATGCTACTAACTGAAATATCTTGTGTGAAGATTAGTAATCTTGTAAACTAAATCATTACGCAGGCTATTTTAATGTAAATAAAATTGTTTTTTCCATCAGTTGTGAACTTTTTGGCTGTGAGTGCATGGTGGCTCATGCATACATCAATATATGCAGATGTTACGGCCAGATGTTCAACTAATGTAGAGGTTATGGATCAGCTGAGCTACTCCAACTTACGGCATTGGAGTTTGTCTGAATATTTTAATGTAATAGGAATATCAGAGAGAGAATTTGGAAATTTGTTTATTAAATTCCAGCTCAGAATCATAAAAACGGTGATTCTGTTCCAGTGTATGGTACTATTTCTGGAACAGATTAATTTTTGTGATAGTGATGTGTGTTGTTTCTTCCTGCTTAACATACCACTAAACAGGGCCGATGCCCTGATTTTCGGAAGAGTACAGAGGAACAGCTCCTTTGCTACAATAGAACAATATTTATATTCTTGGTATAGAGGTTCTTGAAGGCATGAAAAAATGGTGTCAGCCTCAGAGCATGAAGAAGGAGACATGCAGGGTGCTCTGGGTCATTTGGCATCCCTTGTGCTGGTATAGAGTGGGTGCTCAATTAATTCCCCTGTTTAAGTTTCCATTAGCTTTGGATACTGTTACTATTTTTTTTAGTCTGACTTTTGCCAGGTGGTGATCTGGTGCAAGTCACTGCCTTGAGGCTAAAGCAAATTGATTTTGATTTTGCTTTTCATTCAAGGAAAAGATTAGGTATTAATTTTCAAGATTAATATAGGATTGAGGTTTAAATAAAATTAATTTTATTACTTTTCTAGCAGTGTTTCAGTGCATGTCTCCATTCTCCTGCTCTCTCTGTCCATTAAACAAAGTCTTCAAATCAAGTCCTTGCCTGGCTAGAATATTCTTCTGACATCTGCAGGTTCCTCTGATTCTCTTTTACTGTATGCATATCTGAGCACTTGACTGAGTATTGCTTGCTGAGAGGGACTTAAATATTCACAGCATTTGGCCACTTTTGATTGCCCCTTCATTACTGCTCCTCTTGCAAAGATTGGGACTAAATCAAAAGCCTCTTGTGTTGGAGGAGGGGAGAGACTTTTCACTGAATTCATTGGACTTCTGGTTGGCCAGGTCCCAGGCACCTGCTTTGGGTTTGGCAGTTTTTTAGGAGGTGGGCTTTGATTTATGCCAGTCTTAGACAGGAATCCGTAGGAAGAGGAGACTGGAGCACACATCTTTGCACTCTAGAGAGGCTGCTGCAATGTAGAGGAAGAACAGTGTGGGGATTTTAATGACACCTGACCCCTGACAAGGGCTGTAATAATACATATGGGCCATTATGTCCTCCTTCCTCCCCATTTCTTATTCTAAAACCCTTAACCCTGTGCTATAGTGAGACCAAGCTCAGTCCTGTCTGAGCTTCTCAGTGAATGACTTCATTCGAAACAGGTTGTTGGCTGAAATGTCTTTACTAAAAGCACATCAGTGTTTGTGGATTTAAATTGACTTTCTAGAATGGTGCTTTTACCCTTGCGTGGTGTCCTTGCTCATCTTGAGCTTGTGCTGTGGAAGCTGGTAGTGTATCAGCTGCTCAGCATTTGTGGGTAAGCAAGAACACACCTGGCCTCGCTAATGACTACTCAGTGCCACTTAAAGGCTGATCAGAGGTGAGGGCTGTATTTAAAAAGTAAAAATTGCCCTAGTCTGAAACACAGCATGTAGTCGCAATGAAACCTTAGTCAGAAGGCAATTCTCAGCATGTTTTAGCATCCCAGGACCAAAAGTGATATCCATAATAGTTTGCTTACTCACCACTGGCACTTGAAGCACCAAGACTCAGTAGCTATCCCATGACCGACCTTCAAGATCTTTAAGTATCTTTGCCTTCTGCTTCTGTGAGGATGTCTGCCTGATCATCCAGATACCTAACTGCTACCCAAACCTTTTTCAACAGAAGAGATAAGAAATTGGCAGTGCTGAACATGAATCTCCCCACAGGATCCTTGGTAATAGGTGTTAACTGGATTAGGATTGAAGTCTTTTCTTCTCCATTGGGCAACAACCATGTTGCTAACGTGCTGTCAAAGAAATGGGAGGCTCATCCTCTGCAGGAATGATTTCTGATGATCCTTAAGTACTATCAAATATAAAGCCAAGCTGGTTTGAGGGTGTAGGCTCTCATCCAGTTAAAGCAGCCTTTATGGACAACAGTGTGAAGTACCTGAGGCAAAAATGAAATTGCATAAGATTGTTGGGTTTTTTCCCTCCCCCTGGTTTGCACATTTTACTGCAAGGAGAGAAATTAAAGATTCTTGTCTCTGTTTCCAAGTTTACCTCTGAGTTGTTTTGTTTGTCTTATGAGGTGTTAGCCTTACAAGAAAGAATTGGAAACACCTATGGTCTGTTCCCGCAAGGCAGTGTGGCATACAGTAGTAATGAAAATTTTTTGCAGTTGATGATTTAAAATGCTTTTAAAATTTGGCCTGACAAGCTAACTTGAAATGTTATGTTTTCCTTTCATGTGAGGATTTTTTTTCTTTTTCAGCAAAATTGTTAAAAAAAGATTGATACATAGAAAAAGCATTTTGAAAAGCCAGATGCTTTTCAAGTGAAAATTCCTGCAGAAACCCTTCGATTAATTTATAGGAACCTTAATCTGGTCCTAGCTATAACAGCTAATTAATCTTGGAATAAATATAGCATGAATACTCTGTAGTAGAGATGAGGCACAGTTATTAATTATTAATAGTCAATGCTGTAAGGCTGGAAGATAAGTACTCAGGGGAAAATCTTTCCGAAAACTCAAATTGAAATATGCAAACAAATATAGGGGTGGCTATTTTCAGAAGTACTAGCAATGACTAGGTGTTTATCTTCCCCTGACACTCAGAGAGCATTAAGCTAATTGCTATGTCTTTGAAAATCTCCACAAATTATAAAGTAACGTCTCAGTTTTCTGGAAGATTCAGCTGAATTGCCTACACATTTGCAATCTTCCACCAACGGAAGGTCACCCCAGAAATCTGAGCTTCTAAAAACTGCCTGTCAGTTCCTTGACCTCCAAGTGAAAGTCTAGACTGCTTAATTGCTCAGTGTCTTTTCAATCCATTTTTAACCCATTAAAGTCAGGTCTTAGTGAAACATGTTTGCTTTTGGACATGTTAGCTAAATCTGCGTTCTGGGGTTTTGGTGCACTGCATGAGGAATTTCATCCATGTTTCCCCTTTTTCATTATTCATATGGTGAATTATGAGGGTTTCATATTTGCAAATTGCCTTTTTTTACCTCTGACTTTTTGTTAGAATAGGTAATTGACTTTTTCAAACAGCTGTAAATGCTGACCTGGTCTGTGCTAATATTTTAGCCTGGCCTTTCAAAAAGAAATATCAAACAAATTGTTTTGTGCTCCTGCTAGATGAACATAGTGAGATACCTCTTAACTCTCAGTTCCCTGGGAACAGTACAGCACGGCTCACTGTCCAAGTTCCTCTTTGCTGTCTCAATCTTCAGCTAGGACTGCTAGATCCTGGTGGAGGTGAGGTGGGCATGTGAAAAGGCTAAGGAAAGTAAACTTGCATATCTGTGTGTCTTGACTGCTTTCCTATCTGTGAATTCATTCTGGATTATGTATCTTTAAAGTACTGCAGACTCTATCAAATTTCTGAAATTGCCTTACCTTTTTATGAACAACCCTCACCCCCCATTATTCAGAGCAAAATGTATAAATAATGTACCTGTGTGATCTAAAAAAGAATGAAATGAGCTAGATATTTCTGGTAAGTTGGTGAAACAGTCTGCTTTCTCAATTCTGTTTCTTTCTTCTTCTGCTCCAAAAAGAGAGATACTGAGGAGAGAGAAAAGGTGAAGAAATGGTGTGTCGTTGTTTGTTGTTGTTGTTGTTGTTCTTGGTTGAAGACTGGGGTTGTTGTTTTTTTCGTTGGTTTGTTTTTTGGGTACCAGGGTTCCATATCAGTCTCTCAGTGGTAAGTGAGCTTCAAACAGAAATACGTAGTAGTGCTTATCTCCAATATTGCTGTAAACTATATGCAGGAGCCATAGCATATAAGCTGCAGATATTTGCAAATGTTTTTTCCAAGGTACTAGTCTTGTCAGAAGTTCTGTTCCAGAAAACTAATTTACAGTTACCCCTGATTTTGACTGAATTCTTAAGATGTCATGATTTTTAAAATAATAATTTTCTCTCACCTATTAACAATTCCTGCAGAATATCTTCCCCTGGCCTTTCTGTGTAGTAGAATTACTGTGAGTTATCCGGAAAAATAGTAGCTGATGTAGGATATTTTAAGTATTACATACGGTATAAAAAATGCTAGGTTTTCTTTTTGCAGTAGGTTTTAGAGCTAGACTGAAAAGGGTTAAAAATAAAACCCCTTAGTGCAAGGCCTTCCAGTGTTGATTATGCTTATTAAAGCTGAATACTATGCTTTTTGACCAGCTGCTTCTGCAGCACAAATCTCATTTTAGTGTGGAGATTTTTTGCTTACAGGAAAATTCCTAGTACAAATGCTGTTGGCTGTGGTCAGAAGAGGCACTTGAATATCAGCATGTTCTTTTGTCAATCAAAACATCCTCCTGAACAGTTCAGCTAGTGTTAGCAGGGGATGCGCTAAGGCTCTTAACTAAAATGTGAGCTTAGCTTTTCGTCACAGAAGCATCTGAGCTTATTTTCCAGGAGAATAAAAAAATGAAAGTTTTCGTGCCATTGCAGTCTTTCCCTGGAAAGTTATACACCAACTGGTAGGCAACCATACCTCTGTCTGTCCGCAGCGTAAACATTTCATGGAAAAGTACACTCTTTTTCCCTTCAGATTTTTAGTTCTTGATAGAAAAGAACAATAGCTTGTATTCTGAGGGTGCTGACTGAGAATACAGTATTTACACATGCTTTAGTTATAAGAACTGTAGAAGACAGCATTAAGGAACAGATGATGTTAACATTTCTGAATAGTCTGTCCTACTGTCCAATATGATCATTCTTCTAGAAAAAAATGGCTGGAAGTGTAAGACTGAAATGTCTGCTGCAAACTAATCACCAGAGCCTGTCTCCTTTAAATTTGTCTCTACTAAATCTTCTAAACAATGGTAACATCAAGCATGCTTATATGGTGCAGTTCCAATATGGTAACAGTATGGAGGTGCTTTTTGCAGTTTACATATGTCTCAGTGAAACAAAAATCCTACTTCCTATTTTTGGTACCATATACATCTACAAGGATGTTGTTGTCCACTGTGATCTCTATTAACCTCTGCTCTCTGCTTTGCCTTTCCAGCACTGGCTTGAGCCCAACAAGTCCATCTTCAAGCAAATGAAATGTAAGTGCTAAGAGCTCATGTTTTCAAACTGCTTTTGAAATTCCCAAAGGTTTTCCTGTGCTTCCATGCAGTAATTCAGAATATGCTTCATTTGTTTCCTGGTGCAAATAGACCCTTCATTTCCTATCTGGACTCCTGAAAACCCCATGCTACCCTCATTTCACTGTCTCACAGTGCTCTGCGCATCAAGAGCTTTCCATTACTGCTCAAGGCTAGAGACAGAGGCCAGCTGATGTGTGTGGGGTGGCAGATCTGGTGGGAAGACCTGCATGTTCTGGCTCTCTTTTTCAGTCAGATGCAATCAGCCACTGTAAGATGGCAATAAAACATGGAGTGTGGCAATCTGCTTCTGAGTCTTTCTGGTTTGCTTTCTTTCTGCTGCCCCCTGCTTCCTGACAACGCAGAGCATTGGTTTGAGGTCATTGTCACAGTCCAGCAAACTCAGGTGCTATGGGTTAAGTGGTGACCTTCTGCCACAGGCAAGTGGAAAATTACAATCGTTATTTAAAAAAGACTCCTCAAAATAGGAATGTGTTATTTTAATTATCTTTTTGAAATGTTACAGTCTGGCTCATCATTTCCATTAAATGGGCCAACTGAGAAGAGTTCTTCAGGAAACAGAACTACTTTGGTACTCGGAAGTTTATATCCATCAGCGGAAGAAAGTGTTTATTTGGCAGTTCTGGAGACTTGATTTAGGACATTGGGAGTTATGTCTTGTTTAATGAAAGCTGTTGTCTATCTATCTACTTAGTTTGTGAAATGAAGGAGAATTTTACTCACAGTTTGTGAAAAGAAGGAAAATTTTACTCACATGCTTTGTGTGCAGTTGTTTTCTGTTTTAAGCATAAGTACAAGGTGTCGTTTGTGTGAGAGGTAATGTATTTGTTTTAAAATGTGACAAGGCTTAAGAGATTGTCTAATAGGTAAAAAGAGTTAATCCTGGGTGTTGTCTGGACTACATGTAGTACTTCAATAAATTCTTCCATGAATGCAGCAATAGTATATATTGCAACATGGGCATACATGTGTATATAAGCATGCACACATATACCCAGCATATTCAGGGTGAACTGTTTATATCTAATGTTTAGGTAGCTGGAGTGTTATTTGGTAAAAAATAAGTTCAAGAATGTCAAGCTAAAACTAAGTTGTGCTCCTCTGCAGTGCTAGTGAAGGAAGAAAAGAGGGACTGTAGTAATTACAAATTATCTTTCTCTCTTCCTTCCTTCCAGCGTGTTATCTAAAATAGAACAGAGTTTCCTCGAAGTATCCTGTAATCTGCATTTGTATCACTGCTTTCACCCAACAAAGCATAAGGGCTCACACTTCTTCTTGTACTTTGCATAGCAACATATTCAGGAACTCTGCCAACAGATGCACTGAGAGTGTTTTGATTTATTCAAAACAACTCTATCTGCATATAGGTGTTGCCTAGATGTGATTGATGGTACTCCATAAATTCCATAGATGTAGTGATGTGATGGTCTCATCAGAGGACTTGTGTGGCTTTTGGGGTAGAATCCTAATCAAAACTCTGATCTTCAGAGAAAAATGAATGAGACAAAAATGAATGCATAGAAAAAAATCAAACTAAAATGCAGCTAGTATGAGGTTATTTATCACAGTGAAAAAGTCTCAACAACAAGAGAAAAAGAGAATGAAATGCTAACAAAGGTGTTTTGTTATCAGCCATAGATTTAGGACACAGAAGTAGAATTAACTAATGTGATTGGCTTTTCATGAGGGACTTCAGTTTAATACTAGTGTAACTTAACTTTATCTTTTGTAACAGATGAAGGACTTTAGTTGCTACAATAACCCTCTAAGGAAACAAGGCAAGGAGATATATATATTTTATATGCATGTGTAGAATCCATGTAGATTATGCATAAGATGCATCTTTTGCTCCCACAGGTTTCAAGGACCTTTTTGTAAGCATTTCATGTCAGGATTGATATGAAATCTGATTTATTTTTCTAAAAATGTGCTATATTAATGTAGGACACTAAACAATTTCTAAAGGCACACAAGGTTAATTCATATTTTACCTAAAAAGATTCAGTTTATTATGAAATGGTTTAGACTCAGAAGAAGAAATTACCAATATTCATTTGAAAAGCATCACTGTCTCAGGTGACACAAGTGAGGACTGAAATTAGTAGCAGGTGGAAAGTGTAAAAACTGAAGCAATGCAGTGACTGGTTAATAGAACATACATAATGTATATGACTTCTGGGAGAAATGGTGGCAGAAAGCTATTCACTGTATTAGATGGAGGTACCCTTTTCTTTCTTTGTTATTAAGCAATTCAGAAAACATTTAAATGATGTGTTTTGTAAGAATGGACTTTCATTTCCTCTGATGCAAGAGTAGGTTGTATTAATACTAATGATTCAAAATGTTCTAAATTCAGTTGAACGCTCAGATTTACATGCGATTACAGAGCACTTGCATACATGCAGCAAAATTTGAAAAATGCTGTGTGCTTGATCTCAGCTACCGTTTGTGGGGAACTTCATTTTCCCCCAGCACAGTAACAAGTTTTTCAGTGTATTTATTAATGCAGCTTAATTAATTAATTGCAGTATTGACAAATATTCAGAGCAGGAAATGAATGACTGGGAGTAGTGTTCTAATACAAATTTCAGTAGGTACGGGATTTCATGAGCCTCAGCAGTACATGAATCATTCAGGTATAATCCCTCTATATAGTCAGGTTATACAGAAATCACAATTTGGCAACTATATGTTTCTCTTGCTGGGACAGAACGTTGTATGTTTGAAGCTCTGAAGTCTGCATAGGATCTTGTGTGATGCACTACCATTTTAATTTCTTTAGCTTTAGCAAAGACCGCTCTAAGTTCATATTTAGTAATACTGGGACATGACAGAAGGAATCTTCCAAAATATTTTATATTTTGTCTTATCACATACAAAACCATATTTAAATGTGTACTGGTGCAATACAAGAAGAATCTTTTTTGTCTCAGGATCTGCCTCTGCATTGTCCATCTTCACTGAAAAGTTTGTGTCAATATGATGTGTAAAGTCTGGGTCCGTGCCTCAGCCATTTTTACCACTAATTTTGCCTGTGAGGGGAAATTTTAGTCTCTGAGAAATGTCCTGAACCACTTCCAGTCTTGTTTGTATTGGTTGAAGCCAGTTGGTGACTACTGATCAGTAGCTGTGAGCACCATGCTTCCAATAGTGTGTTGAAAAACTCTTTGGAAGGTTGCCTAAGGTAGCTGCATCTTTGTGTTCTAAAAGACCTTTTAAAATCAGTTTTTCTGTTCTTTTGCATGGTTTTGTGTACACTTATTCTCTCCCAGGTGCTGACAGTAAAGTTCCTCTCCATTTGGCCGTCTTACATTTTTTACTTATTTTCTCTCTAGGAACGTCTTGGTGTAAATCCTACTGGTCACATCACCACTAATGTTTAAATAAAGAACAGAGTTCTCCCATGCACTTTCTCTCTCTCTCTTTTTTCATTAATTTTAGAGGTTATTCTGTATAATAAGTATACAGCTATCCTGTAACCTGCTTTGTGGGAAATATCCAACTATATGGGTTTTGTTCTTGATAACAGTGGAACAGAATCAATTTTGTTGCTCTGATGTGGAAGAGTTAGAAATGTACATGTTTTTCTTGCTGCCTTGCATCTCAGATGATCTGAGAGAGTAATGCAAAAAGGATGTTCTCCTGTGTTAGGCCACTGCAATTTGTTAAGTTAATTTCCTTAATCTCTAAAGCTGTCATAAAATGTGAAAGGAGATGGAATGAACCAGGGGAAACAAGAACCCAGATGCAGAGGTGGGTTGTGTAAAACTTTCCAAAGATTCTTAAATCTCAACAAACTTGTCATCAGTGTTCGTGTCTCAGTACAAATCTGAAAAAGAGTTTAATCAAATGCGAGGTTCATAAATCCATGCACAGTGAAAACAGGAAGTTTGGTGTGATTCTTCAGGCACTAATCTGAATGCTGTATATTCTTTACCTATGATCCTCACGAAGACTTAATAACATGCTTTAAAGCGTTATTATAACTGTGTTGTCCCATGTAACTTGCCTTGTGTTGTCCCATAAATAATTGAGTGCAATGAGGAAGACCTCACAATTTGAGGTTTACGATAGATCAGGTATCTCTTATCCGTAAAATAAAAACACTGAATAATGCTCTGTCTGTCATAAATATTTTTAGCAAATGGTATGGATAAACAGCTGGTTCATTTAGTAAGGGAAAAGGTATACGGAAACAACAGCATATGTCTTAGGGTTCCCCAGAGATCCTCCTGCAGCATCAGTGAACATGAAGACTGTTTGAGTGTAATGTTTTTGTTTTTTTTAAATAAGCACTAACTTTTGGTAGGGTAGGGTAGTTCAGAGAATATGTAACGTCAAGAAGATATGCAGGAAGTTTTCTGCAATGTTGCATTCTCAGGGCTATGAAGACAATTTAAACATCTGCTTTTGGCTTTCAGTAGCCATCTGTACTCCATGTTTAATCAAAAAACAACACTGCCAGTACAGCTCATTACAGAAGCTAGTATTTGTGCTGGATGAAAAGCAAGTTGTTAAAAACAAACAGGAAACCTTCCCAAAAGTGGCAGCTGAGAATCTTCATCCTTCTCCCTCTTTGGTTCACACTTCTACATCTTCAATCAAGTTTTTCACCAGCTTTTGAAAACAAATTTTCTCTTACATAAATATTTTTTTCTTGTTCTTTCAGATTGTCTTTCTATGAAGAAAATGGTAATATGAATGTGTAGTTTTTCTTAGGCTTATTCCTTATAAGCCCTTCATCTACATAGAAGACAAATGATTCAGTGGGCTTTGCTTAAAAATGAATGCATGTGAGACTCAATCTCTTACGCATTGGTATCTGTGCCAAGGGGTGCAGCTCCCATATCCCTCTCTGTTTTGGTCAGGGTGTTAGAGGTTTGGTTTTTAGCTAGGAGATCCTTACTGTTTCATGTACATTGGATAGTTTGTCTTAGTTATATGCAACTGAAATAAACCCTAAAACCATACAATCATTTGCCTGGAAAACTTCCACACTGTGCATGTAGTTCCTTCATGAGGGTCTAGATCATGAGTGGTTTCAGCATTTGATATCATTTAAATGGTTTTATTTGTTCTTTTGCCTTCATCTCTTATGTGCTGTTAGCACATAAACTGGCAAATTAATAGCCCTATTGCAATGGAGTTTGCAGTCAGTACTATTCTCCACACTGAAGTCCTTTCAAATTATTGTAATTGTGAATCTTTTTTGGTGAGAAAGCAAAGCCTGTGATGTTAGGAAATTCTGACAAACCCTTGGGCATTTCACTATACCAGCTGCTCCTTATCTGACAGATAAAGAACCACTCTGAAAGAAAAGGCTTATAGCTATTATAAAACTGATTATATTCAGGCTAGTTCTGTGCTGAAGAAATGTTCTTCTGCAAATTGAGTTCTGTTTTGGGAAGGTTTGTTGTTAATGTTTTCACTTTAATGTGTGAGTAAGTGGTAGAAAGTAATTTTGCTTTCAAGGAATTGAGGAATTGTCTGGCTTGACAATCTCATCTCTTGAGCTGATACAATTCACTGCCTGTCTTGCCTTCCACTACAAGAGTATAGTGAATGAGCGAATATGAGCTTCTCCTGTGTATTTCTCCAGTGCTGTAAAATCTGTAAGACAAAGGCCTTACTAAATATTTATGTATCATCAAATGCATTTTTGGAGGAACATGAGGCTTGTGATCCATTTTAAAACTAAGATGGAGAGGAAAGTGGATACCTGTGAGGGTTCCCCCCTTCCCCTTTCAATGTTCATTGTTTGTGGCTGTTTTTCTAACTGGGAAAGAGGAACAGAAAAAGAGGATCATGTTTCCTTCTGTAATTGCAGGGTACCTTCTTATCTCATCTTCAGAGATGAATTGGATGGAGGGGATCATATTGTTTTTAACATTTAGAATTGCAGGTTGGGATTGTGCCATTCTTGCAGGTGTTGCTGAGAAAGGATCTCTCTTTAGCAAGCTGCAGCAGCCTTGTTTTGTATTGCTTCCTGCACTGCTGAGGAGGAATATTGTTACAGAAGCTTGAGTCTAGCAAAAGGTTTGCAAAGTAGGCCTTGCCAAATTGCCTGCATATTCTGTGAATTGGTGTATACTTCTGTCATGTACTGTCCTTCTGCCACAAGGAAAACACTTCCTGTTATAACTTTTGCTATTAACTGAATGTGGGCTATTTTTTAGTGCAGTGTTTGCTGTCCTTTCCTCATTATGATACTCTTTGCTGAGGCTCTTCCATCACATTTTTAAAGTGGAACCATATTCTGGAAGTGCAACTTTTTCTCCCTTGCGTAGTTTTAAGAAGGCTATTGAGAAGAGACAGAACTATTTATGATGACTTATGTTATCTTCTGCTTTGTTCAGGCAACATGACTCCTTAGTGTATTTCTGGATGGCTGTTTTCCTTCCGGGGACGTTGAGTTCAGTTTACCTTCTAGTTTGCTATTACAGGGCATGGAGGACATAACAGTGTCCTCTGATTTGCAGCCTATTTCCAGTTACTGAAAGACAATGCTGCGGTCGCATCTAAGATTCCAAAGCCCAGAGAAAGCAGTCTGAGTGTTTCTCTTGCCTTCAGAGGGCTTGTCCAGATTTGGTTAGCTTGAATGTTCAAACCATCCCTAGAGAACACTTAAGGCTTGATTTCCTTTCTCCATTTCCTCTTGTTTGTTTCTATTTGTTATTGTTTCCTTGCTTTCTTTTTATCGTATTTTTCATCTCTCCATCCCCATCTCTTCTGACATTCCTCCTTGTATGTTAAATGAGTAGTTATTTAAACAAGTGAAAAAAAATGAAATCAGCAGTTTTTGTTGAGGCTGACCATACTTAAAAAAAGTGCAACATGATGTCTTGAAAGGGGAAAATATTCCTTCATCTTCAAAAGCTATTGAACCCTCCAAAAGATACCAACCGTAACAAAAGATGTAATGCATTGTTATTTTCTGTTGCTTTTGTACATCGCATGGAACTATGTGATATCCAGAGATGTGTTTCTGGAAAACCACACCATACAGGTAAATACTGCAGTCAAAGTAGCTTCCAGAATATCATGATTGTTGAACTAATTTCCACATGCAGTTTATACAAGCCAGTGAGCTAGTAAGCTTGAGGACATGGTACCGTAAAATGTTCTGGTAGCTTAGTGATTACTGTTATAGATTACAATAACTAAGATGTAATTCTCTGTTTCACGTGTTCTTTTCCTCCATCTTCTCTGTAATTTTCTTTGCCCTTTTCTTCTGCCTTCCCTTCTTTTCCTCCTGTAAAAGCACCGTCTCTTCAAAATTTAGGAAGGTTAGATTGGCTGTGTGCATTGAGTATACATTAAGACTAAGGGATTTCTAAAACTAACCAGAATATTATAGATCTGCACTTTACTATGAATTAAAGTTGCATGGATGCTTTCCTTTAAAAAAACAAAAAAAACCCAAACCCCCAAACCCCAACTTATTAAAAGTAAGGGTCTATGAATGTTGAGTACTAGTGTAAATGTATGCAGAAAGTTAATTTCATAGTTAAATATTCTAATAAAAGGATTATCATTCTGCACTCAGGTCTATAGGACACTCCCAAATGAGCACAGTGATCACATGTTCCTGTTTTGTCTGAAGCTTCAGCTTTTCTTCTCTTTCTGTCCATCTAAAAATGGCTGTGCTGGTAAACACAAGTAAAGAGAACCCTTGCACGGCCTACTGTGCTGAGGCCCTTGCTGCTTGGACAGAAGTTCTGCCTTGGTGCTTGCTCCATCCCTGTGCTCTCTCTTCGTGTTACCAGCAGGCCTGCCTGTATAATATAGGTGGTTTTTTTCCCCACACCATTTACCTTTTGAAGATGCAGTATTTTCCTTCTCACTTTGAACTGGAATTTAGAACATGGACACTACCTGGCTACAGATAGCTCTGAGGGCTCTGCCTACCTGCGTATTGTGCTTGATGTGATATTTTTAAGCCTTCTATGTGGTTTTCACACATGTTTTATCCTAACATGATTATCACAAGGTGCCTCTTTCATTAGAATAATAGTCTTTGATTTGCTTTCTGTCCCTCCTGTAATCATTGAAAGATCACTGGCCTAGGGTTAGGTAATATTTTGAATGCTATCAAAGATACAACAGTGGGATATAAAAGCTGTGTTCTTTAATGTAAAACTGAGAGACACTGATTGCAGAATTGAAATAATTCCTGTTACTGTGACCTCTCCCTCTCCCTCTCCCTCTCCCTCTCCCTCTCCCTTTCCCTTTCCTTCTTAGTAAAAGTATTGTACTTAAGGCCTGGTATTGATACCGTAGCTCAGGACTAGGTAATAGTCTTATTAAATACTGGAAACAGAAACCATTCTCTTGTCTCTAGCTTCATTAACCAAATTTAATTAACAGTTGCTTCTATTTTGTAGTCTAGGCATGATCATTATCAGGAATAACAAATATACATAACACCTTTGTATCTCATTGTGACAAGATGCAGTTGCTTCCTATTTATCAATTGCCAAAAAAAAAAAAAAAAGAGCAGCCCAGATGTGTTTTGTACTTCTTGGATCCAACAATAAGTCTTGTGAGGTGCAAAACCGTTTATAAATTGATTTGCATAGGTTAGCTGTATTTTGCATGTGCTTTGGCCTCCTTTGTCATATGTTTTATTCTTTTCATATGTATATATAATATTTATTGGTTTTGTTTGAATCCCAGCCTGATGTTTCAGAGCTAACCATCACACAGGCTACTTTGTAAGATTCTTGGAGGCCACTCCTTCAGAGTGGCTGAGGCAATGTTTGTTTGCTACTGTTCTCATGCTTTTTCTTTATAATGTTTCAGCTCATCCACCATATACCATGTGCTTTAGAGTGAAATTCTACCCACATGAACCCTTGAAGATTAAAGAAGAGCTCACCAGGTATTTTTTGTTTGTTTGTTTGTCCATGCATTTAATGTACATTGTTAACAAGTTGAAAATAAGACAGTTTGTTGCATAGAGTAGGGTTCTCACTATTTATGCTAAAATACTGGAGTGGACAGATGTTTGCACTACTGATAGCTTTTTTATTTTTTGCGATACCTATGGATTTTTAAAAGCAGTTTAAGAGGACTTTTCTATTACATACAGAGAAGTGGCGATGCTGTTGTAGGACTTTCAGAAAGAGAGGCAATGGTCAAATGACTGGGCAAGGGTTATCCTGACTCTTCCCTTGGCAAGGATTGCGGTCTTGAGTAAGTTCCTTTTGCGTCTTAGTTTTTCTTTTTTTTTCTGAGAAATAAGCTGTGAAGTTTGATGCAGTAATGGCCCTAACTCTTTCAACAGGAACATGAATAGCCTTGCTGAATTTTCTCTTGTGTGTGTCTTTAGGACCACAAACAAGATAGATAGTATTTTTAACGTACTGATAGACCTTTAGCAAACTGATGTAGAGGCGCAATATATTTATGTTTTTAAAGTACAGCTTCTCTGGAGATTAAGAAGTCTTGTTGCTTACACTGGAATTTTCCAGCCTTTGCTGTGAAAACACACCTGTGCAACAGATCAGCCATACTTAACAAATGGGAGTTTTGTCCTTCCTACTAGCTATTGTGAATATTCTGTTGCTCTGGGTATTTTTCAAGAAATGTACTTGGAGGAAAAAATGTAGGAAAGTAACAGCTCTTTTGACTTCTGCACCAGCTATCCAGTACTGTATGTATGCCTTACCACGTTGTTAGTCAGCAGGTCACACTGCTGACTAATAGTTGCACGTTGCAGAAGCACAGAGCACTTGTTGTCTTGAGTTCTTCATTGATGCTTTCTCCAAGCCCTGCAAATTCTTATGCTCACGAGTCACTTCATGAATGGGAGTGATCCCATTATCCCTGGTCTTAGAGTGAAAGTTTCAGGAACAGCTTGCATTCTGCTGAATGGTAAGTTTATAGTTTGTATAGAGCAGCTGGAACATGCAGTTCATGTTATAGATGTTTATCTTTGGTGAAATACTGAAACTGTTTAGCTGAGTGAACAGGTTGTAAACCAGGAAGCCAAGGGATTTTCATTATTTGTTAGTGTTTGTCCTTGGATTAACATTTACTTTTCATGAGCCAGAGTATAAACTTTGTATAGACCTTCCTCATTCAAGAGCCTTAATTAATTGATTTTTTTTTTCTTTTAACTACTTGGATACTCTCCCAGGAGAAGTTTTATCAAAATGCAAAGCACCTAGAATTAGCTCACTGAAGTGTATTGTGCTGTCAGTATGTTTTAGGCTTTGGTGGAACATTTAAAATTAATTTTTAAAGTCAAGTTGCTGTATGAAAAATGTTTTATGGTCTTTTGTTAAAACTAATACTATTAAGACCTTAAAAAAGGAGAAATAATTTCTCTTTTCATAGGTCCACCTTGTGCACGTGACACCTTTTTGTATCTGATCAGCTTTATAGCTTCCCAGTGTTGCTATTTGGGAAGCTTTGCTTTGTCTCTGCCTAGGTCTCTTACACAATAACAAGGTATAGGAAATGCTCCTGAAATGAGCAAATGAAGTGTAGTCATGTAACTCACCTCTGAGAATTTGCTTCATTGTCTAAAGCAGATGGTCAGATTCAAGGTGATGTTCTAAATTGGCTTGAGTTAAATTTTTTCTTGAATTGCAATGATTGGTGAAATTCAAGAATAAAAAGGTCCATTAGTATTTGACAGAGGGCAGTCATGAAACCTTGATAACTAGTTGACTTTTTGGTAGATTTTCTTTTTTTAGCTATGCTCTGTTCACTGGACAATCACATTTCTTGCAATGTGTGCTCAAGATGATTTGAAAATAAATTAATATTGTCACCCTTTGACTTAAAAGCCATCTGTACTTCACAGCTGTATATAGAGTCAGCTGAGTCAGAGTAATAGTGCTTTGCATTTCCGCTACTCTCTGTGCCTAAGCATGTCACAGAGCTGCTCTCTTGCTTCTTCAGTTGTTGGAAATCTGATGGGTGTCTGTAGTCCCGATTTAGATAATGAAATTAAGATACAGTAGGACTCATCCTGTCACATTGTCATACTACTCTTTGGTTCAGAATATTAATTAACCCTGTCTAAATCCCCCATGTGGATTATTGTCGATGCAGTCTTTGTAAAAGCTTTATGGGAATAAATATTTAATGAAGTACCTTAGAGACATCAAAGAGATGTACAGATGTAAAAAAGAGCTGTTTTTCCTGCTCTTCCGTAGCAATATCTGATGGTAATAAATTATTATCTATTCAGTACATGAAGCTGTGTGTGTATATGGTAAATTGTTTGATTTCTGTGAAAATAGTATAACATGGGCAGAAATACTATTCAAGATTTAGACGTCACTTGCAGGAAGAAAATTGAGTATTTGTCACCTCAGATTCCTGCTGCTTCATTTCTGTCCTGCCTTTGGTAGGATCCTTGTGATCCTTGAGTTAGTCTGTGATTTTACAGGTGGAACTGTTTTTAGGAAACTAAGATGGAGAATGACCTAGCTGAAGTCATCCTGCTGTCTGTGGTATTATATAAAAAAAAAACCATAAGAGCCTGAAAATGTGTGCACACCACGTGTTCAGAGGCCAGGAGTGCCTTGGGCAAAGGATCGAGCCACGAGCTTGCCTGTCACTGCATTTCGTTCCACTGCTAAGGAAGCCTGTGAATATTGTTAGTCACGTCATACCATTCCAGCAGCTTACTTTCATCTTCCCCTGTTTTAATTAACGATCACTTCCATAGCTGTGCTTTTGAAATAAAATCAGTGCCTGCCTCTGGATGTTAAGGCACTTTGAGATATTACTGCTAAATAAGGGATTCTGTGGACTCAGGACAAAATTTCTGCCTCTCACTGCAGAAGGAGGTTCTGTGTGGTCCTTGATCACTGTTTTCTCTAGTGTCAGCTGGTGTTAGGATTACAATTCACAAGTTAACTTCAGTGGCCATGGGGGTTGTCCCCTTGAGCTCTCTTGTTTCTGTAATAACTATGTGAAACCCGACGTGTCAACAAAGTCCAGATCTTAATGCACTTCAATGCTTAACCTTGTTAATTCATCTCCTTAACTTGTGTCAATGTGGATTTAGAAGACTGTCCTTATTTTTGGAAATGCTGCTTCCTCAGCGGGGCAGTAAGGCCGTACATGTTTGAAACGTGTTTGAGAAAGATGAAAGACATACTTTTTAATAGTTAAACTAATCTGGCAGTTTTTCCAATGCTTTTTAAAAAATTGTGATGAGAAAGTGGCAAGGATTTAACTTATTTTGCTCAAATGATTTGGCCTCTGAATTTATTTCAGGTGCACTGGAGGCTTAGCAGATTGCAACACAAACAGTGAATATGGATTTTTGAACATTTTGTATAATCTTTTAAACAGAGAAAGGTGCTTAACCTTAGTAGAAGAGTGAAGTTCCTCTATGCTGTGACCATCTCTGAGGGTTTGACTTCTGCTTAATGTGTAGTATCTGGAGGACATCAGGCTCTTCTGAATGGTACATCTGTGGCTTTCTAGATCTGATTGTCTAGCACTTACAGGTGATGTAAAGTCTGAACAAAGTACTTCAGTTTCAGAAAACAGCATTTAACTGGTTTCACTGAGCATCCCTGATGAGAGTAATAACTACTAGATTTTAATTAGGCAATAGCAACATGACAAGCAGGTCTTCACATCTCCCTTGTTCCCTGCCACACATACCTGTAAAACATAATTTTGGTTTCTTTTCTTGTTAAATCAGCATCTGCTCTGCAGCCTGTTTTCTGGGTGACACTAAACAGGATTGGGGTAGAGGCCTTGAATATGTCCATTTTCTGTATTACTGCTAATTTCCTTTTCTCCTAATTTTCTTTTTTTTCATCTTTTTAGTGCATTCCAGTTGTTTTTCCGGAGAGCATGATAGGCTTGATGGTGAGAGGGCTATATGCACAGAACCACATGCAGAAAAAAGGATATTTCGGAATTCACTATGATGGTCAAGATTATTCTGCTGGCATGGCATGCAAAGATATAAAATTGCCATGAAGGAAGCTGTAACTACAGAGCTCATTCAATCCACAGTACACACAGCATCCTACTACACTCTCTGGAGAGCACAGATATTTTTGCTCTGTGCTTCTCTTCACTATTCTTTGATCACAGGTCAGAGCCCTGGGAGGGTCTACAGCTGGGAAAGCCTGAGATGCTGCACGTGAACAGGATGGTAACAGTCAAGGAAGTGTGTACAGATGGATCCAAAGACCGTTTACACTTGGGCACAGATTTTTACCATGTTATTTTTCAGTGTTCTTGTTTAGGTAATAAATAAATCAGTGTTTGTTCTTTCTTATGTAATAAAGCAGTCCAAGGCCTTCTTATCTCCAAATCCCTACATTATACTATGTATGTATAATTAAAATGAGAGAATATGAAGTCATTTGAGGTCCCAAAGGAATGATCTAAAATGCTACAGATAATACTGTATCAGCAGTAATCCATGATTATTGTAGAAAGTACAGAGCTAGAAGAGGGCGTGGGTGAGTAGCTGGCGGAATTAACCAAAGATGGATTATTTCAACTAGCTTTCATCATGCCCTTTTTTCCTAATTCAAGAAGCAGTTTTTCAATCACTAGGCTGTCATAATACAGTGTAATGAGTACTTCGATACAAGAAAAGCAGATAAAAAAATGTTTAACTGGAAGTCATATAAAATGACAAAGACTTGGGGTATGTAAACATGGCAAATTAAGAGCCCCGAGTGAGCTAGCTTGGGCAAGGAAGAACAATACATCTGCATACATGCGATGCTTGACTAGTCCTATCTCAAACAGCTGTACTTGATATTGCCTTGTGCTGGAAGAGCCTGGTACTTTTCCCTCCAGAAGTGGGAGGCCAGTTGAGGCTGATAGTGCTCCAGCTGGTTGTTAATGCTTGAATAATAAACCATTTATTTGTAAGTTGAAGTCTTGCAATATGTTCATCCTTCCAAGGATGAGCCAATATGAGGAGGGCCTGTGCTGGTGAACCCTTTTCCAGGCATCGTTTAGGAATACCTCTGCCTCTCTGGGTATCCTGTCCTGCTTTTCTTGAGACGTGCAATGGTAGCTGTGTTTTGATGCCTCTGCAAGTCCACTTGTCTGTTTTGGCTTTCTTGAGGCCACACTGGCAGTTGGCAAGTGAGTTTATAGTTTTAATAGTATTGGACTCACAATCAGATTAAATAGCATAGATCTTAAAAATAAATGAGAGTCGTTAGTAAGAGCACTTGGTGCTGGCAGGCTTACAGATAGCATTTGGGGTGGGGAAAAAAATTATCCAGGAGAGTCCTGGATTTTTTGGTGGAACTTGTGCCTGTGGGAGAAGGAGACCTTACATGTTCAGAGGTCCTCTTGCGGTCCTCTGAGGGGAAGGCAGGAGGGGTGAGAAGATGCAGTTTGGTTGTGGAAGCTTGCAGAGGAGAATCTGTTCCTGTGCTGTGATGGGGCTTTCAAGTACCAGTATCCAAAACAAAGCTTGTCCCTTACCACTCCTTTGTCCTCTTTATTCATCAGCTAAATGAATTCTTGCGTAGCAGTAAAGCTTTTTTTTCTCCTGTAGCAAATGGTGTCAAGCAGCTGGCTGGCATGGTAATTTTTCACACTTTTCCCTTTTGCCAAGAAAAGACCATACACTGTAATGCATACACTGACCAGCTCCAAAGCCAGGAGGACAAGCCCATGTATTGCTAGATCGAGTGGCAGTCATCATCCTGACCACAGAAATGAGAGATTTGAGATTACTGGAAAGCTGTTCTTCAAGTAACCTTCCCACCTCCATCCCAGGGCAGAAAATGCACTATTTCTTTCTGAGGGAATAATTTTGCTGTTGTGTTTTGTTTTGTTTTCTTGGATACTATGGATCCAGAGCTTCTCTGATGATTTTAGTGATCTAGGAGGAACATATGTTCAGGATGGCGTTATGGGGTGCTGCGACTTTTGTCATGTTTGAATCCTTAACGTTAGTACTTCTTTCCAGAAAACATAGAACAAGGAGGGTGGTTCTTGCTACTGGTGCTTGTTAACACAAAAGACAGTCATGCAGTTTCCCAAATAAGTTAACAAGATAGTTCCTACTACTTTTGGTGTTAGATATTTTAACAGAAAAAGATTTTTCTTTTTTCCTGTGTTTGAATGAAGATAATGTTTTGAAGCCATGATGGCTATGCCCTAATTTCTCTCCTAATTATTAGAATAATCTGCTGGAGTTTGGCTTATGACTGATTAGGTGGATTGAAAGTGCAACTGCTGTACTAACGTCACTGTGGCATGCAGATTACCATGTGTATCTGTTTTACAAATGCTGTGATGGGTTTAAGCCATGCTAGTGTGAACAAAACTTTCATATTGTTCCAGAAAAACAAGCAAACAAATAGATGATCTCCTCCTCACCCAAATTCACTAAAAGGTTTCTTGAATTATTATATTAGGAATTTTAAGTGTTACATTCCTGCCTATTCATTTTAGTGTTATTTTCTGGATCTGTTGCTCATGAATTTGTCTAATCATTCTTTTTTTGAACTTAGTAATACTGTTTTTCTTCACAGCCTCCTGAGGCAGTTAGTTCACTACCTGCTGTGTAAGGTACTTTCTTTAGTCTGCCTTAAGCAATTTCCTGATTTCCTGATTTCACTGACTTCCTCCTAGCTCTAGTATTGCAGGATTCCATCAATAGCAGTTCTGCGTTTGCCTTTCCCACTGCCCTCAAGATTTCATAAGACTCAGTCTTATTCCCCCTCAGTCGCCATCTCTCCTCTATCCTCTCACGCATTTTAGTTGTTCAAGCTCAGCTGTGTCCTGCTTAGGATGCAGAGGCTATAGGTAGGTAAAACATTCAAAATGTGATTACACCAAGGCTTTAAATAGAAGCAAAATGCCCCTCTGTCTTGTTCACAATATCTTTCCTGATGATGCCCAATGTTATATTGGCTTTTTTGGCTGCTGCTGCACCTTGAGTTGATGATTTCAGAGACTTGTCTGTCATGACTCCAAGACCTATCTGTCAGCTCCGTGTTTTATCAGTAGCTAACAGAGTGATGGCTTTTCTTTAGTTTTTAAGATATCAAAATACTTCTCAAGTATTATTAAGTATACAAGCAATATATTTTTAGAGAACATAACTATTTTCTCTATTAGCCTTGTTACCTAGGTGGCACTGTAAAGCATGGAAAAGATGTTCTCTTAGGTGTGGTATTACATACTAGTATGCAGTATTTAGTGTTTAGGTTAGATTCATAGGCTTTGGCAGAAAACTAGTGCTCCTGCAGTGTACTTGATGATATCTACTGTAGAAGACAGAACGTGAAGTTAGTGTCCAGAATAATACACATAGGGAACTCAAAAATTCTGCTGGGGGAGGAGAGCACCCAATCAAGGAATACTGTAGTCACGTGCATTTGCCCTCTGCTACTCTGCACCTGACTACGCACAGTAGCATGGGAAAGAGCAGTGCAGTCAAAGTTAGACACCATGCTGAGATAACAATTTTTGAAGCATTGGTGGATCTTTTGAGGTGACCATGCCTGTCAGCTGGAAAAGGCTGTGACAACACTGGGAGAAATGCTTGTTACTGGAATAAAATGAGTGAAGTGACTTGAACACAAGAAGAAAATACTGCGTGGACAAACCACAAAGTTTGGCTGTGGGAAAGCTTTCTTGCCTTATTGAACATCTTAAAATAGATAAATAAATTGACTGTTAAGCAGTTAGCAGCATGGTCTCTGGGGGTCATGAAGCCTGCTTGAAAACAAGAATAGATATTGCTGACCGTTCATCTGCAGTTGCAGGAAGGGCTTGGCTAACCTGGAGTTGAGTCATCTGTATTGCAAACAGATAATAGATGGAAATGAGGTTATTCCAATGATAGACATTTGTAAGCGCTGAAGCACACGTTTACTAGCTTGCTGCTAAGCCTGAGTACTTAGGGCTATAAATCAGGCTATAAAGTTGTGCCAGGGCTCAGAAAAAACATCTGTAGTGGAAGGACACGAGAAGCAGCAAAATCAGATCTGATTTTGCAAGTTATTTCTGTAAGTGTAGGCAATTTTAAGTACACACATAAACGTTACTGAATTCAGGAGTCAGGTACACATTCATAGGTCTTTGCTGACCTAGGACATAAATTACTTTATCAGGATTATAATTATAGGAAGTGTCTGAGGTTCAGCCAACCTTTAGCAAAGCTTGCAACATTGGCTTTCAGTCCAAAGTGCATATATCTCATTCATTTGAAGGAACTCCTTAATGACTTAGTCTTGTTCCAGACTGCCCTTCTTGCTTTGAAGATGAACAGTATCCCATGCAGCTTGCTCTGTGGGTGATCTCTGAAAAACACATTCAGACTCTCTGATTCTGCTCTGCATGGGTATTCTCCTGCCCTTCTTATAAGTGCAAGTGCTTCCATTGTGTCCCAGCCAACAATTTCTCCAGTCTCCACTGTGAACTGTGCCCTGTGCCTCTTTTACCCTCTTGACTGCTGCCTTCTGTCTTGGAGATGTTTTTTTTTCTTTTTTTTTTTTTTTTTTTTTCCTCAGAAGTGGAATAATTCTTTGAAAGTGCAATTTCAAACTACTTCATTAAGGATTTCAATTGCATATAGCAATTGCAATTGCATGCAATGCATGCAGTAACTCAGTAGCACAGAACCTTAGTGACAGAAAAAATAAACTTCAGTATTTTTATTTAAAAAATTACTAGTGTAATAGAAAAGTACGTGAACAGTTTAAGAGACAGCCCCTTGTCCCCCAAACAGCCAATGAAACATTCCAACAACAAACCCCCTTTCATATAAGGGAGGAAAAATGGAGCTTCTTCGTCAGACTAGCAAGTGCTGGGGATTACATATTTTAAAGCAAAGACAGATGAATAACATCTATGGCTCATGTTTGTGACAGAAGCTAGCCCACATGATGGCTTGTGTTCAGCTCTGTCATCCCAGGATGATCACTGGGAAGAAATCAGCTCTGGGGCACAAATGTTCTTTTCCCTAAAATTATATCTTATATGCTCTTTTGGTTATGTATCCTCTACTTACTCTTATTTATTTTCTGTTAACAAATATGTATTTGTGTTTTCCCAATTGTTACCGAAAGGAAATATTCCCAGGTATGTTAGGGAGACAAGACAATGAAAAATGTGTTATACTGAAGTGACAGAAAAATTATAGTGGAAATTTTCTGCATTTTTTTTAATTCTGATTTTTTTTTTTTATTCTGAACAACCTGCAGAGCCAGTGATTTAGCTGGAGGAAATGGATAATAATACATTTTTGTTAGCTTCATGTAATTGACAAAAATTAATATATTGACAATGTAGACTGAAAGAGCATACATTATTTTTTATTGTAATGAAGGTAACTTTGGGGGATATTTTTTGACAAATTTTGGTAGTTTCGTATTGCAAACAGGCTTAAGCAAGAAACTAGTATAATACCTATATTTATTCCTGTTTGGTTTCTTTCTGGGGAAAATAAAACCATGTATTTCTTGTTTAAGATCAGCTCAGATAACTGAGACTATTATGGATGCAGAAATTTAATGACAACATTGAGGATCTTTGATCCTGGTCAGCAACAAACTATTTGCTTAGAAATGCCACAAGTATGCACACTCCCACCCAAACTCCCATGTTCATCTCTATAGAATTTTAGTGGAATGCATAGAAATGAGTTCTTGCCCTCATTCTGAGGGGTTTCTGTCGATGCTGCTATTGTCTTTGATGCGAAGTGCCAGTGTAGTATCTTAGTGACCCATCACAAACTGTAGTATTCATAGCTGTCCCCCTGTATTAAAAAAACAGGTTTTGAATTCTACTGAATTAATGTGTGTGTGTTTTCAGGTTTATTTGCATAAAATAACTGTATATTGGTGGGAGGGGGACTCCCTGCCATCTCACTTCAGGAATCTAACTTGTGATTTTTTGCATAGCATTTGAGGGAGAGAAAGAGAGAGGCTGCCTGACTCTTGAATAGGTGCTTTGAGTCAATTCTTGAAGATTTTCCATTCTCCTGGGCTCTGCAGATAATGGCTTGTAACAGATGGTCAAGGTGGGCAGCATTGGTGCCTAATCCTGTTACATGGGAAAGAATTTTCTGCAAAACTAATTTTTCTTCTGTAAATACCGAAATCGTCGTAGAAAAGTAACCGTTCACAGTGTTTGCTTACATCTGTACAGCTGGTGAGTCAGACCTAGCACGGTCCTGAGACTTCAGATTCTTAGTTCTCATCTCAGCCTCATGTCTGCAAATGCAGGTTGGGAGCAGTGGGTTAATATTCTTTTTCAGAAGCCTATTTACTTTCATATCTCATTATAGTAATTTTCAAACTCAGAAACCACCAATGTGCAGTATCACTGGAGATCTGCTGACCTTACAGCTCAGCTAACACGCCCATACTGTGAAATCTTGGGATGCCCTTTCATAGGTGGTTTTTTTTGGCACTTCTTAAAAGATGAACTCAGTTTGCCCTCAAGCTAATGGTTGCTCTGGAGAACGACAACCCAATTTTTCACTCTGGCAAGATGTACCAAAAGTTTTAGGATGGGGACTGCTCATTTGCCCAAGTTATGTGTGGTACCTGCATCAATATACTGAGCCTTTTCCAGTAGGCTACTGTTGCCGATGAAGACTTTTTACTGCATCTCACTGTGGCCTTTGGTTCACCCTGATGAAGTTCTCCTCTGGGAACTATGTGTACTGTAGCAGTACCAAATTATGGAAGTGAATTAGTGAGCTGTTACTGGACACTGATTACAGGAAAAAAAAGGGGGTTGCAAAATAAAAAAGGGCCTTGAAGTGCCAAGTTCCTGTAGAAACTTGTAATACTGTAATGCAGTGGAGGGATGTGTTCACAATGAGAACAAATTGCTTTTCTCAGTGATAACTGTCTTGTATTTATGTAGCATTTAGTAACAATCCAAGGAAAGGAGGAAAATTTCTCTTGCCCTTCAGATAATACTTCCAGTCTTGCTCGAATCTAGAACTCACTGTAAGCTTCAGATAAGCTACTTGGTGCAGGAGCTCATGGTACACACAGATCCAAGTAACTTGGGCAAAATATGTCTGACATCAATGTTATTCATAAAGCACATTTTTATTGACTATACTGTAGCTCAAGGTTGGAGAGGACTGGCAGCATCAGGGAATGTCTGATAGCACCCTCTAGATGGTTGACTTTATCTCGCTAAAGCAATGCTTAAATGGTTTATTTTCCCAGAAGGGTGAAGCTGCTGAATGGTGCAGCTGTAACCAGCTGGGTGGCTGGGAAAGGAGCTGCGAGTGAGTCACTGGGCTGTGAGCTGGTCCATCTCTGAGAGGCTGCTCTCCGTGGGAGAAAGCAAAAGAGAAGGCGATGGCCTCACGGCTGTGCCTCTCCTCTTGCTACTAGAAATAAAGCTGCTCTATGGTAGAAGACGGAGGGCAGGTAGAAGGAGCCTTTTGTTTTCTTCTCCCCAGTTCTTCTGGAGGAAGAACAGCTCTGAGAGGAATGGGAGAGGTTCCCCTCAGGCAGGTCCCCTGTGCCCGCCACCCCCCTGGGCCTCAGGGAGTCACTTCTGCCTCAAAACTTCAGCTGGGATTCTTGATGGATTAAAAAAAGAAAAGGAAAGAAATCCTCTCCACTGTGGTCAGTGTGCTATTTTGCCTAGAGCAATAAAGAGAGAGATTTCATTGTGTAAACCTGTATTTAATGATAGGGGAGGTGCTCAAACAAACTTACATTACCATAATTTTTACACATTACTAATAAGCATCATAACAGCTCTACATTTTAAATAAAGTACTCTCCACGCTGCTTCTTAGTGAATTTTTGTTACTTCTGCTGTCATTATTTCATTGTTATTGAGAAAAATCTCGTCTTACATCTAGTTTTTCCTGTGGTTGCGCATTGCCTCTTTTTCCTGCTGTTTAAGGTAGCAAGAGAAAGATTCAGAATAGTTGCACAACTAGTTTCACACTGATACGTTTAATCTGTTGTAAAAAGATGACACATTGTTTCCTAATTTTTTAAATTATATTTCAGATACCTCTTATATCTACAAATAAAAAGGGACATTTTCCATGGCCGTTTGCTGTGTTCATTCTCTGATGCTGCATACATGGGTGCCTGTATTGTCCAAGGTATGTACAAGCAGCAGGCTTCTTTAAATACTCAACTCATAGGTGTGTTCAGTAGAAAGAGAAACTCAGTTGTGGCAATATAGCTAGCAATAGCGTATATTTTTTTTTAGTTGTACTGTTTCCCTGCATTGTCATGCACTGGAAAATGTTGTAAGTAATTCAGCCATTTAGCCAACTAAAACCAAACTGGAACTTAAATTTAAAAACAATGGGTTGTCTTAGCATTTAAGTGAAAAAGTATGGCATCAATATTAGATTCCAGTTATAAACAAAGCAAAATTCTGTTCTGAATCCTGAATGTAAATGTGGCCTATTCCATTTGAACTAAGCAGGAAAAAGTGTCATTCAGTGCCCTTTCTTATGGTAAAGAAGATCTGTGTGATGATGGCAAAAATAGTAGATGTAATTCAAGGAGAAAGGTCTTTTCTTTTTTTCCTTTTTTTTTTTTTTAATTCTCCCCCTCTTTCTCTGCATCATTTTTGTAGGGCCAAATTCAGGTATATGTCTTGGATTGCACACAGAGAAATAGTTAGCTAGATGTCTGATTAGGGACTATCATGTGTGTGGAAGTCGCCTTCATTCTGCCTTAACATGAATTAAGCTCTTAATGCCGTATAAGTCCAAACTAAGACTGAGCCTAGACCTTATTAAAAGAGGCTTATTTAGAAAATGAAAACACCAAATGCCATGTTTGGGTACCTAAGTGGTGCATCTTTCAGAAGAGTAATGAAATACTGTGGGCCACCTTAAATAATGTTACAGCCTGTGTTTCTGTGCTAGAAAAGAATTAAACTGGCCCATATCAGCGAGGATAAATTGGTGTGAAAAACAGGAGAATCTGGACTGCATTGTTTTAGTTCTGCCTGGTACCAGAATGACAGGTACTCAAAGGGGGAGCATTACCTATGCCTCTGTTTTACAGAGCATATTTCTGCCACAGAAAATAGTTTAGGATTGTTAATTATTGCTGCAGTTAGTAAACCATGAACTCATTGATTGAAGTGGCAGTTATAAGTATTTTGTTGTTTCAGTTAACTATGAATTCTTCAAAGGAGCATTTCTTGAGAGATGCTGGATTCTTACTGATGATGGAAGTGTCTTGATATTACACTGTATTTACTGACTTTTTTCCTTATTAACTAATGTTGCAATTTAAATTTTCTGTTTTGCTTTGTATTTCGGATCTGTTTAGCTGAACTTGGTGATTATGATCCTGATGAACACCCAGAGAATTACATCAGCGACTTTAAGATTTTTCCCAAGCAGTCACAAAAGCTCGAGAAGAAAATAGCTGAAATGCATAAAAATGAATTCAGGTAATTTAGAATGCTGTTTGGTAAAGACACAGCTAAGAAATACTTCTATCTGTATCCAAATAGTGTATGTTAACTTAGAAGGGTTTGTTCCTTGGATTATAAGAGGTGCTTTACCAATATACTATCTAATATGCTGTATTTGAAAATGCGGTTTCAGCTTAGTGGGTTTTCTTTTCCTGTTAACCTTCATTAATCATAGCTGATTCCTGCACGTGTGTTGGTAATTTAGACTGCAGTTGCTTGAAGTGTAGGTCTGGTTAGTGAGAGCGGCTCACATCATGAGTGCTGCTCTGGTTGATTAGTGGAATAAGATCTTTCATTTAGGGATGACACTTACGTCTTTTGCTGTGAAATTTCTCTATGTAGTGCAATTATAAAATTCGTCATAGATATTGACCTGACTGAAACTGTAATTAAGTTATTTTATCTGTAGGTTATTAACATAGTGGTGAATTGCAAAGAAATGTCTTTAAATAACTTCTTTGGAAGACTAGAGAGGTGAGATTCAGAACTCTGCATGCTCTTTTTCTGTCCTAAACTTTTAATAGTGTGACAAAGGGGAACGGAGAAAGATTAATCAATCTTTTGGTTTCAAAGTTGAATGTGTCCCTGAAGTATGGTGTGTCAGAAGAGTAGTAGTGCGTTGTGCAACTATACCCTCTTCAGGATTGTCAGCGAATGACACGCACAGCAGTTGCGACAGTAGCTTGCATGATGCCCTAGTCATTTTGCTTAGTTCAGGATAGTCCTCAGAAAACTTGGAGAGGAATAGGATGTGAAGAAAATCAAAGGAAAGCAAATGATTCATTAGATGAAGTAGAAGGACAAGTTTTATTCAAAGATTACAAGTCTCTGTGCACTTGCTTAAAACCTCTATGTTTTGTTTTCATATTGCAATGTATGTAAATGCTTTGCTTAAGTATATGAATACTATTTATGCAAAAATTAGATTGTAAGACACCAAATTCCTGGGAAAAAAAAAAAAATGAAAAATTCCTTTTCAGAGGAGTTAAAGCTTAAAACACTTTTTTTTCCAGAAGCATATCAAATATGTTGTTCAACTGAAGTGCAACATTCATGACAGTAAGCTTGCCACTATTAATGCGTCTTCTCTTTTTTCCTTCCTGAAACCTATATACTTTTTTATATTTCTTTATCTGTATCTAATATTTTAGAGCAGTCCAGGCTGCACTTTACACAGACCCACAGAAACAGACTGTTAAAAAAGAAAACAGAATTTATCTTACTTTCAGTATTGTTCCATACAGTGGCTGCAGATTTCCAAAGGATAAATTCAGCCTTCAAAAACCAAGATCTTTCATCAATTAAGCCAAGGTGCAATTGAAAAGATTTTGATCCATTCAGTCTTTCAAGAACAGGCTAGTCCTTTATTTAAAGGTGGGAGAAGGGAAGGAAGGGTGGTTAGCCAAAGCTGGTGTTTTTTGTATTTTATAGCCCTAGGAGAGATGTATTTTTCTGTGGTGTTTTGGGGTTTTTTTTTGTTTGTTTGCTTTTTGTTTTTTTTTTTTCCCTTTTGTGCATAATTCTGCCCATCCATTTTGAATTTAATCTGCTAGTTCCTCTATTATGAATAATCAGGCACATTTTTTAGCTCATTTTTTAACCCTCCTTTCCTGTTAGTGTAATGTTCCTGATCCTGTGATAGTAAATGTTACAAGCCTTCACACAGGTCCCTCTGGGATTCTCCTAGTCATGCATTCCTCCCATCAATGCCAGCTCAGCATGTAAGGATGTCCACTAAATTTCTTCAGTAGTCTTAGTGAGGGACACTATTCATTATTGCCTTTTGCAAATCAGATGGTATTAACCCGACTTCTTTTGCCTGTGGATCTGCTGATTGCTGCAAAGAATTGCAGGAGGTGTTTGAGGCATAACTATAGTTTATAGCAGAACTCTCCTCATATATCCCACTTGTATGTATATGTTCCTTAATTCTCTTTCTATTCTAGATGTTACCAATTTGTATGTTACGAATGCTAGGCTCAGCGGATTATAGCTCTTTGCGGCCCTCAGGAACTGTTTTCTTTCTTTCCTCTTTTCTTTTGCTTATGTCAGCATCTGATGTGCCTTACCTATTTGTCTGGTTACAAAGACAGTTTCAGGGCTGTCTGGATAGCTACTATCTGTCAGTTTTCCACTGTAGCTCTGTCTTCCCAGAATTGATCATCCTATTACATTTTTTACATCAGACATTCACTACTCACATAGAAGTTTTACCTTTTTCTGGATATTTAATTCCGTGGATCTCTGTTCTAGGACTATAAATTAATAAAACATATTTGTCATATAATGAACTATATATAGAGAGGTCCAGTGCTAGATGATCAGATTTCCCTATCTAGCTGGAAAAAGATGATTAGAAAAACCACTGAGCTTACAGGCTTCTGTCTGATATTGATCAGCACGTCTGTTTCCCTGCATTCAGCAAGTTGAATTTTCTGATAAGAATTAATATTTTGCTGCTCAGTGAGTATTTTTAAAAATGCTGCAGAAGGTTCGCCTGGCCTTTTTGTAACAAGATACTTGAGTGATGTGGTAGCTGAGAGCTAACATGTAAGGAGAGCAGAAGACACTAAGACGTTTTTATCCAGCTGCCAGTCTGCTACCTTCAGAAGAATTACTTCCGAGTTTGAGCACTGCAAGTTCTTTGTTTTCTTCACATGTGTAAATAAACAAAGATCATAGCATCTCTCTCCTGCAGCAGGCTCCCGTATAACTAAAGCCTGGTGACTTGGAAGGGGACAGTTCTTCACTGAATCCTGTCTCGGCATCCTCAAGGACTGTTTACTGGGTACCTCTTTTCTTCTGTCCTGCAGCATAATGGAAGAATTTTCCTTTTGAAAGGCGCATGAAGACAGTGAGGGGAATGTCTGGGAAGCAGCAATAGGGTACTGTGACAGCTGCCAGTGACTTAGTGACTCATCTTGTGTCATTTAGAAGCCTTTTTCTTATTAATTAAAACAGATGTATGACATGGTGCCCATATTTCTTATCCTTTGTGGCTATGAGAACATAATTGGATTTTAGCAAAATATGACCTTTTATGTGACTTTCCACTGCACCTAATTGCAAAAATATAAGTGTGACGGACAGAAATGCATGTCAGCTTTATTGAGCTGTGATTAATTGTCTTCTGAACTTTAATAAACTGTTCTGCCCTCTTTGAGAAAGAGAGAGGTACAGGAATAATTTAATTGATCCTTACCAGTGGTGGGGCAAACACCTACCTTGATTTTGTCACAAAACCTATTCTCATTTTCCTGTCGTTCCAAGTTAAGTCCTCTTTTGAAACACGCTATACCACTGGGAGGTGAAGAGATAATGCTTCTATGATTTAAGTGTTAGAATATGTGAGGGTGCACTAGGAACTGATGAGACTTGGAGACTTGTTCTTAAAAGAATTAAAAATTGATTCCAATGTTATGTTTTTGGGTATCGTTACAATAGAGCATGGCTACTGAATTAATAGCTGTTTGCATTTCTGTTTCCCTGCCACGACTGGAAACAATTTGGGCCATAAAAATCTAGATATTGTGTGAGTGTATTCTGGTATACCTTCTTCTTCAAGTGAAGTGAATGCTAAGGTCCCTCCCCAGGTTGTTGATTTGCATGTCCCTTATCCCTTTTAGTTAAATGTGTGCAAGTGTTTGTAAGGTTGCACTGTAAATCACATCAGTGAAATGATCCAGGTTAAAAATAACTTATTTTCTTTTACTTGACTTCCACACAAAAGTACATGGAAACACACGTTCAGTTCTCACCTATTTTGGCAGTATTAAAGGTATTTAATACACTGCATTGTGCTCAGTGTATAAAGCCATAGCTCTTTTTTATTTCTGGTGACCAAAAGCCCCCAGCTTAACAAAAATAGAGTGAAGAACTCTGTACAGATTTGTGGAAAATCAAAACAAAACTAACCCATCAAATGAGGTTAAGCAGAGTCATTAAATCTTCTAGGTAGAGGAGAAGGCAGCTGCGTGAAAGGTTAATTCTTCAAGCATAACAGCAGGGATTACTAGGATTACTGGGGTTTTATGTGAAAGATCACTGAGGTGATCTTAATAATCTCTTTGGGATTTGAGATTTTGTTTTGTTGTTTTGTTTTGTTTTTTTTTTAACATATCAGGAGTTTGCTTCTTTCAGATGTTCCCAAAACAGTTGTACTTTTTCCATGGCAGAATTAGTACTGATTGTTTGTTTGGGAAACCTGCATTATGGCTGGCCCAGTGTTGCTTCTAGCTATTGCTATTGGATTTTGTGGGCTCCTCTTACAAAAGAATGGACTTTGTACATATGAATGCAACTGTGTCAGTACTAGTTCCAAATCAACTTTGGTGGTGTTACAACTGTGGGATTTGCTTCAGATAACCAAATAAAACATCAGATGTTTTTAGTGCAGTCACATTCCTTTCTCCGTTTTCCAAGACAAAAATTCCTTCCTATGAATTTATATCAAATCTTATGTCCTTTAACAGAACATGTGTTACTCTGATAAAATTCCCTGGCTCTTGAAACATACCAGTCAGCCAGAGCTCCCTGAGGCCAGACACCTGAAAATACAGAGATTTCCAAACAGAAGATCCACGTAAATCCCTATCAAGGGAATTTATATTTGTAGGAATCATGTTTTTTTTCCCCTTTTTTTCTTTTTTGAAAGGACTCAGTGGTTGAGAACAAAGATTTTTTTTTTTTGGTATCCCACCTGAAAACTAATGATCCATTTTTACTTATTTCTGATATGAAATATTATGCCATCTAATTTATAGGGAAGTGTTATGTAAACAGCCATTAATTCATCTGAAAGCCCTATGGAAACATTAAGTTTGCACAGTAAATTATAGAGTTACATGACCTGTTCAAATGCCTGTTTCCCAGGCTGAACTCATATCGGTAAATGCAAGTTACTTATTTTTGCTTGGGATGGCCAGTGTGGATACAGGCTCAAGAAGGTTGAGTGCTACTGAATTGGCTGTCGTCTCCATTGTGTGTATCAAATACTCCAGCTCTTGCAAAAGTCATATGTGGGAGAACATCTTTTGGGAGAAGAAAAAGTTTCCTTTGAGGGCATGAAATCACTGCCACGTTCTGCTATTAACTGTCTCAAAAGCAATTTAAACTTTTAAGCTAAAGGGTAGTATTTTCCTGAAAACCAGAGTAGCAAATTAATGTTTGTCTTTGATTCAAACTAAATGAGAAGTGTTGCTTAAATTTTATTTGAAAGGCATGCAACATTTTTATCCTTTGCTGCATCATCTACACTGTAACTACTCGGTGGGGACTTAAGCACTTTTAAGTTTCCTCCGCTGCTCTAACTCTTGCTGTATTCCCTTCACCGTACCATCGGTTACCATGGGTGTTTAGACTCTGGTGCCAGCAGGAGTACAGGATTTCTTGGTCTCTGCTGATTTGGCTCTCCAGCTCTCGTGCAGACGTGGAGCTGTGAGTGGAGACACTGGCAAGCATAACTACAAATGTTACTATCAGAGTATGTTCTGGGAGGCTGTCCTAGAAGACTTGGCAAGCGTTGCTAAAAAATGCTTCTCTTTGTGGGTGTTAATATCGTTTGATCCAAGATTAAAGCAACTTCTTGCATGCTGTTGAATACATTAAAAAGTGCTAAAACTAAATTCCTGTTTAGCAAGTCCAGAATGAGGTGGATCTTGTATTTCATTTAAAAGCTTCTTGCAATTAAAACTACATATTATCTGCTCTTACGCGTTTAATGCTGGCAGCGTGCTCATCTGCGCTTTATATTTAGCTTCTTGTACTAACCTAAGCACATCGGTATCTAATGGTCTTGTATACATGAAGGGAGTCTGATCGGAAGGACACATGGTGTGCTCCAAAGCTTGCAAGTCACATTACAGGAGACAGAAGCCACTCTGCTGGGGACTGAGGATCTGTTGAGGGGGAGGGGGAGTTTGGAAAAGGATAGGACTTGGGCTACAGCAGGGATAGCTGACTTCCAGGCCTAAGGAGCCAGAGTCTTTGTAGTTCTCAGCTCTGCAAAGTATGCCAAGGACTTTGGAGAGCTGAGGAGGATGATGATGTGTAGTGGGAGTTCACAGGCAGATAGTGGTGACAGCTGCTCGGGGTCCCACCTACATTACAGCCCTGAGCTGCACTAAATATCCACATCCTTGACAGCCCATGCTGGCTCATGTACAGTTTCCCAGTGTACGCGTTTAGATTTATCCATCAGGCTGTATGTTGGCATATGTCACTGCAACTTCAAAATTATCTAATTCTCTCTAATTTAGCAATCTGGCATTAAAATGCCATTGTGTTTGCTGTAATAGGTGAATAATTTGTTTGTTTCTATTCTGCTATATTTTTCTGGTGTATTCTCCAGAATTCCCATCAGTTGTAATTTGACTGAATTAGAGAGATGGCTGGAATGTATATTTATTAGAAGTCTGAAATAACAGGTTCACCTGGTCACCTAGTCCTTTCCCTGAAGAATGATGTATGTGTTGCTTTCTTCAAAGCTTTGTACTTCTGAACCATTTTTTTTTGTTACAGAAGTGTGCTTAAAACCAATTAAAATTAAGGAGCCGTACCTGTAATTCTGGATGCACTTACCAGAAAATAGTAAGAGTGAGATGCTGTTTTGTTGGATTGGTGTTTGCATGGCAGAGAGAGTATTTCCAGAAGCTTTATGGTGAGGAGCAGCTTTACCTGAGCATGATTTTAATGGAAGATGCAGCTGTAGCAGTAATCTAGAGAAAGGAACTTCACAGGTGTCTTTTCCCTCCTCTTTTCCCAAAGGTCTATCTGATACAAGGAAAAACTGAAAAGATGTATCAATACCTGTGATTTTTCTTTTAAGGGGAATTCCAAGAAGTATTCAGTAGAAAGGATAATCTACTTGAACTGAAAAAGGTAGCTGCTTTTATTGTAACATTGATAATTTTTAGGCTTTAGAAAATATTTATTTTGTGTGTGTGTCTATGTGCATATGCTTCCCCCCTGCCCCCCAGGAAGAGTAGTCATAATTATGATCCACAAATGTGGTTATTTTCTTTACTGAGCTAGTTGTTGCCTGTCTCATGGTGATGTTTGGATTCAGGTTCTGCATATTTAGCATACTGCTGAGCTCAGATGTCTGTGTGAATTTCTACAATGTAGGGATTTCTTCATCAGCTGCAAGGACCTGTTTCCTCTGCCACTCTCCTCCCTCCTCACCTCTTCTTTATTTGGCAGAAGGCTTTACAGGCCAGGTGTGTCTGGACCAGAAAGATGAATCTACTGTGATGTTAAAAACGGATAGCTCAGTAGATGTCTCTGTATCATGGGAATAGATTTTTAATTAATAATAAGTAAATTAAAACTGCATCTGCTCTGTAAATGTATTCTGTCTGTTGAGTAGGCTTAAAGCCGTCTGCATCACTGCATCAATTTATGAAGTAAAGTTGAAATAAAAATACCTAAACACAGATTTCAGAGATATGTCTCAGCCTGATCTCTGAAGGACACAAGTAATTTGAAATGTTCTGGTAGATGGAGTTTTGTAAGTGGCACATGTCATTACACTGTGTGTGGTGTAAAATTAAACCCATAAGCATTTAATAGACTCAGTAAAAGAGTTTGATTATTGTTTTAAAGTGATTATTCAGGTTTTTCTCATCCTAGATTCTGTCTATCAGGGAAAAAAAAACAATTTTGCAGTGCAAGTTAAAATTAAGTTAAAATTGATATTTGAGTGTTTTACAGTTTTCTAAGTTTTATATGTTCCAGCAACATTTCAGCAATAGAGCTACTTGCCAGGTGATAAGGTATCTTTTCATACGCAGACCCATTTAAATGTTTTTTCCTTCCCTGGTGCTGGTGGCCCGGGCAGTTCTCAGGGGAGCAGTGCTGCTGCCTGGGCAATGTGCAAAGCCTGACCTCGTTATTCTGACAAACTGAGCCACAACCTACAACACAATTTTGTTTACCAGTGTCTTCATTTAGTGCTTTTCTTTGAAGTTATCACCACCATTGTACTATTGTCTCCAGTACAACTGAAACACTGATAATTGTAGCAGATTTGTGTTTCAATACCACATAGTCCTCCTTAGCACCTTAATCGTGACTAGAAATACTAGCAGACAGACTGTATTTTAAAACATCTGTACTGTCTGCCAAAATCTTCTGAGCTTAAAGGAGAAGTAAAAACTTCTCAAGACCTTAGCACTATAATTGTATAGCAATTGGAGTCTCAACCACCTGTAAAAAGATTTAAAGAAACAACAGCAAAACCTCAGCCATGTGGTAAGCAGTTCTGTGATCAGTATATGGTATAGCTAAACATGTTGATGCTTTATGCAGAATTCCAGCTTTTTTTTTAGGTTAAAAGGAAACCCAGGTAACCCTGTTCTGCTGAGGGATGTCCTGTACAAGATCTGGGATATAACAAGGAGAATATTTTATAGATGGAAATCCTTCTTGAAATAGTCACTGTGGTCTCTTCTGAGACTACAGTGAAGTATGTGAACAGTTGCAGAGTTGGGCCAAGGGTGTTTGATGGAGACTGAGCCTATGTTATTTAAAGCTTTAAGGCTGGTACTTTTCCCTGGTTTGCATGGAGGTGAATATGTAATGTTTCTAGGGGCCAGATCATTATATACCTACATGTTTATTTTTTGAATTAATTACATGCAAACACCCTACAGACCATAAATACCCAGAAATAAATTGTACATGGGGCATGCTCAAGTACAGTACATGGGGCATGCTCAAGTACAGTATTGCTGTTATATTCTGCAGCAAGTAACTTTGTTTGACATAGAGATGAGACAAAAGGATGGAGAATAGTTATGCATTTTAGCAGTAGTATGTTAATAGTAGTATCTCACAGCACTTTTCAAGTCAGTAAGAGAATCAGAGAAGATAGATGAAGTGACTTCACCAAGGTCATTCAGGAAGCAAGAAACTGAGAATAGCATTGAAAATGCTTTTTCTTTGCTGTTATTGCTGTATAGTCTTCTCTGTTAAAAGGTATTAATGCTCAATCCTGTGCTATCTCATCCTTGACTTTCACTAAGTTTCACTACTTTGGTTTGTAACAGATACATACCTCAAAGGAAAGGTATGAAGGGAAGAAAATTCTAGAGTGAATCAGTGTGGGCAGCTAGCAAAACAAGTAGATCATTGCTGTGGCACACCCTAGAAGTATTCCCATGTTGAGCTTCCTGGCCTTTGAAGTGCTTCAGAGTTGGGAGCCCTGTGGGGAATAAACAGAGCTTGTGCATACTCTAGCGTGTACTTCTCATGAGCCTAAAGGAAAAAACAGAACATGTTGCAGACTTCTCAGTCTTCTATTAAAGTCTTTGTTTCATTAAAATTTTATTAGGAACATTTAGATGGATTGATTCCTAGGTTGAGTCATTAATTCGTAGCTAATAACTGTGGAGCTCTAATTTCACAAGTAATCCACATTTTATTATTTGTATGGTACACAGAAACTTTTCCTTGTAATCGTTTCTTTTACTGGTCCTGTTCAAAACCTTTGGCATGCTGCAGCTGGGTGCTATAGTGGCTGCAACATATGGAAAGGGAATACATCTAGCATTTAATGCTGAATACATACTGAGAAATTTGGGAAGTAATATAAGGTCAAAAGGAGTGAATGCACTGAGAGAGAGAGACCTGACTTTCCTGAGAGAACTGAGTTACAAAACAGCAAAGATGCACTGTCTAAATATTCCCTGTTTTTCCGCTGTAACAGGCATTAATTGAAACACGTGCATAAGTGAGGAAACTCTATACATTTTTGTGTAAGGATGTTTGTTGCATGTAGACAGCTTAAAGGCTTTTTAACAAAGCCAATCAAAGGCATATCTAATGTTAAATCAGTGACTGATAAAGGAAATGTTGACTTTTCTTTGCTGATAGGATTTGCTATAGTTACATTTTTATTTAGTAAGGAAAATTTCATTGCTAAGTTACAGATGAAAAGCATATTATCAAGGCTTGAATATTAATCCCTTGATAAGGGATGAATGAGGATTTTTTCATTTGATATTGCCCTTGACTCTTCTGCTTTATGATGTTCTTTTAAGGCTTTGCACAGTAGCCATTTGATTAGCCTGTAATCTGATAAGATCAAGCTCGTCCATGTCTTCTGCTTTTTTTTTCCAAGTACCACAGCTTGTTCCACTTGATGTGCACAAAGACAGCATAGTTTCAGAGGCTATAGGTGAAGAGAGCATGCTAATTTTTTTTAATGTGTCTCTTTAATCATAACTGAAATTTAATATTTTTTTCTGTTTTGGAAATGCCAAAACCCTGAAATCACGTTGTTCTAAATGATTTGTCCCTTTTTGGTCCTTTCAAACCAGAAGACTGACTACTTTCCTTTGTACCAGCAAAGGGAGGTGGGGAAAAGATGCAGTTTATGATCTTATTTTTCTGTAAGGCCCAATTTCCAATAAACGACCAAACCATCTATTTGTTTGGCTTTTCACTATACAACATAAGCATTCTAAGTAATTTAGGTCAAGTTAGTTAATTACTTCTGTCCAGTGCAGTTCGTTGGTACATGAAACAAACTTGTTGCATTTTTAAGGCTCATTTATGGTCTTAGAGTTGTGATTACACTTAAAGTTGTAATTTATTGGTATTGAAAAAGGAGAAAAACAGTTTAATAGAGCCATCAGAAAGTTGATTGGGCAAAATAAGCATTTTTGTTTTGTTTGCTGCTTTTGTGCTGTCTTCCCCTTAAATATTTAGCTGTGTAAATGCACATTTGCAATTTTTGGTGTTCCATTTGTTACATATTCTTCTCCATTGGAAAGTGGTGAGAAAGAGGGCAAGAAAAGAAGGAGCAAGAAGGGCACTTCTTCTCTAATCTCATGTGGTTTTTATTATTTAAAAGCTAAACATCAACAAAAATGTGATCTGAAATAAAGTGCAAGTAGTGTAGTATCAAGGAGGACCAAAAGACATGTGGAAGAAGCCAAAATATCCAAGTATCCAAAGTATCCAAGTATCCAAAGAAGCCAAGTATCATGGGATTGACTGGGAGATGATAAGCAGTGAAGGACAAATGAGCATGAATTAAAACTTTGTAACAGAAGAGGTTATTGACACTTAGATTGCCACAGGGCATCAGCTTGGTAGGTTCAAAATAGGATTTGACATCCACAAGCGTGCTAGACATTTTCTTAATTGTTAAACTGAACTTTGGGCTGGATACTGAATCTCTTATGTCAATGCTTGTTGGTTTCTAGCTACTGGGGGATAACAGACTTACAGGGAAATTATTCTACACCAGTGCACAGAGCAGTTTTTAAAGGCCAATTCCTGAGTGCCATTGGTCACAGTGTGAGACTGGACCCCAAAATGGAGGGGTAAGATAAAGTATGACTATTGCTGTGTTCCTTGCAGATTTGTCTATGGCTCATTTTTTGGATGATTTGCATGAGAAGCATTTATGAG
The DNA here is from genome assembly GCF_047370975.1 of Nipponia nippon. NCBI lineage: Eukaryota > Metazoa > Chordata > Aves > Pelecaniformes > Threskiornithidae > Nipponia > Nipponia nippon. The sequence continues at coordinate 33,344,698 of NW_028262402.1, forward strand.
GCCTGGCTTTCTAAAGGTCCTAAGCACTGCTCATTGTCACAAAACCATATTATCTATCAGAATGACATACTCTAGTCATGTAAATACATGAATAAAATAATACTTGGAACAGTTCACTGACAAACAGGCATTGAAAATCTGTGTTAGTTAGGAGAGCAAAAATCAAATAGTAAAACTTACTCTAGAACTCAAGTCTTGCATGCCGTGTTTCAGGCTTTAGTGTATATTCCTGGTTGATTATAGACACCCTAAAAATAGGAGCATATAATGGAAATGCTGACAGATTTTGAACTATCATGATGGTAACAGGCACTGCTATAATTAGGCATGCATCTGAGTAGACAGTGTAATATGATTGCCATGTTTATACCCTGCACTGGAAGGAATGTTTGTTAATCTGCACAATGCTTTTAAACAAGTTGGAGAGCAAGAGTTTGTGGAAAAAAGATTCTGAGGTTTATTTCATATTCAGGCTGATGTGCATGTATATCAAAAGACAACAGATACTTGCAGGATATTGGATAACTCTGGTTAACTGCATAACATATTATCTCAGGATTGAGAAAACATCAGAATTTCCCTGAAAACAGCAGGCACTGTACAATTCAGCATGAGAAAACGTGAAAAGTTTTCTATCTTTATATTATAAACAGAACATGATTGAAGTAGTTTAGAAATAGAATATATTTCAGTAAGAACTTGTCTTTCCACCCTTTTTAGGCATTTAAACCCTTCAGTCAAAAAGTCTTTTTCTCCTATTTTCTGTTTGCTGTAAAACTACTGTTTCTTTTGTAATTTCAGAGGTCAGAGCCCAGCTGTCGCTGAATTTAACTTGCTCCTAAAAGCATATTCTTTGGAAACCTATGGTGTTGATCCTCACCCTTGCAAGGTAACAGTTCTTTTTACTAACATTTAATAAGAAGCCATTAATTGAATTGATTTAGCTCTGTTTTTTATCCAGGCACCAATAGGGCGTAATTTGTAAAAGAACTTGCCCTGGAACTACATATTACTTTTAAGCCTTGGAAGAACATTGGTTTACATTTCTACATCAGTCAAAGGAAGGGTTTCTCCAGAGGAAGCAGAACATCATAGGAGAATGTAGTAGACCGTCATAACAAAAGCTTTGATTATACTTCATAATTTCTTTGCATTTAATGCAAAGGTTTCTCTAAATACTCCAGGTGTGAAATATTCTGTTTGCCAAGTTTTTCAGGATCCAGTGTTATTCTTGTCCAGAAGGTGCAACAAATTGTTAGTCCTTGGCAGATTAGTTTTTCAAACACCATCAAAATATGCAAATCTTCGGAAGAACAGCAAACCAAATGTACAGAGGGGAGAACCGGATATACGTTTGCATATTCCTCCACTTTTTGCTGTTTTGTGGTAGTCTATAAGAAGGTGATTTTAGTTACCAGTTCTGATTATGCCTTACACCTGCATTTTTAATTACTTGGTTTAACTGCATTATCTGCAGTATTTGCTTTTAGTGTAACTTGCTTCGTGTTTTTGCTGCTTTTACTGTGGCTGGTATATAATTTCATTTGGTGGAACAGCAGTGCTGTCCAGTTAGCTGTTCTGGTGGTGAGCACCCTTAATCAGTCAGCTCTAACACAGAGCTGCATCAGATTCCATATATACTTTGCTGGGAATGGTGGTCCTGTGTGAAATACAGGGTCTGGTTCAGAGCTCAGTGAAGTCAGCTACTTAGTCAACTTTAGTTCAAAACTATACTGAAGGTTTTCAGAGGGCATCCCAGAGACTTACGTTGGCACTTAGGACAGAGTCAAAACTGGCTCAGAATTTCCTTTTTACCTGTGTGGCAGGGTTTGTAGTGCGGGGGCATGCAGGGGTTCACGGCCCGTCCTTAAGGAAAATTTTTCAGTCTTCTGGAAGTGAACTGCAAAGCAAGGTGCTCCCCTGGCTCCTTACGATGTGCTCCTTCCAGTGCTATGGCTGCTACTCCAGAAGCATCACTCTTTCTGTTCCCCCTTATTTTATTGGTGGAACACAAAGCACAATAAAGTTCACTAACTTTAGCAAGGTGAGGGTCTGGCACTTGGGATGGACAGGAAATCCAGTTAATACAAAACTCACCTGGGTATTGCTCAAAAACTATCAGCCAGAACTTTTATTGTGGAATTAAAAATTTTAAAAAAAGTCTTTCCTATTTGAAAGGCAAGTATCACCATATGTTCTAGTTTGTACTCAAGAGTACTTGCTTATTGTAGTAAATGCTGTCTGTCAGCAGTACTTCCAACACAACATCTTGCAGAGGAACAATGTATTGTGAAATCTTAAAAAACATCAGTGTCGAAGCAGATACGAATCCCTGGTTTGTAGTTAGTCAGCACATTAAGAATGGGACATACACGGAAGTATGTTTTCAACAAAATGAGTAAGTATACCCAAGGATTCCCCATTGCCATCAGCTACAGGTAGACAGAAACAAAGCAGAAGATGCTGTTACTCAGTTAAATGCCTAGAAACAAATGAGGCCTGTGTTGCCAAGAGCAGTCTTTGTTCTTTAGAAGTGTACAATTTGAAGGCAAAATTTATTTTGAAAAGGAAAACAAAACAAAGGTAATCTATAGTGGTAACAATTCATGCTATCAGTAAGAAATACCTCACTGGATGAAGGGAAAATTATATTTCTTTTTTCTCTTTCAAGGACTCAATGGGGACGACTACATTTTTAGGATTCACAGCTGCAGGATTTGTAGTTTTCCAGGGGAATAAAAGAATTCATTTGTTAAAATGGTAAGCATGTGAAGTAAGAGTAGATTAATACGCAAGAGTCTTTTCTCCTGTGTATTCCCTTCTTCCTAATATCTTTGCCTGCATTTGTTGTCTTTAAGGTGAACCACATGAATATTTCTTCTCTTGCCCCATCATGTTTCTGTTTTAAAGGATCTTAGATGAGAAGCAGGATAATAATAATTTGGTCCCGTTCTTCCTCAGTGAAAATTATTCCACACGTTGCATTAGTCAACATAACGCACAAATGCTAAAAATGAGTGCGTTGATTTTTCAACTATGCTGTAAATCACCAGTGAGGCTTATTGGCAGAGATGTCTGGAAGAGTTTACAAGAGTCCACCTGCATCTTTATTTGTCACTCTTGGAAATGTTGATATTTCCTCATTTAATTAACCTCAATTTGAAAACTATAAAAGAACTTATTTGGTAAGCAGAGGAGGAGGTGAGAATACCTTTGAATTTTTATTTTTTAGCCTCTTTTTTTTAAGATGTGGACATTTAGGCAATTGTCATTCGTTTGCCTGGCTTTGCTTTTCTTTTCTGCTTCTGTAAAACATTTAACTTAATTGGGCAGCCTCGGCCACGTTTGAGGGAGAGGTAAAACCGAGCTCCCACAGGTGGTGTAAAGGCAGCTGGCCATGCTCTCAGCCATGTGGTGCAGAGTGAGCATAGTCATGCTCATACATTGATAAATCTTGTTTTAGTCCTGCTGCTAAACAGATGCCAACAGCAGTTACTTAGATGTGGCTGCTCTCCTTCAGCACTCCCAGCTTGTCTTGTGGAAGGGACAATGATGGGCAGGAGGTGAAGAAATGGTGAGGTGTTTTTCTGTGTGGAGCTGGGCTCTTTGCTGCATATCCACAGAAACCTCCCCGAGAGCTGACTAATCTGAAATCCTCAGAGGTATAAAGTCAGTGTAGTTCTGTCTGTACGATTCAGTTCCATGTGGAGCTCTAGGGAGATGTCTGTCAAATACCATTGATTTGTGATCCTGGATTTGTGATGTAGCTTCCCTAGGGTTAATTTCAGGTAGCCCTAATCACAGTGCTTCAGTGGTTTGTGCTAACGTAAGGACATAAGGACAGCGTAACTGTAATGTCAGTCTACGATGCAGGGAGAAGAGAATAGCACTTGCCAAGCATGTATCCACCATACTGTGGCAAATGAGTTTTGCAATGCTTAGTTTTTAATGTTAGTCAAGGTTAACTTGTCGCTTCGGAGATCTTGGTGTATTCATTTAGTCCATTGGCATGTAAACCAGATACAAAATGAAATAGTGATGGAGGAAAAGCCATTAAGCTGTCTCAGTGTTACGCTGGCCGTTGGAAGGTCAATCTGGTGAGATTTATCTGTGTGCTCCTTTCATTTTTGAGACCTAGAAGTGAGTGCTAGTAGCTTTAACTGATATTAGCTGAAATTTGCACTACACAGTAAAAAATCCAAATTTGTATCTGAGATTTCCTTTTCAATGGAAAAGCTTTCCCAACTGGAATGATTTGTTGTTGTTGTTGTTTAATGTTAAAGCAAAACTTTTGTTATAAAGTTTCCAGGATAGCATTGTTCATGCTTCCAGAATCATTCCCATTTCAACCATCTGACATCCAAAATCTTCAAAGAAGTTTATGAAAAACTGCAGTGTCTCCATTTGAACTATACTAATGACAAAATTTCCATTACAATTTAAGCAGAGGCATCGTATTGCCTTTATGTGGTGCACTGCTATTCCCTACGTAGATTGTGCTTTCAACCTTGGTTAAATTAAATTTTGACATAGGTTTGCAACTCACAAGGCCCCAGTAATAAGTGCTGTCAAACATTTTCTTTTCCTTCCTGTTGTGTTCTGTCTGTAAGTAGTCAGTTACAAAGATGTGTGATATGAAACCACAAATAAATAAGGATAGAGATAAGATGTTGCTGGTAAAAAGTGCCTGTATCTAGAAAGTTGTATGCCTTCTTATGCAACATATGCAGGCTAAAAGTATTCTTTCCCTCAATTTAATTACATTAGAAATTCCAAGATTTTAAGAAATAAGAGGAATTACAAACTGTGTAATAAATAGAATGTAAACATAAGCTTCTGCCTGCTTTTAATTTCCTCTTCATTTTCCAGCAGCCAAAGTTAATTCTTTGAAGGTGCGTAGGGATGTAAAAGAAATACTCTGGGATTATGTTCTCTGCTCTGAAGAAAATTAGAATATTAAATGCTTTTATGCTAAAGGTTGTAAGATGTCTGTTGAGGCTCTTTGTCACTTGACAGCCTGTTTGACTTTGGGAATCAGGGAAACTTGCATGCAAGTTGCTTTTCTTACCTGTAGATCTGTCTGTTTTTCCTGTACTTAAATGATTTTTCTCTTTCTAGGTGTGATGTCTATAAACTGAAATTTGAAGGGAAGACTTTTTATGTGTTTGGAGCTCAGAAAGAGGTCAGGTTTAATATTTTTACAGAACTTCTGTATTTGATTTAGAGTCAACAATAACATAACATCATTTTTTACCGAAACAAATTTCTAAACAATCAATAATCGTACTTTATATTGTAACTAAAATATAGAATATGAGTGAATGTGAATATTGCTGTTGTCAAAAGAGTGTCTAATTTGCAAAGGGTTGAGACTTTTCTCACTTAACATTAATACAGTGCTGTGTTGATTGCTCATGGGTTTGGTCATCTGTGTAGTCAAGTTTTAATGGATTTTAAAGTGCTAAAGCTGCACCCACCCACTCTAAGGCATGACCAACATCTGCATATGATTGAAAATTCAGGTGGGCCTTGATACTTGGATAAATGTGAAGTATTTTTGGCTACTTATGATCATCTCCTCAAATCTTGGTCAGGTAAATAGGCTGGAGTCTGTCCTAGGTAGTTAGGAGTCCGATCATTGGGCTCTTGCCATTGAAATCATAGAGATTTTTGCCTACAGCATGCTATAATCAGTTCTTCCCCTAGGGCAGAGTGATATAGCCCAAGATTAAGGCTTTGGATCCAGTCTAGGTGATGAATAGAAAATGGAAGAAAGAAATAATGCCAGAGGTATCAGGGACTGTTTGTGTGGTTGGAAGGAAGATCTGATGTTAGGACATAGGGAGCAGGGAGAAGTGGATGGTAAGTAGTGCAGCAACTGTGCAATGTGGAATATTGAACATAGAGACTTTCCTCCTTTGATTTTGGCCTGAATACAGTACAGATTTATTCTACAGGCTACTGGTACATCTGCTCTTCTCTGCCCTCTCCAAAGCATCCCCTTTTATTTCTGAAACAAGTGCCTGGGCAGTTTAAATGTCAGCTATGTATGGGTTGTACTTCTGTGGGTGACAGATAGAGGCTACACAGGAAAACTTGGTCTTCAGCGTATCCGGTTCATGGTGATGCTGTCAGGTACAGCTCCTTCAATCTTGGAGAATTCAACCTTTTAATTACTTTTATTTGCCTTCTTTTCCTTGCACTTAGAAAAAGGCTGTGCTCTCATTCCATACCTCTACACCAGCAGCCTGCAAGCATCTTTGGAAATGTGGGGTGGAGAACCAGGCTTTTTACAAGTACGTAAACCTGAAGTCATTATCTATACTAAAAGTAAAAAAACGTGCATGAGTAGAAGATTGTTCAATGTGAAATGCTCCATTTCATTAACAGAATTCAAAATGCAAACAGAAAATATGGAAGTTAATGGGGAATATTATTTCATTTCAGACCTGTATTATAAATTGTTTAAAATCTGAATGAGGCAAGAGGGGTTTGGCAGTGAATAATTACACTTTTTCCAGCACACTGTTTTTGCCACTCCATAGTGTGACATTGGATGGACACAGTACTGCACTTGTGTCTGGGAACATAGTTGTTAATCTTAGCCCTGCTGTTGAATACCTTGAGAAAGGAGGAAACAATGTTATGCTTGATTCTCTGGGCTCTTCTGCTGGTAGGTAATCTTCTCCTACTTGAAATCCAAGGTTTACTAAAAGTTGATTGAAAAAAAAAATTCTCTGCAATGATTGAAAAAAGAAAAAAAGAAATTTTCTTAGGTACATTTTGAAAGATGCCAGCCATCTAATTAAAAAAAAAAAGCCTCTAAATTGACAAGAAAAAGGAGTATCTTCCTCCCTGTTCCCTAAAAGAGAACCTGAAAGTAATTCCTCGTTAAAAAGCCTTTATGTGTTCTTTCTGCCCTCCATTGGCTTTGTTAGATCTGTTTATTGATGCTTCCCTTTAGGCATGTAGCTTTTATTCTTCCTACTTAGTGTCTCCTTACAGCATCTTGATTATTTTATAAAAAATATTGTTTCTGTGTTGGAACATAGCAACACCAGGAGGCTGCTCTAAGGGTAGATAATAACTAAGTAGGAAGAACATGTCTTCTAACATGGATGTTAATGACCTGCTCTATTTTGGAGAAGATTCCTTCTTTAATCTCAACAGTGATACGATAATATATCAATATAATCTATTCAATTGATATATTCAATGAAGAAACAAGAAATATGAGCTGGCACAATACAGCTGTTAATTCTCTGTGTTAACATCTACTGTGTTTGAGACTGGATTAATAAAAAGATTATCAGGAAGTGTTTTCCATTGGAAGTATATGTAAGTAGGAAAATAGTGCATGGTGTTCGAGCAGTTTTATTTTATGTTACTAGAAATAAATATAGGGAATAGGAAACAATTCCCACCCAAAGGAGAGAAATTAGTGCTTGAAGTAAAAATGTCTGAGGGAGACTCGTAGGAATATCATCTTTCTGCTCTTATTGTTGAATGGTTGTAATATTAACTGCTTGGCTTTTGGTCACAAATACATGGTTGTGGTGGGTTTGGCCTTGACTAGGTGTCAGATGCCCACTCAGCTGCTCTCTCATTCTCTCTGTACTCAACAGGTCAAGGAGAGAAAATAAGACGAAAAAGCTCATGGGTTGGGATTAAGGCAGGAATTACTGTCACTGGCAAAACAGACTTGACTACTCTGTTTTTAAATGACAATAAAGACAAAACTAAAAACACCCCTCCCCTGTTTCTTCCCAGGCTCAACTTCACTCCTTCTTTCCCAACTCCTCTATATCTTCCTTGCCCCAAGCAGCTCAGGGAGATGGGGTATGAGGGTTGCAGTGAGTTCATAGCAGTTTCTCTTTGCTGCGTCTTCCTCCTCACGCTTTTCCCTTGCTCCAGTGCCCTTCACAAACTGCTCCAGCATGGGTTCCTCCCCATGGGCCACAACTCCTGCCACGAGCCAGCTCCTGTGTGGGCTCTCCAGGGGCTGCAGCTTCCTTCAGGACATGTCCACCTGCTGTACTGCAGGGTCTTCCACAGGCTGCAGTGTAGATATCTGCTTTGGCATGGTCTTCCATGGGGTGCAGGGGGACAGCCTGCTCCGCCATGGTATTCTCCATGGGCTGCAGGGTAGTCTCTGCTCTGGCACCTGGAGCACCTCCTCCTTCTCTGACCTTGGTGTCTGCAGGGCTGCTTCTCTCAATTTTTTTTCTACTTTTCAAATGTCTTCAGGGCACTACTGTGGGGTTATTTGTTTAACATGATTGTTTAAAATTATGCTTGCCTGTTTCGATTTTGGTGGGTCTTTAAAGAGGACTACTTTAGTAAAATGAAGATTGGTAGTGATATTCAATGGAGAGGAACCTGGCTAACAGATTGGAAAATAGTAATGGGAGCATGCAGAGTGCAGAAAAATAACCACAATCCTCTAAACATGAAACTGAAGCCAAAGCAATCTGTAAATAAAGGCTAAGGATAGTAGTTTTGAAACAGCAAAAGTTTTCATACATTTTGGAGAAACTGAGCTATACAGCATGGACTGTTAGTTACTTAAGAACATTAGATAAATCCTGTCTATGTTCTCTATACCAACAAGATATTCTAATTAGAACAGACGTAGCCAGGTTGTGTAAGTAATTCATGATAATGACACTTTGCCTTAATTAGGTTTGGTCCTCTCCTCTGCTTAGAAGAGCTTCAGACTTGGAATTTAAGACAGGGTCATGATCTCTTGGCACGTCTTGAAAAACAGAGCTTTACTCCTGTCTTGATCCAGGCTCAGGGTTGACTGTTGTGGTTATTTTCAAGAAGATATAAATCATAAAAGATTGTCTACTAGTGTCTGGGAATGAGCGACTCGATATGAAATCAATTTGCCATTTTGAAGCCAGAGAACATCAAGGACATGATGTGTCTGAGATACTCCTCCATGATCTTTGTGATAAAAGACTGTCATAAAAGGTTGCTGTGTACTTCATCATTAGAAAGAAGCAGTAGTATATGATGTAGGCTATTAAGAAGTTGACTGTATAGAGACATCGGAAATGCAACTGCTTTTGGAGACAAGTCTTATCACTTCTTTATTATTTCTTTTATTTCTGTTATTTGCTTTACTAGTGGGAAAGTGGAAATAGCCATATCTTCCCACAAACAAGGTAGTGTTAGGGCAAACTTGTGCTAGGGACTTTTGGTGTACCATGGTCTTTCCTTCATCCTGTGAATGAAAGTCCCTAGAGATGCAGCAAGTGTCGGCATTTAATTTTCTTGCTTTCCTATCCAAGTAATCACTTGTTTTATGTTCAGTTGTTCTGTGCTGTCTGAATTGTTTTATGTATGCTTTATGTTCTAATTTGTATAAAGGCCTTAAAAAAAGTTGGAAAGCCTGATTACTGACTATTACTTTGTGGTATAAAACTAACAAAGCTTGTTGTTGGCTTTGTTCATTTTTTCTTATCAGGTTCCTTCTGTGCTGAAAATGTGACACCCTCTGTTCTTTTTCTTCAAGGTATGCAAAATCCAGTCAGATCAAGACCATGTCCAGCAGCAAGATATTTTTTAAAGGCAGTAGATTTCGATATAGGTGGGTGTTTGCTGTTTGTTTTTCATGGTAAACCATTTCAGAAAGTAAGAGAAAATGTCAGTAATTACTCATGGCAAGTTGAAGGCTTTTCCTTCTTGAGGGCCTGTTCACATCTAATCCAGGTCAGGATTCGAAAGATCTTCTGTTGTCTCTTTAGTGTCACTTATAAAATAAATTGGAGGCTTCATGCAGACTTCTGTCAAAGAGCAGTTTCACCAGAACAGGGCTCCCCTTTTGATGCAGTTTCTGTAAAAACAAGGATGCATGGCTAGTGTAGAGATTGTATGTCCCCTGTAACTGGGCAGCTCTGGACCAGGGGTGCATTAGTGGGACAGTTCACCATTCTACTACAAAAGGTTGCTTTTTCTCCAGTAGCTTTGCACACAAGTGGTCAGCAGAATTTTTAATTTGGGACATTATATATCCACTACACGGGAATTTTTTTTGCCTTTTCCTTTTTTTTCTTTTTAATGTAACTTAATTGTTCATGTACATATAGTGCTTGGCATGTAATGAGCTCATTTTAGTATTTGCTTGAATATTTATTTCATGTTTTAATGCAGTGGGAAAGTAGCCAAAGAGGTTGTGGAGGCAAGCTCTAAAATCCAGAGGGAACCTCCTGAAGTTCACAGGTATGTCTTGACATTCCAATTAAAGTTTAAGGACTAAGGAGGATTATTATTCTCCACAGAGAAACTCTCTTTCCTTTATTGTGAGATGTAATGACTGCCATCCTGAGCTTCCACAATGAAGCCTGCAAGCCTTGGGAAATATGTGTTGCCGGTGTTACAAAATTCTGACAATAGCATTTGTCTCCTACACAAGGGAACTTAATCTATGCTGCGTTGAAGCTGGGTTTAATCAATCAGTCAGATAAGTAGCTTATATTATTTTCTGTGTTATGACATGAACTGTTATTACATGATCCTGACAGAAAAGTACATTCTCATTTCATTCAGAGTTCTTGTGCAATTTTGAAGGATTCTGTTTTGTGTATGTATATGGGTATGTTTAAAGGTATATTTGATAGTTTTTCCATAATACAGTGAGATTAAAAAGCAAGAAGTTCATTCAGTAAAGAGAAAAAATATCAGAGAATCTTTTTTTTGGAAAAAAAAGGTTTGGCATGTTAGAAATAACCAGCTGGACTTTTTAAGCAAACTAATACTTTCTGGTCCTTGTCACTCATTGTAGTGATAGAGAAAATTGATAAGAACCTAATTAAAATCCCTCAGAAGAGAAGAAAGAGGCCAGCAGGAAAAAGCTATTTAAAAACTTTTTAAAAAAATTACTTAACTTTCTGGACATTCTACATCCATATCCCTATTTTTATTGTGATTTTTTTCAGGGATTGGGTGTGTGTGGGTTTTTTATTTTTAATTGAATATGAATATTCCATCTATATTTGAGAGAAAAGTGGATTGTATTTACTAAAGGGTAGGAATATATTTGCAGCAAATATTTATAAATACATTGTCCAGCCCTACTATGTAATTAATAGTAAGGCCAGGCAAGGATGATTTTGAACATGCTTTTGCAGATTACATTTAAAAATGGGGTAGGTGATGGTCCAGAATGTGTTAACTGAGAACATGAAAGGCAGAATATAGGTCCATCATTGAGGCAGGGTAGATTACTTGGGCACACAAATGCATTTTAAATGAAAATAATTACTCACATAAGGAAATAACTTATTGCCTACTTTCCATAGGGTTTCTTTCTTCCATAACATAAGAAAATATTTTCATGTAAAATTATTCTTTACCTTGCATTTTACTTTTCTTTACTTTCAGTATTTAAAGTATTTTAAACATATTGTTTAAAACTCTTAGTGTACATAAAGAAACAGATCAAAGGGCAAATAAGTGTACAGAGTGATTGCATATGAATTTAACACCCATAAATAGTAATGTATATTTTTTATGATTAACCTTCTTAAAATGCTTGTGTTTACAATGTTATGGTTGCTCCAAGTTCAGTTTCTTAGAAAGACTAAGAAAAAGTCTAATAATTTAAAGTGTTTCTATAATGCAGCTTTTGAAAGGGGAGACACTGGTAGATAGCTTGACCTTCTAATAGCACAAGTAGGCAAAAAGCATAGAAAATTTTCATATCCAAAAAAAGATATATATATATATATATATATATATATATATATATATATATATAAAGTCTTCTCTCCCTGCATCCCCTCCCTCAAAGTCACTTCAGTGGTACGATGGGTGCATTGAGAAAGAAACATGCAGTTGTGAGGAGGTACTGTTCAATATCTTTATGTTTGGATATAACATTTAAAGCACTACAGACTGAAAATCTGTTGGAGCGTGTAGTTATGCAGCATTAATGCGGTGGCAAGTTCTTCTGACAAATACACAGTGAATGATTTAATATTTTGCTTCCAGGCCATGCCTGAAGGAGGGATCTTTGTAAATAAGTATGGAATAGGAGTCTTATGGGTGCTGCCAGGCACAACTCCTATTTTGGGAGTTGCTTGATGGCTCTTTACAGCAAGCACAAAGGTCCAGGGGATGCATAACAAGTCTGTGGAGGTACTGTTGTGTTGGAGTGATTGTAATTACAGTAATCTGAGTGAAAAACTTCTTTGGATAGTGAAAATTTAAACTAAATAGTTATTAGAGACTGCTCATAGAATGTAAATGAGGACATAAGTAGCTCTGGGCATACGTTAATGAGCAAGGAATCATGGCAATTGAGCAAGAAAGCTTGTTTATCCCCACAGTAGATTTAATGACATGTAATGTGACTTAAAGTAGGACATCTGTGTCCCGAGTTTACCTAAACCCTCAGCAACACACAGTCCCTTCTTTTCACTTGCAATAGGTGCTTTGTTCAGTTTGTTTATCTATGTGGAATTGTAAGTTGAGTCTTTGTGCAAACTTGAAATGCATTTTGTGTAACATCAGCACTGTACCTATGTACCATTTGAAGTCAAGTAGAATCCTCTTCCCTTTCATCTTTGCTTTTGTGAAAAGTAAGTATTTTGTAATGTAATGGTTCAGATTTATTGCAGGATTCTTGCTTAAGGCCTGTATCATGTAAGTGCTAGATAACTTATTCTAAAGAGCCATTTTATTTTCTTAGCAATATGATTTTAGGCTAATGAGCATCGTGACTGAAGCGAATCAATAGCATTCCTCAAACTTTCCTGAGAAACACTTGCTACCAGGAAAGCCTGTTAGAGCCAAGTAAGACAAGAAAGAAAACCACCTTGAGTAACTTGGAGGCATGGTGTAGAGGCAGTGTCCAGGGTGCGTGAGAATGAGAGCACCGTGTATCAGTTAACTGAAGCGATATGGTTGTTCCTGCTTTATTCTTCAGTCTGCAGTGCTCAGACCGTAACAAATCCTTTACCCAGTCCCAGAGGCAATGGAACAACATCAGGAAAATTATTTGTACCATCTCTACCTTCCCCTTCCTTGAAGCCAAATACTCATGTCTGCTGTGCAGTGTGGAGAGGAGCAACACACTGAAATCCTGCATGAGATGGGAAGGAGTCAGGCTGCGTAAAGGGAAGTAAACCAGCACAAAACCTTCTCTTACACCTCAGATGTTGAAAGGTTTATGTCTGCAGAGGGTGCAACATAACACAGCTGAAAGCAGCATTCAGTGTACAGAGCTTGTTAGGATAGCTCAAGTCCCGTTGTAGTTTATGCAAAACAATTCTGAGATGAGACGTATTGGACTGCAGTTGTTTCCCTGTGAATAAACTGACCCTGTTTTCCCTGTTCTTCTAGAACCAGCATTACCCAGAGTCGCAGCTCTCCCTCGTTGAACAAGCAACTCATAATCAACATGGAACCTCTGCAGCCCCTCCTTCCTTCTCCCTGCGAGGAGGAAGAGGTTCCTTTAGAAGAAGGTGAGTCACTTACCTGATTTCTGCCAAACTCTCCCAATATTTATTATAAAATATATGGAAAAAGGTGTGTTACTGACTCAGAGATATGGAAAAAATCTAATAATTTCCATTAGGAGTACACCATTAAGCTTCTGCCTGTCATACTGAGAAATGATCACTAGCTCAAGGAACTGTGCACAAGACTCATGCAAGATACATTGTGAGGAAAGTTACTGCTGTTAAGCTTTCTGTTTCAAAAATCTTTTTTTAGATTGTCAGGTGAAAGGAACTTAACCGGAAATAAATAATTCAACATAGCGCCATTTTACTAAATAGTAACTGCAGTTACTCAGGAGTGAAAACTGTCAGTTTACTGCTAAATATATTGTTTTTCTTGCTTCCCTTTACTTATATATATCTTTCTGTTCTAATGTTAGGAAAAACTCTCTTCTAATTTAATTCCATTGACAAAAAGGGACACTATTTGAAGGTCAGCTAGGAAAGAGTCTTTGCTAATTTAATCCCATTGACAAAAAAGGGTGTTATTGGAAGATCAGTTTGCATGCATTTTGTAGAACAAGGTTTTCCATGGATTTGTTTATTCCTTGATACTTTAAAAATTGCATTTGACACCTATCTTTTTGAGATGCAGTCATTACAAAGAATGGTATGAACATCTTAGCCAGTTTAAATGAGGATAACTGCATTCTTCCTAATAAAAAAGGAAGCCAACCAAACAAAATCTGGTTCTTATTTGAGATGCTGTGAGCTAATTGTTTCAGAAGGTGGGAAATACAACCTCTGCTGTTGCTTCGTTGTTGTCAATTAAGGGGAAACAGAAAACAGCTGAACAAGTATGTTCGTTTTCATGGGATTACATCCTAATTTCATTTTATAGGAGTCATATGAACATGTTTTGTTCATTCTTTGGAGTTTCAACACTAAATGTAGTAAGAACAGGCTGAATTAGATTGTCTGTGTACTTAGCTTATTTTAATGAGTAGCAGTAGCTGCATGACATGTAGTTAATTTTAACAACTACTTGCTTACCTCTGCTGTGAAATACCTCTATCTGGGAATTCACTTTCTGCCAGCCATGTACCAAGCACTGTGTGCCTGCTAGGCAGTTGTCACCACTGCAGGGTAACAACAGCTTGCTGCTTGTAAGACTGCTGTGCCATACTTACAACTCTAAGCAATGAAATCCATTTTTGAAAACTGATGACTTATCATTGCTACATACCAGAGAGTGCTGGTTTCAAATGTATATATTACATAAGTTTGAAAGTCATGTTTCCTTTTAGTCAGACAGATTGTTGTTACTACTATGATTTAACAGAAATATTTGTTGGTGGGTTTCCTGTAGAATGTTACGCGTAGAGAAATACCACCAGCTGCTAAGTTAATAATACTTATCTCTGTTACAGTATTTTCCTGCAGCCAACTTGGCTATATTATCAAATTGCAGCTTGAAATGGTCTCACAGCTCTCTGACACTGACACTGGCTCTCTTCCCCACATGAACTCAGTCCACTTCTGTGGATTCCCATCTTCTCCCTTGCACCAGCACTAATCACCCCAGAGTGGGCTGGAAGAAGGAGTTAAAAAAAAACAAAACAAAACAAGAATTAAAAAAAAAAAACAACCAACCAACAACTCCCTAACTGTACAGTGTCCCACTACTGGCTGGCTCAACTGTGAAGTTGCTCATCAGAGAGGGATGGGCAAGGTCCTGTGCCAGGGAAAGGGCAGGAGCAGGAGGTGGGGAGAGGGAAGGCAGCTATCCCTGGGACTGACTCAACTGCACTGGGAAACTGCTTTTAGTGTGCTACACTTGTGAAACAGCCTTGGCATCTCTCTAAATGTCTGGGCCTGAGGTGGGGGTGGACACCCTGCGGTGCTTTCCAGAGGCCCTGCAGATGCTGTTCAGAGCACAGTGCAGCCCTGCCTAGGTCAGATGTCCCTATGCTGCGTGGGTTGGCTAATGCAGCTTCCAGGACCCATGCTTGTATTTCTACAAGGTGCTGCTGTATACATACGAATGTTCCAGCTGCTGATGGCCGAGACCTTCACATGGTGCTACACTGTGCTGTGTAAATGGGCCCAAGCAACTCATTCGCAGAGCTGGCTGTAATGGCGCTGTCAGCTGTGCATACCTTGGGCAGACTCAGGAGAGTGCACAGCTTTGTCTTTTAACTGAGCAAAACTTACTTGTTCTTAATTTTGAATTGGCTTTATATAGAATCATAGAATCATAGAATCATTAAGGTTGGAAAAGACCCTTAAGATCATCGAGTCCAACCGTTAACCTAGCACTGCCAAGTCCACCACTAAACCATGTCCCTAAGCACCACGTCTACCCGTCTTTTAAATACCTCCAGGCATGGAGACTCAACCACTTCCCTGGGCAGCCTGTTCCAATGCCTGACTACTCTTTCGGTGAAGAAGTTTTTCCTAATATCTAATCTAAACTTCTCCTGGTGCAGCTTGAGGCCGTTTCCTCTCATCCTATCACTTGTTACTAGGGAGAAGAAACCAACCCCCACCTTGCTACAACCTCCTTTCAGGTAGTTGTAGAGAGCAATAAGGTCTCCCCTCAGCCTCTTCTTCTCCAGACTAAACCACCCCAGCTCCCTCAGCTGCTCCTTGTAAGACTTGTGCTCTAGACCCTTCACCAACTTCATTGCCCTTCTCTGGACACGCTCCAGCACCTCAATGTCCTTTGTGTAGTGAGGGGCCCAAAACTGAACACAGTACTCGAGGTGTGGCCTCACCAGTGCCGAGTACAGGGGCACTATCACCTCCCTGGTCCTGCTGGCCACACTATTCCTGATACAAGCCAGGACGCTAGTGGCCTTCTTGGCCACCTAAGCACCCTGCTGGCTCATGTTCAGGCGGCTGTCAACCAACACCCCCAGCTCCTTTTCTGCCAGGCAGCTCTCCAGCCACTCCTTCCCCAGCCTGTAGCGTTGCATGGGGTTGTTGTGACCAAAGTGCAGGACCCAACACCGAGCCTTGTTGAATCTCATACAATTGGCCCCAGCTCAATGATCCAGCCTGTCCAGGTCCCTCTGTAGGGCCTTCCTATGCTCCAGCAGACCAACACTTCCACCCAACTTGGTGTCGTCTGCAAACTTACTGAGGATGCACTCAATCTCCTCATCCAGACTTCCTTCTTGAATAACATCTGGCCCTCCTGGACTCCTTTGCCCTTCAGGACTGCCTTCCAAGGGACTCTGTTAACCAGACTCCTAAACAATCCAAAGGCTGCCCTTCTGAAGTTGAGGGTAGCGGTTTTGCTGACCCCCTTCCTTACTTCTCCAGGAATTGAAAACTCCATCATTTCATGGTCGCTGAGCCCAAGACAGCCTCCGACCACCACATCAGCCACCAGGCCTTCTCTGTTCATAAACAGCAGGTCCAGCAGGGCACCTCCCCTGGTTGGCTCACTTACCAGCTGCATCAGGCAGTTATCTTCCACGCACTCCAGGAACCTCCGAGACTGCTTCCTCTCTGCTGTGTTGTATTTCCAGCAGATATCTGGTAAGTTGAATTCTCCCACGAGAACAACGGCTAGGGATTGTGAGACTTCAGCCAACCGCTTGTAGAATACTTTGTCTGTTTCCTCATCCTGGTTGGGTGGTCTATAACAGACTCCCACCAGAGTATCTGCCTTCTTAGCCTTCCCTCTGATCTTTGCCCATAAGCATTCAACCTTATCATTACCTTCATTGAGCTCTAGACAATCAAAACACTCTCTAACGTACAAGGCTACCCCACCACCTCTCCTTCCTTGCCTATCCCTTCTAAAGAGCTTGTAGCCATCCATTGCAGCACTCCAGTTGTGTGAGTCATTCCACCATGTTTCCGTGATGGTGACCACAGCATAGTTTTCCTGCCGCGCAATGGCTTCCAGCTCCTCCTGCTTATTGCCCATGCTGTGTGCGTTGGTGTAAATGCACTTCAGCTGGGCTATTGATCTCTTCTCCAACACAGGCATGCCACCCCTAGGCTCATCCCTAGCAAGCCTGGTTTTATCCCCTTCCCCCTTTGAATCTAGTTCAAAGCTTTCTCAATGAGGCCTTTGAATTGGTATTCTTACTTAAATGTGCTTTTCTTCCTGTTTTAAATTATAGTTATGTAAGTGACTTACCTAAGAGATTGGCCACTAGCCAATAGATTATTTTATCAAATTAAAAAAATAATCTCAAGTTCTCATGCCTTAGGTTTTGCAGGTCATCTCCCAGTGCTTTGTTGCTAGTGCTTAAGATTCTTCAGGCTTTTACATTCGTTGTTACTGACTCTTATTTTGCACTAATGTCCTTTCTGTCTCAGGAGGAGAAAAGAGGCATGGTAGTGTAAAGATGCAACCATGAAATTACTGTCGTGCATAGGTTATCACATGGGATTAGATCTTACATGTATGAGTGTCGGATATGCTTGGAGAGATCATTGCTACCTTTTAAACCTAAAAGACATTCTTCAAAAGGCATGTAGCTACAAAAGTTTTAAGTGTATCCAGAAGTGTGATTGCAAAATTCATCTTTGTCACAGATGGCCAAATTAGGTCCCTCTGAATGGTCCTGTTAGGTCCTTTCCACGGTCCTTGCTCCATGTGCAGTTGAACATGGTCCTGCACATGGATTGGGGCAATCCCAAGCACAAATACAGGCTGGGCGGAGAATGGATTGAGAGCAGCCCTGAGGAGAACGACTTAGGGGTGTTAGTTGATGAGAAGCTCAACATGATCCAGTAATGTGCGTTTGCAGCCCAGAAAGCCAACCGTATCCTAGGCTGCATCAAAAGAAGTGTGGCCAGCAGGTCCAGGGAGGGGATTCTTCTCCCTCTGCTCTGCTCTGCTGAGACCCCACCTGGAGTACTGCATTCAGCTCTGGGACCCCCAACATAAGAAGGACATGGACCTGTTGGAGCAGGTCCAGAGGAGGGCCGTGAAGATGATCTGAGGGCTGGTGCACCTCTGCTATGAAGACAGGCTGACAGAGTTCGGGTTGTTCATCCTGGAGAAGAGGAGGCTCTGGGGAGACCTTATAGCAGCTTTCCAGTACCTGAAGGGGCCTACAAGAAAGCTGGAGAGGGACTTTTTACAAGGGTATGTAGTGATAGAACAAGGGGTAATGGCTTTAAACTGAAAGAGGGTACATTTAGATTAGATATAAGGACATTCTTCACTGTGAGGGTGGTGAGGCACTGGAACAGGTTGCCCAGAGAAGTTGTGGATGCCTGGAAGTGTTCCATCACTGGAAGTGTTCAAGGCCAGGTTGCATGGTGCTTTGAGCAGCCTGGTCTTGTGGAAGGTGTCCCTGCCCATGGCAGGGGGATTGGAACCAGATGATCTTTGTCATGGTTTAACCGCAGCTGGCAGTTAAGCACCACACAGCCGCTTGCTTACTCCCCCCTGGTGGGATGGGGGTGAGAATCGGAAGACTAAAAGTGAGAAAACTCATGGGTTGAGATAAAGACAGTTTAATAGGTAAAGCAGAAGTTGCACATGCAAGCAAAGCAAAGCAAGGAATTCATTCACTAATTCCCATCGGCAGGCAGGTGTTCAGCCATCCCCAGGACAGCAGGGCTCCATCATGCATAACAGTTACTTGGGAAGACAAATGCCATCACTCCAAACATCCCTCACCCCTTTCTTCTTCTTCCCCCAGCTTTGTATACTGAGCATGATGTCACATGGTATGGAATAACCCTTTGGCCAGTCTGGGTCAGCTGTCCTGGCTGTGCCCCCTCCCAGCTTCTTGTGCACCTGGCAGAACAAGGGAAGCTGAAAAGTCCTCGATTTAGTACAAGCGCTACTTAGCAACAACTAAAACATCAGTGTGTTATCAACATTATTCTCATACTACATCCAAAACACAGCACTATACGAGCCACCAGAAAGAAAACCAACTCTATCCCAGCTGAAACCAGGACATCTCTAAGGTCCCTTCCAACCCAAACCCTTCTATAATTCTATTCTATGATTCTATGTTATATTTCTTTTGGTATTGCTACAGGAATTATGTGGCTGCCTTCTTTCACCGTCTGATTTGGTGAGACAGATTATTGCCTGTCCTGATCACTTGGCAATTATTTTGCAGGTGGTAGATCATTGTCTTTGGATTTCCCAGCACCAGATGCTGTGAGAGCTTCATGTATTTGAGTAGTCCAATTTAAAAAAAAAAAAAAAAAAAAAAAAAAAAAGGCAAAAGCACACCTCTGAGTCACAGGATATTAGTGTGGTTTTGACAAAGTGATGAAAACTTCTTTTCAGTCACTTGATACTTGTGTGCTCAGGTTTCATATATGAATTAATTTCCTGGTGACCTTGGCTTTTGCCTTTGGAGCAACCAAAGAGAAAGTAGCATGCTTTAGTCATGGTATTTATTGATCTACCTTGTACTGTATTTTAGAAAAAAGAGAGTTGATGACACAGATGCATTCTGAATTACTTGTTTAAAATCCATGTTCTTCAATTTTTTCTTCCCCAGAGAGTTACACATTTTTTAGATGTCCTCATTGATATTTTACAATTTTTTTTTCTTAGAAAATTGTATGCCTGTGCATCTGAGTTGTGTACAGAGAGTTCTTATCCTTTAGCAAACTTATTTTTTTGTGTTGCTCAGCTATAAGAAATATTGCATTAGTGTAAATTAATTGGCATGAATGATATCTTTACTTTATAATGTGGAGTCTTTGTTGCATTTTACAAGCACGTATGGGAATGAGCACACAGCAGCTACTACCAGTCTAATTGTCTCTGTGTGTGAGTTCTCATCTGTGTAAGCTTTGGTTGTAGAGCAGAGGCATATGGAGCATTTGTGGGTACAGCTTAGGCAACAACACATGAAAAATTGGCCACTTATGAATAATAGTATGAATAAATATTAAAAATATGCTAGTAAAATATGAAATAATGTTAAGTGTCTGTTCACATGTTATGTTTGTACAGCAAGAACACTATAACAGGTAATCTAGTCTACTTTTTTCCCTGGGCAAAGCTCAGTGTTGTTACCTTTAATTTTTACCGGAAAAAAAATCACTGGTTTAGTGCTAACTGTTTCTCTGGGTAGAACTAATACACGGTTTGTCAACATTCATATTTTTAAAATCATACCTGCTGTATACAAGACACAATTTATCTTAATACATCAGATAGAGACAATTGTGAAATGTCTTGTGTTACGTAGCATCAAACAGCTTTTCCCTGTGAAATTAGCAGAAGCAATACTGCTGTTAGCTGATTGTACCTGGTGGGTGTGTGTGTGTGTATGATAACAAAAATTGTAATACATAGGAATTAATCCGATTTCTTAGTGGCTTTTCTAAATAAAATAACGGTTCTATTTTTATATGCCTGTGGTCACAGAGATGATTAATTTCTTCTAATATTTCATTAAACTTAGTAGAGGCCAAAGTGAGCATCCTTACGTCAGGTTGTATGTAATGGAATTTTCTACTAGTTTTTTGGTAGTTTTTAAACGTTGAGATCGTTCTCTCATTTATGGAATAAAGTTTGGTCATCTTAAGTTTCCCCTGCTACTGCACACTTTGTCTTGCAAGTTTCTGGGATTCTCCCAAAGAGCGTTCTGTCCTCAGGAGATCTTAACATCACTTGCATGCATCATCATGCCTGTGTTCAACAAACTAAGTTGGATTTACAGTCCTCTAACGATGTAATTGAGCCCTACAAGGACTGAAAACAACTTCTTTACACGCAAACCTTTTGCTTCAAGGTAACAATAACCTAATGCTAACAACAATTAGCTCTCCCAGCTTTCCTTCATAACTTATTTACAAATTCTCAGATTTCCAGGTGTTTACCATGCCATGTGTCTACAAAATAAGATCGCTGCTTTTGTTACAAACAAACCAACATTGCCCCCATCACCATAAGGCACCTCTAAAATCTGAAGACAGGTGATATACTGCCTTTTCACAAACACATTAAAATTGTTACGCTTGAATAGAAGTTTCCTGTTCACTATTTTCATTGGCTGTGGAAGGGTACTAGTTTTGAAGAGTGTTTTGTTAGTTTTAGTTTTCTGGTTTTGGGAGGGGATTGGTTTTGCTTTTGTAAACTGTACTTTCTGATTTTAAGAGAAGTTCTATAACCATCTGCTGTTTTCTGCCTCCTCTGTAACAGGGCATGAATGCTAAGGGTGTCTCTGCCATGGTTCCCACCAGTCATTAGCCCTTCAGCTGTGTAATATCTAGAGTAGCAATTTAGGACGGAGGAGAGTGACAAGAGCTGCAAAACCAATTAGTTACTGAAAGTGGATGTGTGGCCTTGCTGGCTCTCTTCTGCACACAGAGAGTCCTGATCAGCTCTGCAGGAGAGAAGCAGGCTCCTTGTCTGGAAAGTCTTTGCTGAAAAACATCTTCCAACCATTACACAGGACGTGCTGCCAATGTCAGGTCATACAAAGTCTTCTTTCTCTCAGGAGACAGAGCCTGTTCCTTACTTGCTGGGAGTTAGTAGTAGAGACAAAGAGTTACTGACACAGCTGCAAGATTTCAACATAAATATCCCATACATGGTTTTTGGGTAGTGACTTGAAATCTCACAGTCATTCCGCTTTTGCATGAGCATGGTCACATGAAACATAAACGACACATGTTTATTCATTGACATGAATGGGCTCGTGTTGGAAATCATTCACAGCCTTGTCCAGGTAACACTTGTGTCCTTGATTAGACTTTTCTTTGTGTACTGAACATGTTGGTGGTTATTGGAAGAATTGGTGCTTTCCAGTTTTTGTAGCTATGACACAGTGAAGATTCAACCCTTTTTAGTGAGATTTTAATGATCCTCTTTCGATTGCTGCAACAGTTGTGAGAATAAAGATGAGAAAAGCAGACAGAATCTTGCTTATAAAGTGGTGACCAAAGGGAGATAGAAGGTGAAGGGGCACTTGATCTTTCCTCAGACCCACATGGAAGTGCTTGCAGAGAAGGAAAGGAAGAGAGGAGTGTTCGCCCTGCAGGAAGGAGTAAAAAGGAGCACTGCTGGATATTCATACTCTATGGGCCACGCAGGGGAAAGGAGCCACTGTAAAGATGCTTTCCAAAAGCTCCATTGAAGCAGATGTCTTTCATGAGAGAAATCACTTGGTGTAAAATACGCATTTGCAGGACTCTCTCCCCTGACCCCTTCTTTCCCACATATTTGCATGCACATCATTGATTTTATGGTGCTGAGGGAATAAGGACATCAGATAATGAAGACTCGCATGGCACGATATGTTGTAAACATTAAAGGTAAGTATTTTGGGAAGTGAGAGACTTCCTCCCTGCCAGTACACGCGTTCCAGTTTATCTCCTCTCCGTGGTTTCAGGAGAGCCAGTAAGAGCTCCTTTCCCACTAGGAGAGTGTGATGTTGTGCACGTGGTTGTGTTCCAGCTTCCAGCTGGAGCAAGTTATCAGCAGCCAGCATATATGCGTCATGCCTTTTTTAGGAGCCTGCATGCTCCTACTGGATGGGGACAGGGAAGTGCTGAGTCCTCTGAAGCAACACTTCTTTCTGGTGGATATGAATGTGTCCAGTAGATGTCCACAAGTGGGAACTGGAGCACATAAGCAAAGAGAGACATTTTTCCCAAACTTATGAATTTTCTCTTCTTGTTTATACACAGGCAGGTCAGCTTTGATTCTAGGCTTGAAATGAAAGCATTTTGATCTCATTGGTTTGCCTTGTGACTAAGGTTTGTAAGCATAGCATAGGATTTTTCCTTTTGTATCTATACATTGTCTGCAAATACTTTCCAGGCAGTGGTGGGGAACTGCCAAATTGAAGCTCTTAGGAAAAATAATGGCCACAGTGTCATTTTGTTCTGTGAAAAACAGACCCTAAATGCTGGCCTTTTGTTTCACTGCCCTATGTTTTGATGCCTTGGATATTTTTATGGTTGTGTGTGTGGTTCAGCTGTTATGCTAGCAACTGCTAACTGAGACGGATGCTGTGGAAGTTTGTATTGTACGTTACAAGGCATTTGGAAATGTTTAAAAATAACCTCTCGTTCTGTTCCCTACTGGGATATTTTTGTTGGCCATGTTAGAAGCTTGTCATTTGATTCATTGCGAGTGACTTGTGTTAGTCTCTTAAAACTCAGTGGGAAATCAATAAAAGGTCAAAGCTGGTATGGGTAGAGCCTTTACAAGACTTTGAGAAGAGGAATTAATAGTCAAAATGGTGAAATGTCTTGTAAAAATCCAAACCAAGAGAAGCATTCATTTGCGGATGGTTAACCACTGCAACAAGGAGGTGTGCATTCGATTACTGCGGCATGGCTCCAAGATCACAGCCAGAAGGGCTGGTAAATTTACATTTCTTTTACTCAGACCTTCACCCCCCTCCCTCCCCTCCCCCCCCAGTTTATTTTGCTAATAGTGGTCTCTTGGAAAGGAACTGTACTGTGAATGACAATGTTAAATCAAGTACAGCAGAGAATAAGGATGAATTACTGACAGGAGCAGAGTTGCAAATGGGGAATGAATGAGATGAAACTTAAATGACATTTGTTGTGATATCTTACGAAAATTGTGGTTTTATTTGTTAATTGCAAACAAATTGAGTGACTGGAATTTTACCCTTGTAGTTTTCTTGGACTGAGGCGGAGAAATACCTTGAAACTGTGACAATTCCTGACAAAACGAAATAGTTCTTAAATTAGCAGATAGGTTGCTAGCAGATTTTGAACATCAGCTGAATACAATAGTGGATACAGTTTAGCGGTTTACTGCAATTGAGCGGGTTGGATTGCCAGATCATGACTTTGTTGTTGTTATTTTTCTAGATACTGAATGATTTAATATATTGAATAATAGTACTGGGGGGAGGGTGGGAGGGGGAAGGTTGGATTCGGATCCCTTTTTCACTACACGTAACAGGAGTGCAACCCAAGGAACAGAAAGTATTCAATATTGCTTTGGATAGCAACCAAAATACAGGGGTTGTTTTTTCTTGGTTTTATACCAAATCCTTTTGCCAAAGATAGACTGGCCCTTCTACCAATCTATATGGCTCTGTTTCCTTAATGAAGTAAGACATTTAAAAATTTGTTTCTCCATGCTTTCTGTGGTACTGTTTACTTGATATTTTGCATATATAGGTTGACAAATTTCAGTTTCCATGCACCTTTATAAAACTATGCCTTTGTATTGAATCTTCATTTCAGAAATGAGTATTTACAGAAGAATTAACTGAGAATGTTCTGGGAAAGACCAGAATATTCTCACACTTTTGGCATCTGAAAATCAGAAAGCAGTAAGCATAGCAGATATGGGAGAACCTGCTTCTTGCAGTGATTTGTCTCTGAGTAGCAACAGCTGCTGGTTGCCTTTGCTTCACGAATTCACCACTCAAGGGAAACTGTAGTGTCTGTGAGAATTCACCTAACTCCCTTGATTCAAAAATTAGTAGCAAAATTGAAAAAGCGTTAGTATTTACATGTATTTTGTATTCTTACACCTCAGAGGTTAAATACTGGCTCCAAATAGACACAAGCCATCTTGTTCGTTTAATATGACACCAGCCTAGTAACAGATTTGTTCATTGGAGCTACACTGGTTCTTAAAAACCTTGATTTTGCAGTACTGTTTATAGGATGTTATTCCTTTTGGTGTACACATGCATGAAACCTGTATATCAGTGTATGAACCTAAGGACTGGAGTTAGCTTGTGCAAAACTCATGGCAGGGGGCATAACCCTTAGTAGACCCTGTTACTGAGTGGGGATGCTGAAATATCCCACTTGTCCTTTTCTCAGGTGCTAAGCTTTTACATCAGTGCACAGCTCTTGTCAGCCTTGCTTTCTGTGGCTTGGTGCTAGACACTGAGACGCTTCAGTCCCTTCACCCACTCCTCCCCTTTCTCTGAGCTGCTGTCAGGTGTATCGTGCCTTCTCATTCCTTTCTCCAATGATACACAGTTCTCTCTCCCTGCTACTCCCCTTAGCCTTTTCGCTACTTAGTCCTGGTTCTGGAAGGGGTTCAGCAATGCTGGGGTGGACTCCTTCCAGGCCAGAGGGAGGTTAGAGACAGCACCCCAGAATGCCCACTGTGCTGTGTGCTCTGTTTTGCTTCTGTCTCTGTGCTTTGGGTGCCCTTTGCAGGGTGTGAAAAGCAGAGTGGCAGTTGCTGGCGGCTGCACTAGCTGGGACATTAGTTGAACACCGTGACACACAACACAGTTTGGAGGCCAGTTGTAATGCCGCAGAGATACAGTGCTTGCAACTGATGCAAGCTGGCAACTGTGATAGGGCTTTGCTCCCTTCTAGAAGTTCCTGTAAGACTGAAACAAACAGGAACAGCCAGCAGGAAAGCCAGGTCACTGCCTAAAAAGGAGTTACTATAAACCGTCATTGATGTACTCTCTTTGCAAAGCTTGAACAGGTGTGTTCTGTGGGTAAGGTAGGGATATAGATCCTCCTGCTTCTGTGGGCTGGACATGTGGCTGTGATGCATATCGTGCTTTGATATAGATCCTATGTAAGGGAAGATTTGAGTTTAGTGCAATTATACATTCTGTTTCCCTTTCCTACATTTTCTTTGTGACATCCATGCACTTTGGTCATGTGAGAAAGTCACCCTCTCCTTCCCTCTAAAAGGTCATTCTATTCATAGTACAAATAAATTTTGTTCACATTGCAAATAAGCAAAGGAATACACAATATTTCTAGAGAAAGTAGTGAAAGGGACTGTCCTAATTGCAGCCTGGCTGGTCTTACTTCTTTACACATCTATATGAAGTATTCCCAGCACTGCTGTTTCTGGACGGTATCTAATTTTTCAGTTCTCTGTTTAAAAGAAGGAAATCTTCACAGTTGTTGCTTTCTCCATTATACAAAGCCTTCACAGATGTGTAATTGTGTTTGCATGTCTGGTAAGTAAAGCTGTGTGGAGTATATCTGGCCACGAGACAATGTGTGAACTGAGTTTTTTAATAAGCAGAGGATACATTTTTCTGGGGTGCTGTATTTCCAGCAACTGCAGCTTCTTAAGAATGGTGGAGCTGGGGCTGCCCTTCATCCTGCTAATCCTCAGCTGCTGGTTTTGGCCCCTTTAGAAACACTAGCAGCTGACAACATTTATGTCAGACCTCTCACACGTTCATGTTCGCAGCAGATGACCACTGTAAACTTGTGTTTTATTCAGCTGTTCATGTTCCTGTCTGCTGTAGCAAGTTAGAGGTTTGGAGCAATCCCAGTATTTGGTGGAAGGGAAGTACTGAGTTTTGGCTAGCGTAATGAGATCTCTCTGGCTCTGTAAAATTTGTCCAGTAGCCAGAAAAGTGTAGCAAATTTTTGCTATAGATATATAATGTAAGAAATAAAACTGAGCTTATTTACTTGATATTCCAGTAATATGTATCAGAAGATTCTGATCTATGGAATGTAAATTGATGGTAAAAATATAAAATGAAGACTGGAAGGAAGAAGTCTTCTCAAATGTAATTTAATACTCAAGTCATAGTCCTTTAAATCTAAACACAATATGAATTTTAACTAAAGAAACAGTAGACTTTTCAAAATCTAGCCCAAAAAATTATACAAAATTATAGCTTTATAAGGGTAGCAGCAAAATAATTGTTATGTATGAATAGGAGCAAAGGATTTGCAGCAATGTTGTAGAGTAATTAAAGGATATTGGCTTTGGACTTGCTTTAGCTTTTACATTCTCTTTTTCTACTGTAAGACTTTGAGGATTTTTTTTTCTTTTAACCTGGTTTTATTACTTCAGATAACTGACTCTCTTGAAGGATATCCAAAAAGTAAATCATCTGAAAAACTTGCTCCTTTCTTAAATTTGTGTCACTGGAATATTTATTGTACTCTAGAATGATTTTGAATTTCAGTGCTTTAATGTGATATTCTTATGCCTGCACAAGCATTGTAAATGATATGTGCCATAATGACACTACACTTGTGTCTTTTGACATCACCAAAATCTGAGTGGCCCAACATAGTTATCTGTATATTGCAACATGACTGGAAATTTGCTGTGGGCTTATGTTGACCATAGTTAAGAGCTAATTGTTTCCTCAATCCTTGGCTTGAGAAATGTTGTGGTGTTATAGGGAATATGAAGGAACGAATAGAACAGCTTTATATATTTAATTTTTTAAATATCAAATGAGCTTGCAACAGCAGCAGTTAATGCCCATTCCAAATTTTCAATTTTTTAAATTAAAATATTATTTATTTACACTTGTATTTGGCTGATGTAAAATGCAGTTACTTTGATGTAATATGTTTTAACAACATGTAAAACAGTTGAAAATTATTTTTTATTTTTTGAAACTTTTTTTTTTTGCTTTGATGCTATGGAATAGAATATAATTTCTTTACTGACCTATTAGGAAAAGAGTATGGGTAGGATGGATTGGCAGTAGTAATTATTTTAGTTTCATGTGTGCCTTCCTCTGATTGTGTTGCTTTTACATTATCTGCTCAAACTAAATAGTAGACTGTAGAGTTGATGTACCCTTCAGAACTGCGACCCATTCCAAATTTAATACGACCCCTTCAGAAAACTGATCTGAAAAGGTTCCTCTGCTGCCTTCTGTCTACAGATTAATCACAAAGTCAGAAGTTTGCCAGTTATTTGAGAAAAACAGAGTTTTAAGGAAAGTTTATATGATCTTTCTTGTTTATGGTCACTATGTGTGTTATGCATGCTGGAATTTACTCTGAGGAAGGAGAGAAGGCTGAAGAATCATAAATTGGGGTGACCTTTCTTTGCAGTAGCTGCAGCTGTCCTCTCTATGATGCGAAACATGATGAAGATACATTACTGACCTTGCATCTAAGCAGGTATAGAGAGGCCTATGGCCAGGATTCTCAAATTTGAGAGATTAAAATTAGGTCCTTTAATCCATATTGAGGTGCCAAAGTAAGTGGCTCAACTTAGCTTTTACTTCTATTAAGAGAAAGTGAAAAGCACATTTGAAAATCAAATTGTAGTACTTGTGTATCTAAACATATGTATAGATGCTTAATGTTGGGCTCCACAGTTTAAAAATTTTGGCTTTTGCATTTTAAAATATCATGAGTGCATTCTCAAATGACTCAGAGTATGGTTTGATGATCCAGCATTACCTGGTGTTACCGTATATGTAAGAGAAAGATCCCCCTAAATCTGTTCTCACTTCTCAGTGTTCATATACTGTCTAGTTTCAATCAGTTTGTATCCTCCTCTTGATGACTGTGGCAAGTATATTTGTTAATGCAAAGACTGGTGTAGACAATAAGTTCCAGCACAAAACATGTTTCATGCTGAAATGTGATGAATTTCTAAAATGGCTGTGATACGAGAGGACAGAGTAGTTGAGGCAAGGAATTATTAGCTAGGCAGTCAAATTAAGCTAATGAGGAGACATTTGCATTTTCTTTATTGAGGACAAGGTTTCATTTCAGCTATGCAGATCTACTGGCTAAGTGCTGGTGAAAGGAGCATTCCTGCTCTCTCTCCAACCCCGGTAATGTGCTGTGCTCATGAGAACATGTGACAAGCCAGTTCAGGAAGAACAAAACAGAGAACTAACCCAGGAAGAAAAACAGTTATTTTCCTACGCTAGCTTTACAAGCTGGCTTGCTCAGGGATGAAATGAGAGGAAACAGAAATGGTCTTTTTGGTTGATTTAGCTAGAATGTGAAACCTCACCTGGAGGCATGCCCTGCTTATCTCCTAGAGAGCAGGAAAAGATAGCAAATTATAGGGGGAGAGATCTGCCTGGGCCATTTTGAAGACTTAAAAGGGGAAATTAATTTTAATAGCTAACATGCTCTACTGAAGGGGGAATGCTTCCTGAGGATGGTGTTCTGTAATGAAGAGGTTTTCTGTAATGAATATAACATGACACATAAAAGCATGCACTTAAGAAGGGGATCCAGAAAGTTGTCTTGTCAGGTAGGAAGCTAGCTGGCTTGTTCAAGGAGTGATTTAACGTAAGTAGGTTTAAAGTGCAGGTTTTGTGTCATTTCTTATTTCTTTTAGAAAAATTTGTAATATGTCATATATTTTATGTTTCATTTATTAGCATTTCATCCCAACTAGTATTAAGTTTGGTATAATTTTAAAGTTACTAGATATTAACAAGCCATCGCTCACCCAATTTTGGGAAGTCTGTAAACTGGGGTAACTTAGAAAGTACCTTATTTAGATTGTCTGGAGAACATGCTAACAGAGCTGCAGAGGTTGCATGGAGGATTTTGTAGTAACTGTCAGGCACTCTGGCATACAGCAGGGTACTACAGCAGGTATTTCCATGGGGAAGTGTCTTAACAAGCTTTAAGATTCCTAGTGCAGCAGCCCTGTCTTACAAACCATTAATCTACTTGTTTAATTTAATTTACAAAGTTTCAACATGTTAACTTTGTATTGGCAGATTTTTCTGCAAATACTGAGTATTTCAGGCTCTGGCAGAAATGTGATCATGTGCCTGTGTCTGGCTCAGGGCAGGTCTACTGCCGAGTGACCCAGTAGTGCACAAATGTGGTATCAGGTATGAAACAGATTTTCGTGGATATGTCCTGTCCTGAGAATGGTAGTTATAGTAGGTATAAAAGGGAAGAAAAAAACAAAGACATTGAAAATAGAGATTGGAAGACCTTGTCATTCAAGAAATGCAAAATTTGTAGCAGTGAGAGAGTCTAGGGTAAGGTGTCACCAACTTCACTGAAATGTAGTTATGCCTACTGCTAGTTTAATGATCAGTAGCCAATGGCATAAGAATATTCTTTTGCTATCTAGTCAAACAGAGGGAAAGTAGGTCTCAGAAAGAAAGTTAGTAATTTCAGTACAGTGAATAGTGTCTATGGTTCTTAGGACTAATAATGTACAAAAAAAATCAGTGACATTTTCTAGAAAAAATGTGAAAAGGCTTCTGATCTCAAAGTGAGATTCTTTGCAGAATTTTGGTCAATCATGGTTGAGTTACTGTGTAAAATTGTAGGTTAGAATTGTGATCCAAAATGTGTCTAAGCTCTGTATCTTCCTATATTGTAGAGGTCTTTATGATGAGGATTTTTGCTTTTCAATTTTTTGTCCTGTATCATATGTTTACAGAGCAGTAATGCATCTCTTCCTTATAGCATGGTTCAGGTCATGCTTTATTTCCTTCATGTCAAAATGACCATAATGAGCCTTTTGTTTAGTTTATTTTTTTTATGTTTGCCATCCTTTAATAGAAAACTAATAGAGCGTGCTGAGACCCTTTTACTTCACACTGAAAACCATTATATGTCTAGTGTAATTAGCACTGGAGATGTACTGCTTTTCTGATTACTTGTTTTTCTGTAATAATACATTTTCTTTTATACCACGTTGTTTTAAAGTCTCTGAACTTTAATCTTTACTGCAGTAAAACTGGAATGAATCTTTGATGATGTCAGTTCGCTACCATTTACAGAAATCTTTCACTGAAATCAAAGAATTGGGCTAATTTGAATTATAGATAGTACTTTGACATGAATTTCCTGAGTTACTTGTTGGACAAGTCGTGTAACCTTGTATTGGTTTTACTTGCTATATCCTTATCTATATGCTGCATTTGGATTAGTCATTAGTAAAGAATGGAGAGATGCTTAACATCACAAAACCAGAAATACTAAGTGTTATTATATATAACTGTTGCATATGATACTGTGTGTATTCCTTTTGCACATAGATGGCATCTGGTGATGGCTATGAGTGTTAGACATGGGACAAATTTAAAACTGTTTTCCCATCACTTCGTCAGAGCTCTGTGCCCAACTCTTCTCCTTTCCACGCCTGCAACTGACAACTAACAGCAGTCACTGCAGTGTTGATGTAGCTGCAAAACAGCTAGACTTTTTTGCAGACTTACTGCTGTTAGACTGGAAAAAGGGTAGTAAGTTTTGAGAGGAGAGAGCTTGGGCAGAGAGTGGAGTCATAAGAAACAAGCATACTAGTAAGGCTAAGAAAGACTCCTCTGTAAGGGGGAGAGAGAAATTTAAAGGAGAGGGAGAAAAGAGTCTGTGAGTATGAAGAGCAGAAAGATGACTGGAAGATAAGTGAGACCTGAGGAGAGAGGGAGCTTTTTAAAGAGGTGAGGCATTTTCATTCCATTTCAATGATATCTAATTCTCATACTGTGTGTCAACCTTCCTCTCCTTTTATCGTTTCTACTGTTAGTATGAATTTATCATGATTATCTATTGTCTCTCTTTAATGTCATGCTCTATTAAAAATTCCCAACCTCAGCCATTATCTTATCAGTTTCTCCCCATTCATCTCAAAGAAATAAAGGTGAGTTGTGGTTGTTAATATTACTGCTACTTTTATTATTATTAATAAACACCAAATAGCACCAATTCTCATATGTTCTAGGTATTCATTTATGTCAGAATTCTGATTGCCAGTAGAAAATGAACTGTTCTGTTTTCTATTTTGCATTACACCATTGTTAGTGGTAGCTGCATGAGACAAAGTTTAGCAGATCTGGTGTACTGCAATGTTGTAAACGATGTTGCCCTCCTCTGGAGCTTTTCAAAAAGCTTTTCCAGTTTTTGCTAATTTTGTGTGGTCTGGTTTCAATATGCAAAATGATGGCAGAATCTTCTTTCCAACGTCTATTAGATACTATCAGAAGGCTGAGTTTTGCCGCCAGGAAGGCAGAAATTTAGGATCACTGTTTTTATGTCCTTTTTTCAGGTATCCAACTGCCAAAGGAAGATGAGATTTCAGTACCGGTGACTTCAATCTCCCCAGTTAAGGACACTGGGGAGAATGTTGATCTTGCCATTGAACAGGAAGAGAAGATGAAAGAAGAACCTTTAACCATCTCAGAACTGGTATACAATCCTAGTGCTAGCTTGCTGCCCACCCCTGTTGATGATGAGATTGACATGCTCTTTGATACCTGTCCAAGAGTAGAGAATGAAAAAGATGATACAGATTCATTTGAGGAACTGGAAGCAGATGAAAATGCATTTTTGATTGCAGAGGAGGAAGAACTGAAAGAAGCTCGGAGAGCACTTAGGTGGAGCTATGACTTTCTAATGGGCAACATAGAGGTGAATGCTTTTGTGAAGAGTTTCTCCAGACTTCTCCTCGTGGGCCTTGGACTGTTGTTGTTTGTGTTCCCTCTTCTGCTTGTTCTCTTGGAGTCGGACCTTCAAATCTCTTTTCTCCATGAAATCCGTCAGACACCGGAGTTTCAGCAGTTTCATATTGAATATTACTGCCCCCTTAGGCAGTGGGTGGCTTGCAAAATAAACTTCATTTGTGACATGCTGGGAAGCTTTTAAATTTTAAATAAACATGATACAACTAAGGGCTATATTCAAAATTTCAGTTAGTGCCAGCTTTCCATGAGGCCCCTGCAGCCATCAGTTGGTAGCTGTCTTCATATCCAGATCACTACAGACTCTTCAGGTTCTTAAGTTCCCTTTATATACTTAAATTGTCACTATAGTACAGGCTTATACAGTCACCTTACAGTAGCCAAAAAGAAGCTTTATTTTAATTTCATTTCAGACTTCCTGCTCATCTATTACATCATATGAGATGGGGTCACAATATGTTTCATTGTCCTTAACCTTTCAATCCATGACACTAAATCCAATGAAACTGAAAGAAAAACTTTTTTGAATATACTCCTTAGTGCAGCAATCTCTTTTAACCAATGCCTATACAAGCAATGTTTATGCTGGGTTTTTGGTTTTGGTTTGTTTTTCTGTTTGTTTGGTTTTTTACATTTTTATGTGTTTAAAATATTTTGGTAAATTTTTAGCAAAAGACAACTTCTGATGTTATTTAAATGTACAAGTTGGTCAGAATAATGCACAAGGGCACGTAGGGTGTTTTTAGTGTTTTAGCAATGATTTGTTTTTAAACTACTGGCTGGAGAATGAATGAGTTTAATATAGCTCTATACAGAGGGACTGTGGTTTGGGAAATACATAGAAAGTTCACTCAAGTTCAGTAGGGGCTGCCTGGGGGAGGTGAAAGGACACCAAGTACGCAGAAGAATTTTTGAAAGGCACAGTTGTAAAGCTTGGGGAAGTGAGCAGAACTGAAAGTAATGATCCTTCCTCTTACCTGTCAGGTTGTCTTACACTTCATCAGTGCTGTAGAAAGTCTCTACAAGATAGTCCAAGTACGTTTTGGAAGAGATTGAGTCTTCAGTCTAAATGTAGATTATTGTACATAACATGGAAGAAGATAATAGTAAGTAGCAAAAAAAAAAAAAAAAAAAAGCAAAAAAAAAAAAAAAGCCAAAACCCTAGCTAAATCAGTAGGTGAGTGACCTACGTTTAAAAATGATAGAGAAGAAAAATGTATTCCTTTTTAAAAGCAAAGCATTAGGCTGTACAGTTGACATAAAAGTATTCTACTGACTCACAGTTAAAGGCTTAAACACTTTGAGATGCATCTTCATCCTTGATGCCCATTATTACTAATCTCTAAGACAACATATTTTCTGTGCGTGCTAATATGCTTCCTTTCACATATAGCAGCATATTTACCCTCTTTCCCTGTTATTACGAGCCGACTGACATGATCTAATGCTGTTTCGTGTAACATGGATTTGTATATCTAAAGGTATTCCAATATAGCTTAGAGAATATACTTAAGTAAAATCTTGTCAATGCTGAGAACATTTGAAGGCCCTCAAATGTACCACGGAGATTGTATTTAAGAGGAGAAAGTTTATATTCTTCCGTCCACAGCCCCCACCCCCAGATCTTAGTGCATACGTATTTCGTATTTAAACTAGAAAACTCTGATTTTGGCCTCAGAGTCTTTCTGCTGCTTAGAGATTTATGAATTGGAGGCATATTTGAGGCTGTTTTATTAGATGTGCATTTAACACGTTGTAACCACATCTCTAATTCCTACTGAATAAATTCCTTTACTTTCGATATCAGAGAATTGGTTTTCCTTGGTTTTCTCATGTAAGCCTTTGCAAATGTCTAGTTTGAAAATGGCAGTTTCCTTAGAGCATTTCTCCTTCCCTTCTAATCTTCTCCAGTTTTTAAAGGACAAAACAGATACAGGGCTTAGGAGTTCCTTTTCTCAGTTGAAAATGTTTGGGTTGCTATTCATTTCCCAAGCAACAAAGGCTAAATTAAACAACAACCTTTTTTCTCTTGTCTTTCTTTGTCCTTGCCAATCTGTTCCCCAGAAGAATCATTATTGATTAGTTACTTGATGTGTATTACTTCTTGTGCTACTTGCAGCTAAATGATCCTTTCCCATGAGGTAATAATCATTCAGCCTAATAGAAATGGAGAGTTAATTGAAGTAGACATTTGACCTTAACGGAAATTATTCACATGCATTGTTTCTATACAAAGGTGTCAGAAAAGGTGTTTCGAGTGGTGAAGGCTGTGAGAGCTGGCATCCTGCTGGACTATGGAGACATGGTTCCATACAGGCTCCTATAAAAGTCTGATAATTATTTAAAAAAAAAAAAAAGTCAATCCTATGCTCAAAAATATAGTCTTGTCCCTGTAAACTACAGCACTCCAGAAGCAGTAGTGTTGTTATGCTTGATTTAACTCTATCAGAAAATAGCTGAGTTGTATGAGAACATAATCTCAGAAAATGTGCAGTGCAATGAGGTTTTATGTAGGGTTAAATGCAAGTCTGTGTGTGTGTGCACATGTGCCTGCCTTTACTAACCATGTGCACACATTCAGGCCTGGCCTTTTAAAATTCTTCCCTTCCTTCCTGATATTCTCTGGTCTATCACAGTAATTTAACTGAAAG
Source organism: Nipponia nippon (assembly GCF_047370975.1). NCBI lineage: Eukaryota > Metazoa > Chordata > Aves > Pelecaniformes > Threskiornithidae > Nipponia > Nipponia nippon. The sequence continues at coordinate 33,379,891 of NW_028262402.1, forward strand.
TCATGAGAGTTCTAAAACTTAAAGGCCAGGACCACATACTACACACAGAAGGATATGGTTGGGCATATTCAGAGAGAGCAGCAGTCTAGTATTTTATTGGTGAGGATGACAGACTTGGATTATGGAGCATCTATAGGTGCAGTATTGTGTATTTCTGTCTGTGCTTGGATTATATTGTAACATGTTATGTACTTGAAATCTATTTTGTGGTTTGTCTAACATTTATAAACACAACTCTGGGAAGAATTAAAAATGGTTTTATTTCATGGAGACTAAGGGGAATATATACCTGTAACTCGAGCCTTATCTTTGTACAGTGAATTTCACATTTCTATATGTCAACATCCTGATTGTTTTGTATGTTGATATGATGGCAGGAATCCCTAATAAAAATACACTGGAGAAAAGCTTTCTGCAGTTATGACAGTTCTTATGGTGAAAGATGTTTTGTAAAAGATGTTTTGTAAATAATAGTTTTTGTTGAGAATTAGTCGGTACATGATATACTACAGATTTCTTAGGACCCTTACAGGTTTTTTTAAAATACTTTTTTTTTATTCATCAGCTGGAAAGACACTAAGAAAGTGCTTTAAAATAAGATGTTATTAACATGGCTTCAGATGCACTAACCAAGGGCCTAATGGTTTGCCCAGTTACCACGTAAGAGTTAGTCACAGTCTTGAATTTGCCCCAAAATAAAATCACTACACACAGAATACAAGAAGTCTGGTTTTAAAGTCAGGCCCTGGCTGTAGACATATGGCTGCAACCTTTTGGTAGGCAGATATGTCTAGAGTGTTATGCAAGCAAAGCTGTGCAGCTTTTTGATGGAGCTTGCTTAACATTAAGTTGGTTTGAAGCTCAGACAGTACAAAAGCATCTGGTAAGAAACACACAGTCTGCAAAGAGGCAATTGAACATCATTTTGGGGAGCTAAGTCAGAGAAACCAAGCCTACTTCTTGAGAACATAAAACATTTAGATGCAGCCATGTCTGTACTGTATAGAAAGTGCCAAAATCTAAATGGACTCTCTGGCTATTTGAAATGTAAAGGCCAGGGCTATATTGTACAGGTAGACCTATTCATTCAGTTAAAACGGTGTAGGTTATAATGCTACCTTCAAAAGAGGTTGCATTCCTTCTTTAACGTAAGAATACAGCATGTTCTCTTCAACATTGTTTGCATTCTAAGTAGTTACCACAATTTATAAAAGTGGTATGTATACTTTGGGTAGAAATTCAGCATTTGTGATAAATTCTTTCTGAATAATGACACACAAAATTTCTCTAAAATTACAACTCACTGAAATGTCATGCCAAATGTGCATTTGAAGAAATCAGGCTGCATTAGTCAGTGCTAATGGTTGCTGTAGGTAGCTGTTAGAACTTGACAACAGCCGTGTTGGCCAAACTGGAGATCACAAGCACTGGAATGCAAGAAACTTCACCTGGAAGTCAAGGTACGTTTCTCAACTTTTTGTTTTGTTCTGTTGTTTTTTGGTTTTGTTTAAATCCCAAAGCAAGTAATTGTCTCTTCTGTTCGTATGGATTTGCTGTGGGTTTTCTTACAGCAATGTGGAAAAAGGTCTCTGAGACACCTTGTGAAGATGTCTACTGTTATGGCTGTTAAATGCCATGCTACAAGACTTTGATCCCATAGTCTTATGTCTTTCATTCTGCCCCTCTACCAAGGTGAATCCTTTGTCAGCCTTATCCTCAGAAATTTGTAGGAGCTGCTCTGGCGTTTTGTAGCTGTCTTGCTTGCAGTTGCTTTCTTTTAAGGCAGGTTATTGCTGTTCATCTCAGCCGGATGAACTCTCTGCAGGAATTCCATCTCACACTGTTACAAAAGTTTACATCTGACCCTCTACATGTCTTGTAGCTCCCTCCTAGAAACTTGGGCACTACCTGTCCCTGTGTAGTGATGCTTAACAATGTAGTGGGAATTCAAAGCCATGGCCTAACTTTTATCATGAAAGTTTTCCTGCTATAACCAACCACAGCTCAGTGCTTCTGCATTACAACGAAGAACAATAAGGCATTAATTTCTACTTCACAATCATGTAGTGGAGGAGTACAAAAAACAGTTACAAAAATAAAAATGAAACATAAGCATGAAAAATTACCATCTCTATTTATTTGATTCTGACTTTTCGCATGCTAGCTTGCTTTTAATTTCAATGCAGATATGTTTTCTGAGCTCACGAAATGGCAGATACCTCAGAGAAGCAAAGTGGCCCCTAGAATCTTTGTCAGTGTCATGGTAAACAAATACCACCTACTAATTGCTAGTTACAAAAGACAAAGAGAACCTAATTGGTTTAAATGGACTAGAAATTGAGGTGAAATGGGTTACATTGATTGAAGAATAATTAACTACATTTATTGAATAGGGCATGTATTACTGGAAACAGCTGTAGACAGAAGAACATGGAAAGCCTCTCAGTTGCAATCCTATATATTCTATTTAGAATCTGTAATAAAAGGATCTACTAAATGTAATGTCTTCTGAAAAGTCTGGTTTTAAAACCACTTTAAAATATTTTCTGATTTTCAGTATTATGCAGAGGAATAGTTTCCTAAAGAGAAGTTTCAAAAGGGCTGCAGGTATTTTTAAGTTGACTTCCAGTGTAATGAACCTGGCAATAAAAACTAAAATGTCACCTAATGTGTTCACTACTTTTCTCAGATCAAATCTTCAGATTCCTCTTCCCACAGATACAGTTGGGTGGACGTAATGAAATACACTTTAGGTATGGGAAAAAAGGACTTCTCCAAATCCAAAAAGCATCTGCACACGAAGTTTACTTGAATCTTGTTCTTGGGATCTAAGTCAACAGCTGTAATCCTCACTCAGCAGGTATATAACCACAGGAATGCCAAAGTCAGTAACACAGCATCTCATGATCTCCTCATGACAACCACCATTCCTTAACTGTTTTTGCCTAGCTGATGGCATGTACCATTTCAGTCTGAGATCCAAGTATGCCCACAGGGAACTGTAACAACAAAGGTCATGTAAGGAGATGTCTGTGCTGTAGTAAACTAAAACAAAATAAATGGCATAAAAACAGATGTCAACTGCTGGTGAAAAATAGATTGAGTCAGCTTTGCTTCATAGCTGCCTATCTGTTCTTGTTATTTCAAGCTACTGCTTTTTTGAAATAAACCTACTGTTAAGCCAGAATAGCTGAGTTGTATTTTCTTTGGACAGCCCACCAAAGATATTACTAACTCTATTACCTTTGAGACGATTATTCTGTCCTCACAATTTTCTCCATCTCAGATGGATGGGAATTCCCCCCCCCCCACACACACACCCCTTGCTTTCCCCAAAAGTTATTTTGGAATCTTAGAAATGAGATAAAACATGTCTCTAAAGAACACAAGGTGGCTTGGGTACACAGAGAAAGGACTGATCTTTTAATGTGTGAGCAGTGCCCTTGTCATTACAATAGCATAGCTGGCATGTTTGTGTGGGAAAGGAGCTCACAGGTTGGAAACAAAGAATTTCTATTGCCAGCCATGTACTCATGACTTCCTCCGTCATGTATGTTGTCCTTCTGATCAAAGTCTCCTTTGCTGTTCTGATTTAAGCAACTATACTCCACAAAGCACAAAGGTCCTCCTGTCAAAATCCTAATTTCCCAAGCCTCTCTTTCTCTTCCATCTCTCATGTGCAAATTTAATACACACCCCAGACCTCCAAACCATTGCACTGAACTTCAGCGTAGCCCACGGCTCTGTGCATCCTCTCTGTCCCCAGCACACTCTCCATCGCCCGCTCTCTCACTGCCTTTGCAGTCCCCTGAATGCCCAGCACCAGAAACACTTTGAGATCAGGTGGAGCCTGATGTGCCTCCACGGCAATGGCTGTGCTTCCTAAAATACACATCCAGACCCTTCCTGCTGATGCACCAGGGACTGCAGCGGTGACCTTTAAGCTGCTTGTGAACTGCCATTTGGCCATCCTGGCTTGTAGGAAAGTGCAGCTGTAGCCGTGTTTGTCAATAACATGGCAGGCTAAATCTTTGGCAATGCATTTTAATTCTTCTGGGTATTTACAAAAAGTGCAGCTTTTACACTGAAAGGGCTGTTTCTGAATGCATTCTAATAGTGAGAGACAGTTCTCAGTTTCTTTCCCATCCTTTTAAATTCAGTACTACTTTGACTCATAATTTTCCTGAGCTTTAAAAGATGTACACCTGATTCCTGTATATTGTGTACTGAAGAGTTATTTTTTGTGACTTTCATTGCAGCACTCGCTGTCCTTACATATTTGCTAAAATTCTACAATTATAGCAGATTTATATATTATAAAATATATTATAAAATACAATAGCATCTGTTTCAAAGATTTTGGCTCTGTGGGTATCTCTACTCTCCCACCTGTGAATAACACCTCTGAATTTATGGTTGTACTTTGCATATTGACTTCTGGAGTTATCAGGACTCCCTTGACAGGACACTGAGAAGAGCATTCAGCAAAAAGCAATCAGTGGAACTCTGAAATCACAAGATATTCACACCCCCCCCCCCCCCCCCCGCCAAAGGCGGAGATGTTAATCACAAAATAACAACTTAGAACAAGGAATACAGCAAATTTGAAATTATGTAATCATTACTGAGCATTAATAAAGCAGACCTCACATCTAGCTAAAACATTTTACAACTGTGAATGTGTACCAGGAAGCCTTGCTAATTATTGGAGTTTGACTCTCTCCAAAGGTATACAAAGCACGGAGTGTAATCCTATTTGTAGTTACATTTATCTAAGTGTTCAGCTCCCATATAGATTATAAGAGAAAAAGAAGAAAAGAGAAAAACCATGGTCGTTCATATTATTATCAGCTATAAACTGTGTACGCTTCAGAAGTGTAAGCACCTTTGGTTGGTTTATTATGAGTTTCTTCATGTTTTCTTTAGCCAAATCCTTCCTGGATGTGGTGACAGTGTGGTAGATTTAGCCTGTTGGAAGTGCTGTAGTGGATCGGACAGGAGCTAGTGATGTGAGAAAAGCTGTTTTGGTAGTACCACATCAGATTGAACAAAAATCAGCAGATGTGAAAGGCCTAAGTAAGACTTAGCAGAATATCCCAGACCAGGCCACATTGGTCAAGACAATGGTAATTGTGGTCTTCTGCATCCACTTAATTGCTGCTACAATGAAAGCCAAAGTTAAAAGTGTAATTTTGAGGCTTTGAATAGTATTTTGAGGTTCGTCTCCTCCCCCTAAAACAACTAACCATTATAATAAAGGCGTTGAAGTCCTACTCAGCTTTGTTAGCAGTATCATTCAACTCCATGGCAAATTTAAAATCAAGTTATGTATGAAACATGTTTATCCCAAATGTAACCAGCATCACCAGCTATCTTAAACTCTATTATTCCTAATCAGTTTATTGTTAAATTGTATGTATAAAGAAACTAATTCATCATTTAACTATTTTTTTGTTCTCATTCAGGCCACAGAACTTACTGCAAGTCATATAATAAGCAAAATGGAAGGAGATTCTACATCTGTTTGTTGTAAACACTTGGTCCACCAGAGTTTACTATAAAGCAGCAAGGTATTTTATGTATTTGTGTTCCTTTTGTTCCAAACTGATGACTGGGTTACATCAACCCAGGTGTTTTTGATGTATAATTCACATATTCTAATTACTTGCTTGGTTCTATCTAGAAAACTTGCACCCAGTATCTCTAAAATGATGATAAGGCAGTGACATTGTATTTATTTCATTACTTTTAATACTACTGCTAATTTTGTGAACCTTGTTTTACATTTTTAGAAACGTAATTCCTAAGTAATTTTCAAAAAAGTTATACATGCCTAGTTGCTTTGAGCAATTAGAGACAAGGTACATGAGTACAGGTACCACGCCTTTACAGATATGGAAATAACAATTTTTAATAATGTTGTAACTAAAGTGTAAAATATCTTAAATGCTTTCAGAGAAAAGGTATAAGCAAAGCATTAGAAAAAGCTGTAAGAACCAAAGCTTATACAATTTGTATAAAGGGCTACAGCTGTCAGTTGAGCTGAAATTTTTAAAGCAGACATAATAACAAATTTTCTTAATTGTTTACTACCTGAATTCTGAGCTTAAGCAAGATTTGGTGAATATGAAGAACTGCCCTTATTGCTGGGGAGAAGAAATTTGTATTTACCACCAAGTACAAAATTACTTGTAAAGCGCCAGTCCTCATTAAAAAAAGCGGTTTAAGAGTGTCCTCTTGTGGTACTACGGAAAAATCCATCAGAAGTTGTCTTGCACAGAAACACTTTTTTAAGAATTGGATTCTGGTATTGGTTATTTTTTGTTGTTTTTTTGTTTGTTTGTTTTTTAGATTTTTTTTGTTTGGGTTTTTTGGGGGGTTCTGTTTGATTGTTTTTTTAAATGATACTAAAGAAATATTTGCAAACAGGTCTGAATTAGGTGTTTATAGTTTTAGGCATAAGTCTTTCAAGTTTTGTTGACCTGGGGAGAAGCTTTTACACCAGTTCAGGAAAACACAACGCCAAAGGTATCCAGTGACTCCTCTTCTTGCCACCCCGAGGGGACGGGACTGGGTGACCCTGGTGTTGGTGGAGTGGCAAGTGCGCAGCTGTCCCACTCAGAGATCTGCCATTGCCAGCAGTGCCCCTGCAGGTACATACTCTTTATATATGTATTACATAGTATACCCATAGTGTTGTGTCTGTGAGGAGTAGTGAAAGCAAGCTCTGTTTACATCCTGGGCTGGGCTTGTGTGTTTGTAATGACCCTCTCACTGGTACTGTGCATCCCTCTGCAAGCCAAGCTTGCCTTTGGTCAAGCCTCTCAACCCTGCTTGGAAATTACAAGCATTTATTATACAGTCATGTTTGGCTGATGGTATCATGGATAAATGCGGCTAACCACAGCTTACATGTTTCTATAGTCAAATGGGATATCTTTAGTCACTTTCTCCCCTGCCTATCCTGTGCTTTTGAACTTACTTTGTGCCAAACATAAAGTAATCACAGGTGATTTTTAATTTACCACAGCACTGCTGTAGCTCAGGTGTCCTAGAAGTTAACAGAGACCTTGGTGATGTTGTACAGCACCACAGAAGGGAAGTCTGTTCATCTCAGACTGATGGCCTCTGCTGTGCATTCACCTCCTTGATTGCTCCAAAAGATCCTAATGACACACAGCATTGCACTTCTGTGTAGGCAGCTGCTCCTGAGCAGCATGTATTAGGAAAGGAGACCTCAAGCATTTGATACTGAGTTGGAAAATTTGGCTGTGAGTAAAGATGGTGCCAGAGAGTAGACATGTAAAAAGAGGAAACAGAAATGAAGACAATACAGGTGTGTAGTTGATGAGGAGTGAAATGTCAAGCTGAAATATTTCATTTATAAGTGTTGGTTTTTTTCCTGAACAATCAACTACTTAAAAGAGAACAAGTCCGCAGTAGTCTGGTGGAGCAGTGTTTTCACTGACAAGTTTGGTATGAAAAGTTCCTGTTGGCCCTGTTTATTTTCACATGGATAGCACAAATGCCTCTGCTACATTTCATCAAATAGTCAAAACTGAAAATTATCAGCTGCCTCAATTTATGTGGCCACTCTCATGAATTTTATGGAAAATTATAATTGATAAAATTGTCTTGGTGTCGTGTTATTCCCTGAAAAAGCCTTGAGGTGACACAAAAGAAACAGTTCACTAAGAGAAAGTTGCCGAAAGGGCACATGAGATCAGAATTCCGTGGAAACCTTCCCTGGGAACAATCAAGGGTAGTGGGTCATACAACCTATACATGTGTGCTAATACACAATGCACGGTTTTGAGCTCCAGAGAGTCTCCAAGTCTAAAAGCACTGTACTGTTATGAAATCTTCTTTTCCCTCATAACCTATGTAGATCAGACTCTTGATTTTGTTCTTTTTCTCTTAGTGGGGAAGAACAGGATGTACTGTTAAAAACTAAGAGAGTTCGATCTGAGCCAGAGGGCTTTGGTTTAAGACTTCATTTTAGGAGGAAAAAAAAATCAAAGAATATTTGAGAATTACCCTTAGAGAAGGCAGGCAAGAAAAAGCATGTAGGAGAGGCTTGCTTTGAAAATTATTGTGGGCTGATAACCTGAAAACCACGTTTCTGAGAACAGTTGTTACAAAAAAGCATAGTATATTTTTCTTACCCGTTCATACAGTGTTTGCAAGATGAAGTTAGTTTCCATGTTCTTGGTTGTTGTTGCTGTGCCCATATTATTTGTAAATTATTTGTGCATGCTAGTTATTTATTTTTATTTTGCTTTTTATCAAACCTACAAGAGTCTGGGTTGCATTTCTTGCTGTGCCAGTTAAGATGTTGAGTCAAGTGCTTAGTTGTTGTTTTTCTTAACGCTAGCAACTGAGAAAATGTTTATCAGCCCCAAACATAATGTTTAAAAGGTAGGAATGCACAAAGTTATTATAACTCTTGTGGTCTAAATTAGAAGTGGAGAATAGAGAGTAGTTAAAGAATTTAGAAATAAAAATAGTTAGGAAAAAAAAGCCCTTGATATGAAGAGGGAATGTCAGGTCTTTGGGTCTTAAAAGAGCTATGTAGGAAGGAAATTCAGGCTGTGAAACAATGAAAAAGTATTTTCTTGGAAAGAACTTCAAGTAAGTTTTCAAACAAGAAGACCTATTTTTCTGCACTCTCTCCCCTGTGTTCCATCTCTTATTTCCTGCTTTGTCTTACTTGCATAGCTTGCTTACAGCTGTAGGTATCAATCGTCAAGTCTGCTGTATTTTACAATATCATATGAAAACATTTAATTTATTAAGCGTTTCATTTGGTGCTTATTTTGTTCTAGATGTCATTCACTCCCTATAAATATTAGAGGAATTTTTAACTGATGGGTGCTGTTTTGATTTGACTGTCCTGACAGTCTTGTAGTGCCTCAAGCTGCCTGCTCTGCTGGAATTGGATGGTCTGTGCAGACTGCTTCGATTCACTCCAGTTGCTTTGCTGATGTCGACGTTGTTCCCGAGGCCAGCAGGTATGCAAGAACTCTTTGTTAGAGCAGACACTGGATGAAATAATTTTTTTTTCTTGATTGCTTTGATACCTGAGCTCGTGTCTCTTCTATTCCATGAGCAGAGCAGCCAAAGGCAAGTGGAGGTGGAAGATCTGTGTCAGTAGTAAGGTCAGTGTAACCTATCTTGAACCTGAGGAATGATATCATATGACTTACGAGTTCTGACTTATTTGTTATTTGTTTAATATGAGTCAGCCTGTTCAGGTGAGTTACTTGGGCAAGGGACTAAAATCAGGGTGGGCACAGAAGTCCAAGAATATGCAGTGTTTCACCTAAATCCTTGATCATCTGTATGGGTTCACCTTAGTGGCTTCAAGCCTAATGGAATCTTCAGATTTTAAGGAATCTGGCTTGCCTTGACAGTATCTGCTGTCAGTTTTGCCTTGGAAGAATTTGTCCTAAGAGCAGCCTCTGAATGAATTTGTTTTATTGATTATATTAACTTGGAGAACTGATCTTTGGGAACACAAAGCCAGACTTAGCTATGCTGTCAATTCAATTGCTTCACTGGTCCCTTTTTACTTATAATTAAAATTGTGATTGATTAGCTTGTCATGTATTTTATTGCCTTCTTTTGTAAAATAAAAAAGTAGCAATATGAATCTGAGGACTCAAATACTCAAGGAATATAATTAAAAATAATCAGCGTCTGCTTTCAAATGAGTACTTCAGCCTGAAAGAGACATTGCTAAGGTTCCTTCATATTAATACCATTGAGAGTAAGCGTTACCCAGGTCTTATTAACACACTCAGTCATATGCAGGATCATGTTATCAATATTTCCCTGTTTGACTGCGTGGTCATTCTCGAAGGCAAATGTTGGTGTTAAGTTGTAAGGGAGAGAAGAGGAGACCTTTTTATGTAACCTAGGATACCTATATGCCTGAAGTTAAGCATGTAAAATGTTTCTTGTAAGATAAAGGTCTATATGTGTAGACAAGTGAAAATGGATGGATCAGATTTCCTGCTATTCACATTACTGCTTCTTTTTCTTCAGTAAGATCCATACAGGTCTAGATTAACAGAAATAAATAAATAAATAAATAAATAAATAATAAAAAAAATGTAATATCAACCTTATTGTGGCTCTTGAGTTTAAAAGCAAAAATCAAATTCAAATATATTATAATCCCTTTTGAATGATGGCTTGATTGCTAAATTTTATCCTAAATGGAATTGTGTATTTCATATGAATTGAGGATATCTTGTGGCACTGTGGTGTTCATTCATGGGAGTTTGCTTGTGTTCCCCAAATCTCAGCTAGTTTAATTTTTCTGAGCCTTCAGGACTCAGGTGGACCTTGGGAACAAACAAAACTGTGGACTTCTCATTAATATCACTGGAAATATTTTCACTGATCTCAATGAAGTCAGGATTTCCCCTTCAAGGTTGTTAGCGTTTCATGTGGCTTTAGCAGATCACACATCAAAAAATTTTTTTGCAGAGGCATATATGCATATATCTATGAGTTTGTTGAATAACTGACAGCATAAAAAAAACTTCATTACTATAATTCTTGATGACAGAAAACTTTACTTGTCCTACCCTTGGAATAGTGAGCTGTGATTTAGGATTTTATTTTAAAATTAGGTTTTAATGGTTATATTAAGCTTCACTGTTACTTTGCTAGCTAAATACCAGTCTTATTTAATACCCTATATTATGCTTCTACTTCAGAATGTTGTTTTGGAAGCATTAGGTTTCATAGTTTTGTTTCTGTTGTACCATTTAAATTTCTGATTGGTTTTCAAATCAACCAACATAGTCCTGTTTGCCAAGTGGAAAACATACAGATTTGATAGCAAGCTGGAGTTTTGCATATCGCTGTATCTAGCTTAAAGGTAACTGTGAACATAGTTGTGGTTTGGTTTGTAACATATCAAAGTACCAACAGAATACTGTGTAAAAGGTCTGTTGCCTTTTAACCTGTTAAATTAAATATTACCTAGTTTATTGATTTTCATACATTCATGCATCCAGAGCCTGTTTATCTGGATTAAAACCAAATAAATAAAAATTGTTCCAGATGTTTAAGAAAATAAAGCAACACTTGAAAGAGATGTCTTACTTGCTATGAATACTTCAAACTTTGAGAACTTTTTTAAAAAGGTAGTAAAAAGATCTCAGTTGTGCCTATGTCCAATTCTAATCACATGAAAATTTTCATTGAAAAAACCTTAATCTTCTCACCTATTTCACATTAGGCAGATAGCAGAACTTCAATAAAGGAATATTGCTCTAATGTCTTGATTTGGCATCCACTGAGCTCTTCATCTTTGGGAGGCAGTCCTGAAGGGCAAAGGAGTCCAGGAAGGCTGGATGTTATTCAAGATGGAGAAGAGATCAATAGCCCAGCTGAAGTGCATTTACACCAACGCACACAGCATGGGCAATAAGCAGGAGGAGCTGGAAGCCATTGCGCGGCAGGAAAACTATGCTGTGGTCACCATCACGGAAACATGGTGGAATGACTCACACAACTGGAGTGCTGCAATGGATGGCTACAAGCTCTTTAGAAGGGATAGGCAAGGAAGGAGAGGTGGTGGGGTAGCCTTGTACGTTAGAGAGTGTTTTGATTGTCTAGAGCTCAATGAAGGTAATGATAAGGTTGAATGCTTATGGGCAAAGATCAGAGGGAAGGCTAAGAAGGCAGATACTCTGGTGGGAGTCTGTTATAGACCACCCAACCAGGATGAGGAAACAGACAAAGTATTCTACAAGCGGTTGGCTGAAGTCTCACAATCCCTAGCCGTTGTTCTCGTGGGAGAATTCAACTTACCAGATATCTGCTGGAAATACAACACAGCAGAGAGGAAGCAGTCTCGGAGGTTCCTGGAGTGCGTGGAAGATAACTGCCTGATGCAGCTGGTAAGTGAGCCAACCAGGGGAGGTGCCCTGCTGGACCTGCTGTTTATGAACAGAGAAGGCCTGGTGGCTGATGTGGTGGTCGGAGGCTGTCTTGGGCTCAGCGACCATGAAATGATGGAGTTTTCAATTCCTGGAGAAGTAAGGAAGGGGGTCAGCAAAACCGCTACCCTCAACTTCAGAAGGGCAGCCTTTGGATTGTTTAGGAGTCTGGTTAACAGAGTCCCTTGGAAGGCAGTCCTGAAGGGCAAAGGAGTCCAGGAGGGCCAGATGTTATTCAAGAAGGAAGTCTGGATGAGGAGATTGAGTGCATCCTCAGTAAGTTTGCAGACGACACCAAGTTGGGTGGAAGTGTTGGTCTGCTGGAGCATAGGAAGGCCCTACAGAGGGACCTGGACAGGCTGGACTGATGGGCTGGGGCCAACTGCATGAGATTCAACAAGGCTCAGTGCCGGGTCCTGCACTTGGGTCACAACAACCCCATGCAATGCTACAGGCTTGGGGAGGAGTGGCTGGAGAGCTGCCTGGCAGAAAAGGAGCTGGGGGTGTTGGTAGACAGCCACCTGAACATGAGCCAGCAGTGTGCTTAGGTGGCCAAGAAGGCCACTAGCGTCCTGGCTTGTATCAGGAATAGTGTGGCCAGCAGGACCAGGGAAGTGATCGTCCTCCTGTACTCAGCACTGGTGAGGCCACACCTCGAGTACTGTGTTCAGTTTTGGGCCCCTCACTACAAGAAGGACATCGAGGTGCTGGAGCGTGTCCAGAGAAGGGCAATGAAGTTGGTGAAGGGTCTAGAGCACAAGTCTTACAAGGAGCAGCTGAGGGAGCTGGAATTGTTTAGCCTGGAGGAAAGGAGGCTGAGGGGAGACCTTATTGCTCTCTACAACTGCCTGAAAGGAGGTTGTAGCGAGGTGGGGGTTGGCCTCTTCTCCCTAGTAACAAGTGATAGGATGAGAGGAAACGGCCTCAAGCTGCACCAGGAGAAGTTTAGATTAGATATTAGGAAAAACTTCTTCACCGAAAGAGTAGTCAGGCATTGGAACAGGCTGCCCAGGGAAGTGGTTGAGTCTCCATGCCTGGAGGTATTTAAAAGACGGGTAGACGTGGTGCTTAGGGACATGGTTTAGTGGTGGACTTGGCAGTGCTAGGTTAACGGTTGGACTCGATGATCTTAAGGGTCTTTTCCAACCTTAATGATTCTATGATTCTATATAAAGCCAATTCAAAATTAAGAACAAGTAAGTTTTGCTCAGTTAAAAGACAAAGCTGTGCACTCTCCTGAGTCTGCCCAAGGTATGCACAGCTGACAGCGCCTGAAGAGAATACATTTGTCTGACATCTTGAAAATAAAGAGGTTGATCAAGACAAGATGGATGAAACTGGCAATGATTATAGATCATCCAGACTTTTATTAGTAACTGAAAGATTCGTGATGTGGAAAAAAGACCATACCTCTTGAAGATGAGAGCTCTTAAGCAGAATCTACTGTAGAATGTGTTTTTTCAAAGCATTTTGATAGTCCTGAGTCAAGTAATAAAATAAAGCAGAACAAATGTCAAGTTCAGATAGGTAAAGAATTTCTAACATATGCTTAGCTATTGATTTTAATTGTGTAAGTAATCATTTTAACAATGACTGTTAAATACAAGTCATGCATTTTGGTATGACTGTAATTAATTTTGTTATAAATACACTTTGTTACTGTCTTTAATGTAATAGTAGGAATAATTGCATTTCCCTGAAAAGTAGTACCCTTACTCATTGAAATACATAATAGATATTCCAACATGGTCAATTTCTGCATTAGAAAACTGTTGTCAAATAACACCAAAAAGTTGCTTGTATAACTAATTGCTAATGTTAGTGCTTTGCTATAGCCTGGTTGTACACAAGACATCCCAAATAAAGCTGTTCTTGGGCATTGTTCACAAGAGATGATGCCAAAAACTGGTTTTAATGCAGCACAATGTAGTGGAGAACCATGAAACTGTGCTTAAGCAACGCAGTTGTCTTACAGTGGAGGAGAAGTTTTGCTCTCTCCTTATTAGAAGCAACAACCATCATGTTTTGCATTAAGTAAATGTGTTTGGTAACATTTAGTGTTGTCACATAATTTAGATAGGAACCTCTCTGGAACAGAAATCCTTAGAACAAAAGTGACTGGTCCAAGGAATCTTTATCTTCAGGTTTAATATTTTTATCAATTTTTATTGTATTGCCTTAAAGTTATAATTGTCCTGAGAGTCATTTAATTTAACTCAAAGAAATCAAAGTACAGTTGTCAGAGCTTTGTTTTAATACACTCTCCAGTGAGGTGGTAGACTACAATGAATACATTCTTTTAATCAGTGTTTCTATCTGTTATGTGCATATGCTGCTAAAACATATGCATGCTTGCATCTTTTTCAACTACCATGTTGGCGACTTTTATGAAGAGAGAAAAAGGAAAAAGAAAGGTTCTTCAGTGTGCTGACACTGTTTTTTACTTCTCTTTCTCTTTGACAGCACACATTTCTGATCATATTGTGACCTTACTACCAACTGAAACTCTCCAAACTGAATGTTTTTGGATCATCCCTCTTTCCCCCCACTGCTTTATTAATACATTTCAACACTTTGATGTTATTCTTTTGTTTTGATTAATGTATAACTTCTTATGATTCAACAGCAATGAATTTTAGTTGTGGCTAGGATTATTTGATGTATTAGTCATGGGGTGCAACAAACCAAGCAACCTGGGCACTCTCCTCCACTCCTATGTTCTGCTGCCAACTCCTTTGCATCATTAGCAAAGAATTTAAATGCGATAAAACAAAATGTTAGGACTCTGGATTATTCCTCTAAAAGTCTCACTACATACATGCTGCTAACTTGCTGCTTGTTCTTCTTCATCCTATCAGTTTTTGTTGCATATGACCCAAACAAATTTGAATGAGATTTGTGTGTAATGTTGCATGAAAAAGTGTAGCAAATACTGTATAAAACACCATCAATTTCCTAAAAGACTTCTGAATCAACTTTACTGCTTAGAAATTACTCTGTACTTTGTCTCTCATTTTTTCTGGTTCATTCATAAGGGTAAGCAGTAATAATTTATATTAACAACAAAAAAATACAAGGCTAAAGCTTCTTTAACCCCTGTAGTATAAATCCATATGCATGTATTCATTTTTTCTGGAGTACCTCATTAAGAAGAAATAATGAGAACTCTTCTGAAATATACTGTTGTCAGAGATCATATCCCTAGGTGAGAGGTATACTTGCATTAACACCTGATTTCATTTGTTGTACGATGCTAAAATGAACACAAAGATGGTCTTAATATCAGTAGTCTAATAGATGACTGTTAGTATGAATGTCTGCTTATGAAATTAGTATAAGAATGTAACAAAAGTTTGGGTCTTATGATACTTACATTTTAATGGGAGGAATCTGTATGCAACTCTTCAAAATAGTTAACCCATGAAAGCTAAATAATAGAATTTTAATTACTTTCTTTGAAGAGGTAATAAGCTCACAAATATGATAGTGAATTCCTGAAATTCTTCATATGGCTATTAGGGTGGTTCCACATTCTTTATATGGATTTGCAACTTATGAAGTTATACTGTGTCTGCAAAGTGGGACCCATTTATTAAGGCATGTAATATACTTAGTACATTTAGTAAAATACCACTGGTATGATTTCAGTTATGTTTTTGTCTTCAGTGTATTTTAATACTATATTTGGCAGTCCGTAATAGCTAATGCTCCGTAATATGATAATTAGCATACTAATAGCTCTTGATGAAGAGCAAATTAAAATAAAGAACTAATTTAATGAGAATTTTTTCATTGCCTGACACAGATCACACAATGTCCAAAGACCAGTTTCAGCAGCTACAAAAAAGAAGATGTTTAAAGATACGTATCAAAATGGTCAATCATCAGGTACGTGAATCAATAGACATTAAAATGACAGGAGTCCTTAGGCTACATGTATGGCTAAGGCAATGGGGCATATCTCTTCACAATGTGCCAGAGTAAAAATGCTCTTGCATATTTGTAGGTAAAATACAAATTCTGATCAATGCGTAGGTAAACTGTAACTCCTGCTGATGAGTATGAGATAAATCTCAAGGTTTCAGATTCCATGTTTTCACATGGTCTAAACCAGCCATGTAACATTGTTAAGAAGGATGAAAATGGATTTCAATTTTTTAATATTTCAATTAAAAACAGAAATAAAGCATGGCTTTTCATTGAAAGGGGAAATGATGTATTGGAATCTCTCAATATTCTTCAGTTTATGTCTTTCTGTTTTACTTCTCTGAATGAGTGTCATTAAATGTGATGTTCTGGTAGCTGCAATCCCACTTCCAAGTAAACAAATATGAAGTAGGGAAAAGGAAGCATAGAATTGTCTTCTTATCAGACCAGAAAGTGGAACTGCATTGCATATATGCCTAGGAATATACAAAATGACCAGAGTAACACCTCACAGTTTCGTGGTAATCATGTTGTGTTTCCTTCTTGCCACACAGAATCTGGAGCCTGTGGGTCTAAGCTGATTACTACCTTTCACTTATTTCCAGTTACCTCTGTCATCTGGTAGACAAAGTGACTGAAAGCTTGACTCTGAGCCACCAAATACAGGAGACTCACCTTTGAGTAGTAATTCAGAAGGTTATTAATTCAAATGTACATGATTTCTACATGTCATCTATAAGCTCATTTTCTTCTCTTGCCCATGCTCCTACTTTTTCACTCTCCTTTGGAGAGGCATTCTTCTACTATTTACATAACCCTGCTGAAGGGCCTTTACAAAGAATTGTGCTTTGCTTTTTGGTTTAAACATGCAAAGTAGTGTCATTCCATTCATCAAATAACTTAGAGTAAGTGTTTTGTTGTTCACCTTGCTGTAGAGAACACTTAATAAAAAGTGAAAATCAGAGCACTTTTTGAAAAACTGGGACAGTAAATAGTCCCCTGGCTGAATGTAGAATCACAGAGTCATTGAAGCAGGGGGGACATCTGGAGACTGTCTCATGCAGTGTCCCTGCTCAAAGAAGGGTCAACTAGAGCAGATTGCTCAGGGCCATGTCCAGTTGGGTGTTGAATATCTCCAAGGACAGCAGCTCCACAGTCGGTCTCCTTCATGGCTGTTTGCTAGACTTGGTCCAGTATGACAACGTCTCTCTTATAGTGGGGAGCCCAGAGCTGGATCTAGTTTTCCAGGTGTGTCTCACCAGTGCTGAGTAGAGAGGATCACCTCCCTCAGCCTACTGATGATGCTCCTTCTAATGCAGCCCAGGTGGTTGTTGGACACTTTTGCAGCAAGGGCACAGTGCTGGTTCATGTTGAACTTGTCTGTAGGACCCCCAAGTCTTTTTCTGCCAAGCTGTTTCCCAGCTGGTTGGCTCCCAGCCTGTGGTTCTTCCTCCCCAGATGCAGGACTTTGCCTTCCTTTTGTTGAAGTCCATGAGATCCCCATTTACCCATTTATCCAGCCTTCTGAGACAGCACAAACAACTGGAGTATCAACCAGATAGATCAAGATTATTTCTGTAGCGTTGTGGTATATAATATAATTATGCATGCTGTGTAAAATGCAATGTAATACCGTCCCTGCAAAAGTTTTGTTGAGATTTCATATAGGAGGAGTAACTGATTTTTACTGAGCCTATGCTGAATTGTCTGCCTAAGCAAGCAGCTGTTACTCTTATCATATAAACTATTCAGATTTGGTTTTGTCTTCTGTACTTTCAGCTTCTGGTTCATGCTTACAGTTACACTTACTGTCTTTCTTCCATTTCCCTTTTACATTAGTGTTCTACACAAACCATATAATGACAATGACAATTATAGACACTTTCTATAACAGGAAAATGCTTATTTAACTGCATTTTTATCATACTGTGCCAATAGATAGTTATTTGACAATTCTTAAATCATATAGCAGTCTTAAAGGGTTTTACATGCACACTAAAGCATGCTGGTTTATATCTCCTGTGTCTGATCAATTAGATTAAATCTTTCAGTGGTAAATAATTCTCAGTTTTATAGATTACAGAACTGGCTTTGGTTTTTTTTGTACGTCTTTTGTGCTACAAGGCAGCTGATTTATAACACACAAGTTCCAGTAAATAATTTCCTGCATGAACACTTCTACAGTATACAGAAAATATACTGTTATAATAAATGAAGAAATTGCATTGTAGTCTTTCAGATCTCCTGTTCACAGTGTCAGAACACTGCAAGAGATCCTGGATAGGCCTTAACATCCCACTGATTAATAGGCTTGTGTGCTTATACTAGATGAGTTCTGGAAGTAATGAGGGGTCATTGAAAGATGGAAGGCTCCAAACCGGCAATCATTTGACAGATATTTTTATTTAACTCTGACTATGTGACTCAACAATAATGGTTACATAAAGCCAACCTTGTTCACTAGCAATGCAACTAGAATATTATTCTTTTGCCATTAATCTAGTCATACATTCAAACACAGCCCAACTGAAAACTTCAGGCAAGAAGGTAAAAATAGCTGGGTTTTTTTCCCCCTTCTGTTCTCTTTCTATTGGTTTATATCTCTGAGTTCATCAAGCTGATGGATCCCAAGCCACATATTATGAGAAGCAGCCCATGACTTCTGAGACATGATGTGTTTAAAATGATTAAAATTCTTAACATAGGGCTTGCAGTGTTTAAAGGGATTCAAAAAATTGGGAACCAAAGCATTAGGATAGAATGTTTGGTCCAAAGAATACCTTCCAGGTAAATTCAAGACTGAGTGAAGAGGTTTGATGTGAAGACTGAATCATTATGGTTCAGCACCACAGAACTACTGGATTACTACAAATAGGTTATGCATAAGGACGGAGTTGAGTTGTGACATGGTTTCTTTCTAACCTTTGAAATAATTTTATTCTATGTTCCATTACTTATCATATCCTGAGAAACTGAGAATAGTAAAAATCATGGATTTGTTGATTAAGCAATTGTCTTCTTTTATTATGTCATGAAAACATTTTTTTTTCTGTAGGTTTGTCAATTCCAGACAAGGGAAAACACTTCCTTCCTGGAAATTTACCATGTCTGAAAAAGCACAACAGAAACTGCCTGCTGAAGACAGAGTAGTAGCTCTTCAGAAGACTGTAAATGCACAGAATTAAAAATCTTTATATAAGTATCACCTAATTTCTGTGCTTACTATATCCACTGCTTTCTCTTGCTTGTTTTAACTTCTGCTCAGATCTGGTGTCATGAATTCATTCAGTGAGGTGCTGAGCAGCTGAACATTGAGCAGTTGAAGCTGCTCCGTCTCTTACAGTGAAGTTTAAGAAGTTTACATGAGGTAGCATAAAAGCATAATGAAATAATGTGTCTTAGAAATGGTTTGAAACTCTTCTTGGATTAGTGGCTGAAATGATATTAACAGGACTGTAAGATTTGAATGGGATACTACTGATATGCCCAGTTCTTTGAAGAGATAATCAAATAATCTCTAGCTTTTGTATCTTCAGATCTTATATGAAGTAATGCAGACAACAAGTAATGTAATAAGTTTTAGAATCTGTAAACTACATGAAAATTATGTATATTTATATATAATATAATAATTTGAGACAGCCAGCACGGCTTCACCAAGGGCAAGTCCTGCCTCACCAACCTAGTGGCCTTCTATGATGGAGTGACTACATCAGTGGACAAGGGAAGAGCTACAGATGTCATCTATCTGGACTTCTGTAAGGCCTTTGACATGGTCCCCCACAATATCCTTCTCTCTAAATTGGAAGGATATGGATTTGATGGGTGGACTGTTCGGTGGATAAGGAATTGGCTGGATGGTTGCATCCAGAGGGTAGTGGTCAATGGCTCGATGTCGAGATGGAGATCGGTGACGAGTGGGTCCCTCAGGGGTCTGTACTGGGGCCAGTGCTGTTCAATATCTTCATCAATGACACTGACAGCAGGATTGAGTGCACTCTTGGCAAGTTTGCAGACGACACCAATCTGAGTGGTGCAGTCAACATGCCTGAGGGACGGGATGCCATCCAGAGGGACCTGGACAGGCTGGAGAAATGGGCCTGTGTGAACCTCATGTGGTTCAACAAGGACAAGTGCAAGGTCCTGCACCTGGGTCAGGGCAACCCCTGGTAGCAATACAGGCTGGGGGATGAGGGGATTGAAAGCAGCCCTGAGGAGAAGGACTTGGGGGTACTGATAGACAAAAAGCTGCACATGAGCTGGCAATGTGCTCTCGCAGCCCAGAACGCCAACCGTATCCTGGACTACATCAAAAGAAGCGTGGCCAGCAGGTCGAGGGAGGTGATTCTGTCTCTCTTCTCTGCTCTGGTGAGACCCCACCTGGAGCACTGCGTCCAGCTCTAGAGCACTCAGCACAGGAAGGACATGGACCTGTTGGAGGGGGTCCAGAGGAGGGCCACAAAAATGATCAGAGGGATGGAATACCTCTGCTATGAGGAAAGGCTGAAAGAGCTGGGGTTGTTCAGCCTGGAGATGAGAAGGCTGCGGGGAGACCTTATTGCAGCCTTTCAATATTTAAAGGGGGCTTATAAGAAAGATGAGGACAGACTTTTTAGCAGGGCCAGTAGCAATAGGACAAGGGGTAATGGTTTTAAACTAAAAGAGGGTAGATTCAGACTAGGTATAAGGAAGAAATTTTTTACGATGAGGGTAGTGAAACACTGAAACGGGTTGCCCAGAGAGGTGGCAGATGCCCCATCCTTGGAAACATTCAAGGACAGGCTGGATGGGGCTCTGAGCAACCTGGTTCAGATGTAGATGTCTCTGCCCATTGCAGGAGGGATGGACTAGATGACCTTTAAAGGTCCTTTCCATCCCAAAGCATTCTATGATTCTATGATAGTATAGACATAAATATATATAGCTGTTAGTGTATTGGTTTATTGTAATTACTTATACAGCTTCTGTCTATAATTGGAAATAGTGTAGACATTTGCACTTTTACTATTGTTTTGCAATTACAGTCCATCTGAGTTTATGACACTGTTCTCTTCCATCCACAAAGATAGTCAGTGACTCTAGTTCAGTAGTCACATGCTAAGGTTAGCATGAATAGCTCAGCATGCTAACTATTTTGCTTTCCAAAAAAGATGCTGCAAATGTACATGGGATCACATGTGGCTTTGCATCATTGCAAAAGCTATCTGGATAAAATACGGTTGCCCTATAATCACAGGTGCTTTAGACTGAGCATGTTAAACAGAATTTAATTTCATTTTTTTTAAAAAGTTTATGAGTTATTCAGTTTTTGTTGGAAATGCACTTCTGGTATTCTGCAAAGAATCACTTCAACAGAAGTAGTAGGATGATTTTCATGCATAGTAATCCTGTTCACACATCAGGTGTCAACTCAAGCACAGAAATTGAAGTCAAGGGCAGATAGTGTGCCACTCCATGTTCACTTGCTATGTTCACTGCATTTTATGTACCAGTTTATTATGTCCAAAATTACTGGACTCTCAATTGTCTACTCTGCCCAGCTATTTATCTTCATGTATAAGTGGAGCAACAGAGTGGGACTTGTGAGGCCGATGGTAAGCCAGTGGTCTTCTCCAATCCACCATGCAGCTGAACACAAGCAGTGTTAAGTTCAATCTAGAAAGCAGTGTCAGTATTTCACAACGGTGTGTAAAAGCCTAATTTGCTTCATGCTATAATAATTCATTGGCTATGAACTGTTGATAATGTAGCAATTGCAGTGACAGGAATTAATGTGTAATCACATAATACCAGTGACTGAGATAAAATACTAATTGGATGAAAGACTGGCAAATATGTGGTTCATTTGGTGAGGTCTGATTTCTTAGAAATGAGAGAGACATATTGAAATAATGTAATCCTTCTGCCTCCTACTCTAGGATGATTCTCTACAATGTAGTATCGTAGTAGTTGTTAGAACTGTTTTTGTAGAAAATGTTCTTCTGCATGCTCAGACATCTATAAGACAGCAATTGTGCCCTAGCAAGTACAAATATAAATGATCCTGGCACAAAATTTTGCCTCCAGTTGCCTTTGCCAGTAATTTGGAGGCCTAATAGGCATTTGAACATCTGAACTAAAAAGTAGAATAGATCCCCTAACATCATAGGGCTTTTTGACATTTTGGATTGGAACATGTTAGAAATTACAGTCTGACCAGTTATGTAGTGGTTAAAATGGAAATGCTGAATTCCTTATGGAAAATTTAGAAATTTGATATTGATCCTGTTTGCCCTGTGGTGACAATGTACATATTTAAAGTTCTGGCAGGGTATGCCAATGCAGCTTGACCCCTGCGTATGTATTTATTACTTTGGCTTTTATTTGTATCTTTCCATACTAAAAAAACAAAGGAATTTTTTTCATAATTCTGGGATTTCAAACTAATCTCTCTTTCTTCTAGGGACCAACTCCAAACACAGTCCAACATCCAAAAACAGAGTTCAGACTACTGAGAGAATAATGTATTGGGCAAATACGTACATCTGTGCTTAGCTATGTGTTCGAAATACTACATTTTACTTCAATTTTTGCAAAGCCACAAATCAGCCTTTAGATTTTTTGGGGGGGAAGTCTAGCCTAAAGATTCTCATTTTGGGATTGCAGAGGTGTGAGTATCAAAATTGACTTGAAAATCATAACAGCATGGTCTTAATTTGCAAAGATGTTCTCTAGGTTATTTTTACAAAATTGCTGTCTTCCAGGGTGTGGTAAGGTTTTTAAAGCAGGGACTAGTGATCTTACTTGCAAGAGTCTCTGGTTCACGGTTTAGGCCATATTTCTTCTTTAGGAAAGTCAGATGGCATTAAAATAGATCTGAAGAACAAAAGAAAATGCTTCCCTCTTCAGTATCTGACTTTGCATGCTTATTTGCTTGGACAATAATTGATTGTCAGAGACTGTACTGTATTTGTTTGTCATCCCTTGCAATTACATGTAGCTTTAATCTACTTTAAGACCAATAAAGGCAAAAGTGACTTTTCAGTGTGGCTACTTCTGCCTGGTGATGTGTGGCTATGCATCTTCTCACTGCTGTCCCATAAGGAACTTTCACAGGCTTCTCAAGTCTGCTACTGATTTCACCGGCTTGCAAGGCATGAATTGTTTAGTAAGTACCTTACAATATCTGTATTAAGATCAGTAAGCAGAAGGGGAAGAAGTCTCCTCTAGTGGGAAATAACAAATGAAAACTCTAAGAAACACCCTAGTAACCATTGATAGATATGGAAAACTGCTAATGACATTTTTATGTTTCAGTCAGGTAGTTATTTAGATTCAAAATAATTTAGTGCTCACAAATGTTCAGACTTAAATTTTAATTTGGCAATACAGGCCCAATTCTAATTGAGTTATAAGTTTTTGTAGAATAAATGTCTGTGAATATTGTATTTGCTTAAACAATAATTCTTGCTAATGTTATACAGTATTGTTGTAAATAACAGGTTACCATTGAGAACTGGTGCGAATGTTTTAATTTTTAGGAAATTTTTGAAGAGGAAGAATCTGCTCAGTTTTGGAGCAAATAAATGTAATTTTTTATAAGCTATTAAACCCATTTCTGAAGTAATAAATTGTAAAGATTTCCTTTGTCTCTAATGAGTTATGTGGTGGAAAGATGATGTTTGGAACAAATTTCTCTGTATTTATAATCAATGCGGATCATGGTTACAAAGAAATGTATGCCTGTCTGGAGGAGAGATGGAAAAGAACTTAATTTTCGTGGTCTTACTAGAAATTTGTTGTGTACATTGTGATATGTAATGTACTCCTTTTTGTCGTAGTATGTTATTTAAGTCTTTTTAGATATGCCGTCTTTTAGATATGTCCTGTTTTTCTTTATATATGCATCACAATATTATTGGAAATTTCAGTCTAGGCTTGTCCATGTGTTCAGCTTCTGCATTAAGGAGGATAATATTCTACAGTGTTCCATTTTTCCTGGAACATAGAAAGACTGTTTTAATTTACTAAACCACTAGCACTTTAAAAAGGCCTTGCAAAATGTTTTATTTTTGTCGTATATTGTAAATCAAGGCAATGACAACATGTAATGGCTAAGTAACTGCATTATATGAAACAACAAGAGATATTACTATAGTTGTTTTGTTTCATGTAACATATTAAAAAAAAATCCTGAACAGATTTATATTTAAGTTCTTTAAATATTCCTACATAAATTCATAACTATTATAATATTATAATATAATATTTGGGACTATTGCAAATTTTAGTTAATAATCCTTGATAAAATGTGACTTATACATTACTTTAATTGGATTTTTTCAGTAAATGAAGTGTTTCTGTTAAGGAAAATTCTCACATACTTATCTTTGGTAAGTGATTTCCTCTCAAGGTGCCCTCTCCCTTGACACAGTAGCTGTGGATTTTCTCCAGGTACTCTAAGTACTTCTGCATTCAGTACACAGCTAAATGTATACAAGAGTGTAAACCAAGAATGAAAAAAGAATACTTTTATTGTTACAAAAGAACACATAAATATATGCCATCTCATTAGGCCTGATTCACATACTAAATTTGTCAGATTTTATGTGAACAAGTTTTCTGTAATGAAAAAGTCTTCCTGCTCTCCTCCTTCAGCAGGGATTTTGACCACCTTGGCTCACATGCATATGTAAGTAGGGAAGTTGTAGGTTTGTGATCAGTGGCATTCAGATTCAGATCTTTGTCACAAATTTTCATTTATGACTGGAGTAAGTCACTGAACTCAAGTTTCTTCAGTTTGTTCATACAGTTTTCCAGAATTTTGCACCCATGGGAAAGTTTGAGTTACTGCAGAGAAATGAAAAGATTAAAGATTTTCCATTGTCAAACAGTGTTTCTGTTTCATTGTTCTCAAGAATTTAAGTCAAAATATAATAAAATAAAATCACCAGAAAACTTTTATCCAAAGACTGAAGAGGAACAGTTCAAAAACAAAGCAAAAGAAAATGAACGTGCACTGAATGACCTCAATGGTTAATAAGTGAGGTGGCTTCTAAAAAACGAAGAAACTCAAGGCTGTGACTAAGGAAGCAAACAAAACTGTAGGTCATCTGCTGTAGGTAGCTCTGTCATGGCTTATGTCACGTTCTCACTGTGAATTCCTGAGCAAATACTTACACCTTGCCCAAACAAACGTCGGGTGTTGCGTTTCAGTGGTGCTGAACAAATGTTCTAGCAACCAAGCGTGCTGTTCCTTCAGAGAGGCGGCGGAGCAGCAGCAGCAGGCAGGAGCCCTGCGGGCAGGCACGCAAGTCCTGGATCAGCCCAGGTGTATCATTTGAGCACCTTGTGACAGAGGAACGCAGCAGGCCTCTGTGCAGGATCTTTGCACTGTGTCATAGACTTATCATATATGAGGTAAACCAAACTCATCAGGCAGGCACGGAAAAACCCAAGTCAAGAGTCTGGGATTTTTCCTTTGGTGCTTTCATTTTATTCTGCTTTGGTTGTTGTGCATGTAGCGAATAACCAAGGCTTCAAAACTCGGTGAGGTTTTTTCAGTTCTACATGGTCAGTTAAACAAGAAAAAGGCTGTCAACTTCTGTGTAGTGAGGAAAGGTCTGTAGGTATATACTTCCAAAAGCAGCATATATATTCATTTTCCAAGACTGATTAAGGCATACTTTTATGATCGACAGTAGATACTTCCGTATGTGTATTTTTAAGCTATCAGTATTCTGCTACTAATAACACAGAAACTTTGCAAATAGGAAGGTAATGCTGATTTTCGTTAGCCTGTTAGGAAGCCTTTAAGAACTGAACTGAGCTTTTTTCCTGAGCTGATGGTACTTTGTTTTAAGGATTAGTCTGTCTTTGTCTTGCCCTAATGTTTCAGACTAATATAATACCATGTTCAGCCCATGATGTCGATAAAATTATGTACTTCATATGTGTATTTTTAAAATTTTCATAAATTCTTGTATTCATGTGTTCAATAACTGTAGCTACTTTCCACTTTAACTGTTCTGGTTTCTTAACTGGTATAGTTAGGAGTAGGGAAATACAAGGCTGAAGCCAATCCAAATGCAGCTTTTTAAAAATCTGCCTGCTAGTGCCCAGCTGGTATTGATAGAAAGATTCATAGTAGTATAAACAGTGATCTTAACAAAACTCCCCTCCAGTTGCTAGAGCAGAAAGTACGGCAGGATGGGAGAGCTAGTATTCTGAATACACTAAAGGTATGAAGATCCTGGGCTTCTCCTGCAATGAGCTGCTGTAGGTTATTCCAGCCATTAGCATTACTAGCATGTATTTTATATTTAAGAATATCATACTTTTAAGAAAAAATACAGGTCTATATTAGCTTATCGTAAGTATTCCATAAGCAGACAAATATACTATCTCATCAGGCTCAATTAGAAATAATGAAATCATTTAGTTCTACTGTAGTCATAAGTGCACATAGCTGCTCTGGGTTCATTGATAGTCTCTCAGCTGATTGTGCAATACTCCATCACGCAGCAAGAGCGGAGTGGGAGGCATCTCTCTCCGTAATTTCTGCTCTTTGGTGTTTAAAGTTTATGTCCCTGAAAATCGAGTCTTGTTCTGCTTCTAATGCTTAGTTCATACTCTTAATTTCTGTTCTCAACCAGTTATTTTGATATATTTTTTTATTAGTCTGCAGTAATGGTGAATGTCATTTTCCAGAGTGATTGTCAGGCAAGGATTTGGGGACTGAGCACGGGGCAATCTCATGTAATCAGGCAGTTCCCTTTGGGAAATGGTGTTACTCTGAGCGACTACATTATATTTGTCTGTTTAAAACAACAGGCTTGTTTAGCTCATCTATATTGTTCCCTGTCTCTTCTTTGAGGAAACAGCTGAAAGTGGGTCTTAACCAAAGTTATGGATTTTTTCTGAAGTTTTACACAAAGCTCTCCTAAATACAACCCATAGATGTGTGTGTATATATACATATATACATATATATATGCATGGATACATGTAACTGCCATAGAGGCAGTGATTTTAAAAGAAACAAATATTTGAGTTCCAGGCTCTGGAAAACAAAGTGCTTTTTAATATATACACTATTTGCATAAAAGGGGCTGTGTGTTTCCTAAGCTTGTTAAGTCATAGTTAATTAAGTCTTTCAGTAGGTGTTAGCATGTCTAGTACAGCAAATTATGCACACCAGAACCTTAGAAAGAACAATCCATATTTTTCTGCCTGTAAAGCTATCTTTCATCATTAATATTACATTAATATTACATTTGTAAAATACTTTATTATTATTCCTTTTGCTTCTTGCATTTTGAGGTGCTCTGGGCCCAGTCTTAGAGTACCACCAGTTTCCATAGAGATGAATGCATCCTGGGAGAATTTACCATCATCTCCAAATGAAGCCCTAGCCTGACAATATACTATATATGACTAGGTCATTTATATGTACAGTTTGAACTGATGTACGTTGTGTATGAAAGAGAAGAAAGAGATTAAATCGGTGTATTGAAACGGCTAAGGTTTTTCAAGTCACTTAATATAGAATCTGTTTTGTGCTTTCCTTTCTTTTTGGAACTGCAGTTTAAGTTAATGGAGGTAAGTACTGTGATTGATTTAAGTTTTGTTGTCAAATCCTACAGTGACTTTTGGCACACAGAAAAAGACGCTAAGCTGGTGAACTTAGCTGATGAAGTAAGATAGCAGACGTGGTGAGAAATAGCAGATTCTAGATCTTCTGTGAATTAAGTTTGTTAGCGCTGTTGTGATCATAGCTATTTATACAGCACCTGAAGTGTACATGGTACACTTTGGACAAGTAAGCAAAGCATTTTAGCTTTGTTTTAGATTAAACTTAATGGTACTTGAAGCAAAAGGCAGTGAATAAATGGGAATAACTGATGATAGGATTTTAATATAGTTTTGTGACAGTATGAAATCCTGAGCTGTAGGTGCTTAAAATAGGGAAAATGTAGGACTCGTAAATGGCTGCAACCAGCTGTTGGAACAGTGCCCTCAAACACTTCCCATTAGCAGAACAGACTGTAGAACACTTTTGAATGAGAGTATAAACTCAGGCTGCTGCACGTTGAAGATCTATGCAAAAATGAGGATATGAAAAGCCATATGAAATACCCTAACAGCTATTATTATCCTGTATTGCTCCAGTTTGGATGCAGAATATAGATTGGTGTGCATTAGCTGAGCAGTCCTACCAGCTGAAGCCATTGTGTGTTGAAGATTTAAGTAACATCTTTAAAATAATTTTGACAAATGTTAGGGAATTTTTATGGTACCCCTTGAGGTGAATTAAACACACGTTTGTTCTTAAAATATAAAGGAAAAATTTAATGAACAATGCATTGGGCAGAGTCCCACCACAATACATGGCGCTACATGGAGTCTGCAAAGAAGTAGCACAAGATTCCTCATATACACCTGCACCACCACCAATTGCTTGAGCAGTTGCATGGGTCAACTCAGCCTGGACGTGGATCCATCCCCCAGCCCAGCTCTGCTGCTCAAAGGTGGCCCCTGAGCTTGGGTCCCTCAGCGCTACCATTACAGGATGGTCCAGAAGACAATGCTGAGGCTGTTTCCTATTTCATCACCAAGGGAAACTTCATACCCTTGCAAGGAGTCCTACTGTCTCTGGCATTCCTGCTTCCAGCCAGTTTAACCCCTTCTTGCAGTTGGGCCTTCTTGCCCTCCTTGCCCGATGATTCCTCAGTCACAAATTACCACTGCTGAGCAGTTACAATTAGCATTTGTCTTTCACAAATAAAATATTACTTCTTCTTAGCATCCTAGATCCAGTTTATTCTGCATCATCTTGTGCACTGAGCCTAGCAAAGTATAATCATTTAATCCCTCATTTATCTGTTCAGGAGATTTGGTTTTCTTTTCCTTCTTGCTACGCTTTATATATATCTCTTGAATTAAGCAGCTAATTCAAAGGCTGTTTCAGGTATTTATGTGGAGGACTTCCTGCTATTGGATCATCAGCCAAAGAAACCACATTTATAACAGAGAAGAAGGGGAAGTAATTCGGGTGACCTTTATTTGTGTCTAGCCACACGCACTGCTTTGGGCCAGGGCTGTGTGAAAGTTTGCCCTGGAGCAGTGTTTCATTGTGAGGTTGCTATGGGCACTGGTGTACAATGTGTTGCAAACACAGACAAGGACTGAACTTTCCAGGGGGCCCTTTTTTACAGATAAGTTTCAGTTACTTGGGAAATGTTGAACCTTTAAGGTTAGGTTTTTTCAGTGCTAACAGTCAAATTAACCTTTGCTATAACAAATCATTAACATTTGAGCATGTATTACAAGGTTTTTGGTTACTTTATTTAGATATATGCTAGAAGTAACTCAGGTTCTTTTCTGCTCAGATTTTGCCTTGGTGATGTCCCATGCATTCATCATAAGTCAGTCAGCTGCGGAGTCAGCCGGGGTAGTGTGCTTTCACATGGTGAGCAGCTTGAAGTAAAGAGTCACAGCTGGAAAGAAATAAAGTAAAACTCTGGGAGTTAAGATCCTTTCAGGACCACAATTAAAAAAAAGATTTTTCAAGCCAAGAAAGGCCCTGCCTAGATGAAAACCTTTGGCAGATCAAGACCATGTTGAGGGAGTAATACAAAATATAAATTTGGAATTTGGAATACATTCTCAGGTATGACCTGAGAAGTGTGCTTTAGATCATGAGTTTACTTGAAAGGTTTTATTATGCTTCTTGTGTTAGCCCAGATACAGAGGGCCACGTTGAACAGGCTCAAGCAGTGCAGAACTAATTAGCTGACATCAAAGACATTGCTTATTTGGAAGTCGATGAAGTCGACATGACCTACCTGAGCAACATGATCATTTTCTGGGAAGTAAGCAGAGCACGACTGAGGTTGATCTGTTCTTTACGCAAAGCCTGACATATATCCTAGAGGAAATTGCTAATGTACCTTCAGTTTTTGGCAAGCACAGAGTAGTCTAAGCTCTATCATAACATTTTGAAACAAATGAAGAAATTTACCAAACACCAGAAAGTATTTTTTTTTTTCTTATGCAGCTCAAAATTAGGAGTACCACTTTTAAGAAAGTGATAGTATAAAACCAGATGAGCAAGAAAAGTGGCTGGTGGTTTTATTCCAAAGGTGTTAAAGGAAACAGAGCTTTGTGAACACCCTTTGTGAAGAAAAAAAATTGCATCAATGAAATTACTGCCTTTTCATAGGTTCTCCTTCTAAGAGAAATAACCTGTCAAGAATCCAAGAGATGTTGAAATCTGCTGTAGGAGCTAAAAATCTTGCAGAATAATGAGTATTCAGCAGCAGCACATTTTTAAAATTCTTGAAATATTTTTTGCAATAGTCTCAAATCTGCCTTGTACTAAAAATGTCTGTTTTGAAAAGCAAGAAAAAATGTTTTTCTGAAAGTTTTACACATACTTATAGAATGGACAGAATTACAGGAGTTTTCACGTCTAAATATACTCAAATGATACCTCTTCTTTGGTGTACACTGTGTAGTGTAGTGCTGTGATTAGTAGTTCAGGAGCTAAAATCAGTGTAGCCACATCAGCATGGCTCTGCCTTGTGCTAATTAGGCTGATTGGCCGAGCTAATTAACCTGGATGCAGCATTGTGCTGATGCACTTATACAGCTTTTTGGAACCTAAGCTAATATTGTTGCATGGTAATGTGGCGTTCCAGTTAATTAATAGTTAGATCAGCTGATTCCCAGCATGGTATTGCATTCCCTGGTGTAGATGTGCTCACAAAAACTTTGCACAATGGACAATTTCTGAACATTTTCCATAAGCATTAACATGAGGCTGGAAACACTTGGAGACTTAAGGTAAACCACGTTGCTTTGCTGCATCTGTTCTTCAACCCTGCATTAGTAAGACTTGCACTAAACAGGTAGATTTGTAAAAGACTTTAGTCATATTCATTGAGACTAAACTTTAAAGGAAGAGAGGAGAGAGTTTTTAGAAAGTGATGTCGTAATAGACATCATTATCTATCTATCTATTATCTATTACCTATCATTAGCTTTGGGTTTCTTTGTTTCATAGAGTCACAGAATGGCTGAGTAGGAGGGACCTCTGGATATTGGCTAGTCCAATGCCTCAGCTCAAAGGGGGTCAGCTAGAGCAGGTTACGTAGGACTGCATCCAGGTGGGTGTTGATTATCTCCAAGGATGGAGACTCCGCAGCCTACACGGACAACATGTTCCAGTGTTCAATAATCCTTAGAGTCAAAAAGGTTTTCCTATGTTTAAACATAATTTCTTGCATTTCAATTTGTGCCCATTGCCTCTTGTCCTGTCACTGGATACCACTGAGGGCAGTCTGGCTCTGTCTTCTTTATCTCCATCAGGTAATTATACACACTGATAATATTCCCCCAAACCTTCTCTTCGCCCAGCTCTCTCAGCCTTTCCTTCTGTGACAAACGCTTGAGTCAATCATGGGACATCAGTCTCTGTCATGGCTGCTTGCTAGAGCTGGTCCAGTATGACCATGTCTCTCTTGTACTGGGGAGTCCAGACCTGGACCCTGTTCTCCATGTGTGTCTCACCAGTGCTGAGTAGAGAGGAAGGATCACCTCCCTCGATCTGCTGGTGATGCTTCTCCTAGTGCAGCCCAAGCAGCTATTGGCTGCCTTCTGTTGGCAAGGTGCTGTCTCATGTTCAATTTGTCCACAGGACTCCCAGGTCTTTTTATGCCAAGCTGGCTGGCTCCCAGCCTGTTCTGGCGCATGTGGTTATCCCTCCCCAGATGCAGGACTTCGCCTTTCACTTTATTGAACTACACGAGACTTCTGTTTGCTCATTTCTCCATCCTGCTGAGGTCCCTCTGGATGGCAGCACAACCATCTGGTGTATGAGCCATGCCTCCTAGTTTTGGATCATCTGCAAACTTGCTGAGGGTTCATTCTGTCTCATCGTCTAGACTGTTAATGAAGATGTTAAGTTATATTGGTCCCTGGATTGACCCCCAGTCCTCTACTCCACCATTGACTAGTGTCCATGTGAACTTTGTGCCGCTGATCCATAACCCTCAGAGATGGGCATTTTAGCCTGATCCTCTTCCACCAATGGTAAGCCTTCAATGCTCCAGACTTTGCCCCAGGTCTCAGGGAACTGAGATTCCTGGAGGCAAATCCTAGCAGTAAAGACTTAGGTGAAGAAGGCATTGAGCACCTCAGCCATGTCTTTTGCCACTAAGTCCCTTGCCCCATTCAGCAGCATGCCTATATTTTTGCTGCTGATGTACCTGTGGAAATTCTTCTTGCTCTTCATATCCCTCACCACATGCAACTCCAGGTGGGCTTTGGCCTTCCTAACCATGTCCCTGTATGCTTGGACAGTGTCTCTCTATTCTTGCTGAGTTACCTGACCCTGCCTCCAGCTCTTGAATGCTTGCTTTTTATGTCTGAATTTGGTCATGAGTGTTTTGTTCATCCACGCAGGCCTTCTGTGGTCTTTACTTGATTTCCTGCTTGTTGGGATGGACCATTCTTGAGTTGTGAGGATGTAAGCCTTGAAAATCAACCAGCTTTCCTTGCCTCCTCTGTCTCCAGGGCAGTATCCCATAAGATTCTTCTAAGCTGAGTCCAAAGTCTGCTTTCCTGAAGTCCAGCATTGTCATCCTGCTTTTCTCTGTGTTTTCTCCTCTTGGGATCCTGAACTCCACCATCTCATGGTCACTGCAGCCAAGGCCGCCCCTGACCTGTACATCCCTGATAAGTCCTTCCTTGTTTGTAAGTGTGAAGCCCAACAGAGCACCTCCTGTCATCAGCTCTTCAGTCGTGTGCCAGAAGGTTGTCATCAGTGCAATCCAGAAACCTCCTGACTGCTTGTGCCCTGCTGGATTGCAGTGCTGCAGCAGGTATTGGGGTGGTTGAAGTCCCCCCCTGCAAACCAGGACCTGTGAATGTGAGGCTTCTGCCACTTGTCTGAAGAACAGACAACTGTTTGCTGTAGGTTTTATCTTGTTGCATTTTTTATTTTTTAAACTTATTTGAGTTATAGATGCTAATACAATGCTAGTTTGTTTTTCTTTTTGCTAATATTTTTCTCCCACTTTCCCTCTCAGGAGTTTGTTATGATTCATTAGCTGTGATGATATTTTCCCTGTGATTTGGTTGTGGTTCTATTAATTCTGGCATTTACATACCTAAATTACCTTAACTTCTAATGGAAAAAAATTAACATAATTATGGCACATTAACTGTAAATTTATGCTGTGCTTCCTGGAGTGCCCCTGAAGTCTCAGTGTCAGTTGCATATTCTGCTGTTGTTAGCTGTCTTCTGTATGCTGTTCTGTGGGTGGCAGAAATGGGAGTATGTTGGCCTTGAAATCTTAGTGCTAGTGCTTCAGGATTAACTGTGTCACTCTATAATAACAGCAAGACCTGAAGGGATTTTCCCTGCAATTTCTCCTTTATGACAGAGAATTTTAATCTCAAGTTAAAACAAGGGGAATAGGAGTAAATGGAAACGGAGAGACAAATTTTGTCTTGCTACAGGCCAATAGCAGATGCAGCAAAGGGCAGTGATTCAATAGTTTGCTTGTTTTCCCTTGATAATTGTAGATTATTTCATTATTTCCTCTCAGTTGTTTGCTGCATTGGCAGGTCTGTGGGAACTGCCCTAGTTTTCAGCCATTTTCGGTCAGGTGGAAGTGTCCCTCATTTCCATGTACACCTTAGCCTCACCTTCTCTTGCTGTGTCTCCTGGGCAGATCCATCAGAGTATGAAGCTTCCCAGTTTTGTGTTTGTAAATCAGGAAGTATGTGGCAAAACCCAAGATGGAATCCAGAGTAATTCCTACAAAACAATATTGATTTGATTTCAAGTTTTATAGCTTTTATTAACTTAATAACATGGTACTTTTGCCTTTATTTTGACTAGGATGGGTATGTGGCTACCTGTTGTAGCATTACCTGGTCTACCCGTATGTCCTTTCTTACATTTTCTAAACAAATCAAGGTTTTTAAAAATCAGGTTTTTTCTGCC
Organism: Nipponia nippon; assembly: GCF_047370975.1. NCBI lineage: Eukaryota > Metazoa > Chordata > Aves > Pelecaniformes > Threskiornithidae > Nipponia > Nipponia nippon. The sequence continues at coordinate 33,413,770 of NW_028262402.1, forward strand.
ATATGATCTACGTAGCCAGCTCTTTTAGGATGGAAGTCTCAGGTTTGATGATTTTAAAAGGGTTATATCTATCATGTTAGCTCCAGATCAAAATGGACAACAAAATAACTCATTCTTCAAAAACTTTGTCTGTAGTGGGTAAAAATTAAAATTGAGGAGTCTGAGTAGACTTCAGATGGGGCAACATACAGGACCTTTTGTTCAGTGAGCACCACATCATATTTGTTAATATTATTGAAGTTAATCGACTAAGGCAAAGGTGTTGCACAAAACAGTAAACACCACTACTTTTTATCTCACTATAATGAATAAAAATTAATGAATTTCTAGATTGGAAACTAGTGGTTGCTTAAAGACCAGTTATTGTGACGCACTTGTATTCAATATGGGAATACAGAACACAGTCCCAACAAGTAATTATACATAATTTTTTATTCAAAAGGGCTAAATTTCTCAATGCAAAAAGTCATAAGAAAAAATGTTGGGAAGAAAAACATTCAGAGAAAATTATATAACTAAAATCAGAAGTTATAACAAGTGTTGCATTTGGCAGAACTCCTTAATTCCAGTCATCTTTGTCTAAACAATGGAAAATTGCATTTAGAAGCAACAATTAGAATAACAAAAAGAATGTAATTAATGTTAAAAAGAGGAAATAGATGGTAATAAAACTGAAATTATAAAGTGCAGGAAAAGGATAAGGGAAGCTAAAGACTGCTGAAATAAATGTGTATTGTCAGATGTAAGGTCAGCAAGACAAACAGGTTTGACGAAAATTAGCAACAAAAGAAATAATGCCAATGGTATAATCCCATTTCCAGACAGAGATGGTAAACTATTAATATTGCATGAAAGGCAAAATTGTTCAATGCATATTTCTGTTCTGTATTTGAAAAGAATCCAGATGGTTTACTTGTACAACAGAAGATTTCCAGGTTATTAAGAACCATTCTGTAAAGGACAATGTGGAGAATTCTGCACATTTAATACTGAATTTGAATAGGAGTTGCATTGCTTGCTGGTATTAGTATCCTGTGTTGCTAATTTTGGCAAATTGGAAATTCTTCAGTTTTAAATGGAGTTAAATAAAGATTGAGAACCTAAACTAAATTAAACCAATTTACATATGCAGTCAGACAAGAAAATGAGCAGTCCTGCTAGAGGAATCAGCAGGTATAGATCTCACAATTGTAGGCCAACAGTTAGATCAGAACTATTGATCTTTACTGATTATTGGGTATTTCTTGACCTAAGTCACCACAGTTCCTGTACCTTGTGAGGCGAACTCTTGAATGCCAAAAATAGCTGACCTGACACTGAGGTTCTGTTTTGACTTGCGTGTTCTGATCTTCATTCTCAACAGCAGGTAAAACCTATTGGTGTTCTCAGAAATTGCTCTTTTTTCTACTCACAGGAAACAGGTTATGACACTTTTAAGGTAAAGCAATGTTTATACTTTTGCTTGAATGAGTGTCTGAAACTTTTGGCTGTGACAATAGCAGTATTATGTCTGGTCTAAATAAATTATTTGAGTTTTAATAGGGAAAAGTGAACATCAGAATGGAATAAATATGCAGAGGCAAAATGTTCTTTCATCAATAATAGTTTACAAAGGTTATTTCCAAACAGCACTGTGTAACTATGGAGTAATGTTTCTTGTCAAGTGATAATACTATATCAAATAGTAATAAAACTTTTAAAGGATTTTTTGCTAGTAGAAGACACACAGGAAATGTATGTGATTGAATTTTCTTTTGTTTGGGGAGCATTGGCCTTTGCTTCTGAAGTCATCAATGTTCATCTTAAGTTCATAATGTATTCTAATGATGGATTTATTAGTAGAAAAACACACTGTGCACATGTATTCTGGATGTAATTCTTTAAAAGAAGTCTTTAAATAAATTATTTAATATGTGTTTGTACTTCTTTGTGTACCACGGTAACATGAGTTTCTTTTTGCAGGAAGGTAGATTCAGATTGCAGATTACCATTACTTGAATGATGAGTGGCCAGTCAGTTTAGAGCTCTGTCATCCTTAGTGTTTCACTCTTTACGTTTGCCATGACAAAAAACAGCAGCTTACTGATAAGGGGTTAGTTCTTTCATCATTGCAAAGAGTCTTTTAAGGTAATGCAAGGTTTTGTGAGACAAAAGTCGTCTTTTTTCAGAAATGTAGTACAGCTTATGTGCTGATATAATTTCGATTTTTAAAAGTGTGTCATTTTTCTACTGCAAGTATATTCCAGGAAAGATTTATTCCACATAAAGGTCTGCTTCTTTTCTTTAATCCAGATTTTCAATATGTTTAAAAAATATATGTATAGCATGTGATAAGAATTGTCTCTTTGTTTCCTTGTGCTCCTTCATTTGTTGCATTTACTTGTTGCCTCACATCTCAGTACTTAAATTTCTGCTGTTTGTGGCAGGCATGTTCTTTTGTATTTTGTATTTTGTATTTGTACATCACTTTATCTGAAAAAGTGATGGCTAAATCGTAGGAATTAGTGATAGATATTGTGCAATAGATACAGTGCAATTAAATGCTTGATGATAGTTATAAATACTACTTGGATACCAAAAGGATGTATTTTATTTTAAGTATGTTATATAGTGATAATGAACAACTGTATAGAGGTTTACTTTTTCGAAGTAGTGCCCTAATGGCAATCAATTACTGCTACCCCTATTTTGCAGAAAATGAGAAAACTGAAGAAGCTCTAGCTTTGTCAAGCATATGTGAGTAAAAGTAATGACTTATATTACACATTTGTTCTATTAATTTCTCGTACTTTGCATCTAAATGTTTTGCCAATATGTGATGCATTTTAACTTACATGGTCAAAAATGGCATATTAAAGTATACACACTTTCTCATTGTATTTTTATTTTGTCAGTAACTATGCTTCCTAATTTATGTAGGCCTAAGGAGTGAATTTACTATAGTCCTTCGCATAAACATATGAAGTTCCACATATGTTTTAAAAGATATAATGTTTTTAAAACATTGAGGATCTATGGCAAGAAGAGTTTTTACTAGATAAGTATCTCAAATCAGCCTTTCTTAGCAATAGAAAGATGGCAGAAAGGACCTGTTGGTTTATTAAAACTCTGTTTACTGAACTGAAGTAGTAGCATTTCCTTGTGTTTGTATCATAAATTAGGCTTCCAGAGAAAAATGTAGATATCGATTAACTAACTTTGCAACACTCCCGTTAAGGTACATAATTCTTACGTTGGTTTTACAGCTGAGGCAAAGACCAATTAACTTGGATGTATGAGACTAACCACTGGGACAGCTTTTTCTCTTACTTGCACCTTTTATATAGCAAAGTAACTGAGAGTGTTCCTGGTTCATGCTGTTATAAATGTGAGGAGATTCAGTTCCAAATAATTAATGATAACGCAGTAATTTTAATGCTAATAAAACCTATCTCCTCATTTGAAGAACATTAAAAAAGCTCAGAGTTGGGGAGTGGGACTGATAAATCTTTCTTACTAATGCAAGGGAAAGTGTGCCGAAGAACCTGTAATAAATCTTTGAGGTGTGGTTTTAAAAACCCATTATCCCTCCAGCAAATGCAACTGGTGCAAGTGCAATTAACTGTGGTTGCCTTTAACAGGATGCAGATGTCTAGCTACATGATCTGTCAGTTTGCTCAATTAACTATACGACCTAAAAATAAGTCTGCATAAGACTCTGACAGTGCAGTAAGATGCACTCCTCTAAACTCCATTTTGCCACAGTTCTGTATTCATATGTCTGTGAGCTCTTTTAAATGGCAGGGTTATTTGCATATTATAATGCTGTGGTTTCAGTGTGTAATATGTACTTGTGATTGATTACACTCACAAAGTGAAAGACAGTATTAATGTTTCTTTTAAACTTGTACATTCGGTTTTACAAATTTGGTTAAGAAATATTGCCTACATTGCTTTCGAACTGTCTACTTGGCCACGTGTCGAAGAAGACACGTGTCTACTGAAGCTCCAGTACTGTCAAAAGTTTGCAGTACAATTAAAAAAAATAAAACCCACCACATCCTGGAACTAAATTTGGTAAGATATATAGTAAACAAAGTCCTACTTTATGCTGTGTTTTACTAGAATGATTGCATTTCACAGTGAGATAGAGCTTACAGAGTTTCTATTTGCTTTTGTTGGTCACTGGTTATTTATATTAGAACTTCCTTTCTTTCTGCAAAATGAGGTATACTGATTTATATTTCATTCCCATTCACTTTCTAAATAACCTGGGACAATTCTGACAGTTTTCTCCTTGCTTTTCTTTTACAGACAATAGGGATGACAAATCTAGGCTGTTCTAGTGAAAGCTGTGCAAAAGTGTGTATATCTACATATGATGTTGCACTGTGGAAGAAATCCTTATGTTTGAACTAGGTAGTGGTCTCTGGAATGACTAGTGCTTGCTGCTATAAGCAGGAAGCCCAGTTTATCCCCAGGGAACGTTCAAACTGGGTGGTATGTGGGTGCATCTACATTACCAACCTGTGCAGTGCAACACGGGAAGGACTGGGCATTGATTTGACATGAACTGTTATGCCTCTAGGATTATATGTCTATATCACACATTTACCAGCAATAAAGTTCATATCATTTGTCAGTCCTAGGCAAGCACTGTAGGTCTGTACCGAAGAGATGATGAAAGACAGAGTACTGTGCAGACAATGTTGCTGTTATTAACAGAATACTGGACATGGAGAGTGAACTACAGGAGACCTTGCATCCACGTTGTGAGTTAGGTGCCTTAACTGATGCCCTTGCACATGGTTTCAGCCTTGGTTGCACCATTTGGTTTCACACACCTGTGTTGTGCTTGAGTGCATACTGCATAGCTACAAGTATAGAAACAAGGAAAATTTGCACGTACAAGGAACATTCCCAGTGGACTAGATTGCTAAAGTACGTTCACTCAGTAAGTCACTCAATAGCGTGACACTGATTGCAGACTGTAAATTCTTACCCTCTCTGTACCTCCATTTCTCATATATAAAATAGGCATAATATCAACTGTTACCTGTCCTGTACATTGAGGACAATTTCTCTGTGAGATGTTCTGTTGCTGTAGTGAAGGCCTAGTCTTGGACCTGGCTTTGAATAGTGGGAAGTAGATGACACATGGAACCAGGACTTAAACAGTTCAGATAGATAAAACAAACTGTTCTGCAACTGCGCATGAGGTAAACACTGCTGTGCCAAGCAAAGCAATTTCTGCTGAAAAAGATAGTATATGATAATATGAGTTAAGGTACTTGAGTTAGATTTCCACAACACACATTTCTGACATCTTATTAGAAACTCCCTTACCATAACAGCAGTTAAAACTATGCCTATTCCTTTCCAAAGCTGTCTTCAACGTTTATTTAGCATACACAAATTATATTGGCATAAAATTCTTATAAGGTATAAAATTTATAGATGGAATTACTTGAATCTGGGTGGATTTTGATCAGTATTAAATGATGATTCAAGAACTCTTTGATTTTGATCTTTTACAGATGGCCGAGAAAAATGTTTTTATACAAAACACGTTTCATTTCAAAACATTCCCTTGCTTGGACTTCTGTCTGTTATTAGTCCTAGCACTTTAAGGTTTTTGTGTGGAAAATTAAAATATTTCATAACAAATAACCACGAGGGGGAGCCCATGTCACCACGGGTCTTTTTAAATGTACTCGGCAGGCAATCCTGTGTCGTTTAAAGAGTTAAACATGAACATTTTTCTTTAGTAGTTAAAGGTGTTCAGACTTCTGTTTAACAGGACCTGGTGAAAAGTTATCTGATGCAGTATATTTCTGAATGTTACCTTTACATTGGGGAGGGATTAAATAGGTAAGATTCTCATTTTGAATAAAACCAGAACTAAAGAAGGTGCTGAAACTCATTTGACTCAGTTGGTCTCTACTGAATTCAGAAGTTTTCCTATCAACTTTAATGAGATCAGAGTTTCATCCTCAGTCTCTTAAGAATAACACACACAAACCTATGCAATCCTTAGTTTCTGTTGATTTTTTTTTTATTATTCATTTAAGAATTTTCAAGGATTAACATAGAGAATGGTGTCACTTCTGTTTGATTTTAAAATATTGAATAGATAGGTGGTGGAAGTGAGCTGCTTCTCCCAGGAAATTCTCAGACAGATCCATCTGCTTTATGGTCATGTGGCTACAGACAAGTATATAAACTGAAGACAAAAATTATGTTTGAAATCCAAAAGGATAGTACTAGTATATCTGACTGAGTAGTATGAGGTTACTTGCCAGACAATAAAAATGCTAGCAGAATGTCTAGTTGCTTTTGTCTTACTTTTAATGCATATCAGTGTAAGTAACAGAAGTAACAGGAGGACAATCTTGCCTAGTGGGCTCTTGAGCTGTTGCTGGTATAGGCCACAAAACTTACACTTTTACATCACTACAGTTTTTAGGAAATGCCTGAGATATCATGGTGAAGACAGGAAACAACATGAAAATACAGACTAGAAAATTTGGGCTTCCCATTCACAGTATAAGTTTGATTTGCATTCTGTGCTGTCACACTGAAGAGGAAAATGTTCACAGGCAACAACTGTCATAGACATGCTTTTGCATTATGAGGTCAGTATCATGCACATATGTTTGCAGGTAGGCAAGTATTTTCAATACAACAGGTGCCATACCATGAATAGAATTAGTTATAAAATTAGCTTTGTAAACTGTTATGGATTTATTCCTCTCCTTCTATTAGGTGAAGGAGAAAGTTCTTTCTCACTAGAGGAAATTACTCTAGATCAGGGTATTGAATGAACTAGAGCTTTGCTTTTCTACAAAAATTTTGCTAAGTTGCTGCTTTCCTTTAGGCTTCCATTCAGAACAAGATTTTAACTTGGCAGCAATTCTTGCTGTCACATTTGGCTAGACCCCAGAAATCTCAGCTGTGAAAAGTCATGAATCTTTTCCCTCAAAACCCATCATGTCTGATGCATATTTCTGAATGTTACCTTTATACTGGGGAAGGACTAAACAGGTAAGATTCTTATTTTGGATAAAAACAGAATGAAAGAAGGTACTGTAACTCATTTGACTCAGTTGGTCTCTACTGAATTCAAAAGTTTTCCTATCCATTTGAATGAGATCAGAGTTTCATCCTCAATCTCTTAAGGGTAGCACAAACAAACCTACACAATCCTTAGTTTCTGTTGATTTTTTTTTTAATTCATTTAAGAACTTTCAAGGATTAACATGGATTAGCATGGTGGTCATAGCTACCATATAGCTTTGACCAACCATTGATTACGAAAACTCCTTGAATGCCATTGTACCGTGATGAAATTGATAGAGTGCTCATCAGCATGTCAAGATTTTTCAACAGAAGAATATAGAAAGGTAAAAGAAAATCATTGCCAAGGCTTCATATTACTAAGAAAATACATTTCAGTGACTGCTTTATTGAAATCAATTAATGAAACATGAGCATAATATAAAACTGGAGGGCTTAGATCTAGAATGGCCTCCCAGAGAACTATCACAGAACTAGAAAATGACATAGAGAATTTGGTATTTTGAAACATGTGTTATTAGAAGTTATTTTGTGCAATTTGAGTATATTTATTAACAAGATAGCCACATATTTCCTGAGGAGATGTAGCTAGAGAGTTTTATCAATAGTTACAAGAAGTCTTTCTACATAAGCAGTAATAAGAGGAAGTTTAATGAAAAATAATGTTATATTAGGTGGACCAGGAAGATGATTGACAGACAATGTGGGAGAAATATTTACATCAATTTTTGCATAAGGTAACTACAGTCAATTGGATAAAATAATTGATAGCAGAGATAAATGGGTAAAGTGCTCAGCATCTTGTAGGGAAGAAACAGGTTAGATAATACTCAGAAAACAGATGTTTGCAATTGATCGGGCCTTCTGTGCGTCCTCCTGGGCTACTGCTCTTAAAGCGTAGGCAGATGAAACCTCAGCCATAAGCATAAGCATTTATCATTCTGGTGGAAGAAGTGCTGGGAGACTCTAAAAGCCCTTAAGCAGTGCTTATCTTTGAAAAGAGGAAAAAGAAGGAAGCCAGGAATTACAGTGTGCTAATAGCACCCATTCCTGGACAAATTTTTAGATAAATAACGAAATCTCATTATTAATGGTGAAGAATAAAAAGAAAAAGGTAATAGCTACCCTTTTCCAATCAATCTAACCCCTTTCTGCAACATGCTAACGGGCCTTACAGAGAGAGTAAGAACAGTAGATACTACATAGGCTTTTGGCACTATTCTCCATGTTGTTCTCACAAGCAATCAAGGGAAACACGCTAGGTGTATATAGCTGTAAATGAATGAAAAAATACTTGGAATCTGTTTCAAGGGTAGATGGAAGTGATTTGTTTTCAGTGTAAAGAGAATGTTTTGAGTTCTTTACAGTCTTTGGTCTTTGTCCTCTACTGTTGAGAGTTTTCAGTGATAATCCTTATGTTGCTGTTGGCAGTTTGCTCCTTATATTTGCAGCTGACACCAAACTGAGGGGCTGTGCCAGGGCTTTGCCAGCCAGGATGAGATAACATATTTGAATATGTATCAGCAATGCCATGCTGCTTCACAAAAGATGAAGAGCGAAGAAACCAGATAGCTTCTGATATCTTGACTGTTGAAATCTCAGACCTGTTACTGCTTATCTTTGTGGTAGAAGATGTATCAAAAAACAGGGCAAAAAGTAGTGTTATAGACTGATAGTTCATATGCAAATGTGTAAATACGCAGTTGCATATACACAAGCATAGATAAATGTTTTAACATGCTTCATATATGTTATACCCAAAATAGGTAGCCTGTCCTAGGTACCAGCCAAGTATAGTGAACAAGTCCTTTAGCAGCAAACACAAAGTGTCTGACAAAAGCAAGTATCTTGTAAATAGATTGTCAGTTACATAAATTAACTAGTTTTCTTCAGAACATTAACTGTGTCTGAATAGTCCCTAATGAGAACATTGGGTTGAATAGTAAAACTATTTTAAGACATAGAGGATTACTAGGAATAATTCAATTAATTTCTGCAGCAGTTCATCTTTTGTGCAAAAACCATTTCATTATATGCCCTTTTCTGTAAGTTTCAGATCAGTGAATTGAAAAAAATCTATCCTGCTAAAGCAGTTATGGGATATATTTACTAGTATTTAGTAGGTTTTTATTTAATAGCAATATTCTTATCTCTGGTGCTGGAAAATTGATGTTTTATGAAATTTGGACTACCTACTCTTTCAGGTTTTTCTACTCAGTGTTCATTTAATATAACTACATTTCAGATTAAACACAGCTCCCACTACTGGCAATAGAAAGGACCCTAGTGGCTTCTGTGGGAGACAGGTTCTTCCTTTCTTCTTTGTTTGTAGACTTTGAGGTTCATCTTAAGTTTGTATGTGGTCTTCTTCCCACTCTTTTACAGCAAACCTGAAAAATTCTGACTGGTTGTAGCAACTTGTTCCTGCATGTGCAGCAGAAATTGTGACCTGGCTGTAAGACCCTTTTTGAACTGACTCCAGGCCTGGGATATTTGGATCTCTTTCTTTCGACATTGTTCTTTCAACATTGTATATTCAGTGGCTTGTTATTTTCTTAGAGGAGAGTAATAAGAAGGGAGAAAAAGTATATATATGGAAGAATGAGGAAGGTATTGATCAGCAGCACTCAGTCCATTGTGCATGTCTTTAGTCTATTTTCAGTGGCAAAACTACCAAGGGAGGAGAGGACGTGCAGCTAAAACTAACCAGGAGATGACAAGAAATGCCGTAAGGCAGGAATTTTCAGTTAAAGGCGCTGAAACTGTGATACAGAAACTTCTGCGTCTGTCACGGACTCTATGTGCTATCTTCATGAAACTTCTCAAGGAGAAGTGAGGACTCAAGAATACCCGTATTCATCTCTTCGGTTCAGATTTTATTTATTAACTGATAATGGGGATGATAATGACACTTCTGACCTCAGAGGTCACTTGGAAAATATGTTCCTTACATGTCAAATGTTCTGATAACATGGTCATAGAAAGTACAAAATTATCTTCGTAGATGGGTAGAGGAAGAATGTTAGTTAAAAATGATATATAATTTTAGATCTTGTTAATATATCTATCATGTGAAATGTGAAAGCAAGAGAAAGAAATATGCCTAAAATATTTAACTGGAGTCCAATGAGCCAATTCAATAGAAACATTTCAGTTACAGTACCTAGTGATTTGAAGATTGCATAGGTGAAACGTTAATTGGTAATTGATTTTAAAATGATACAAAACGCAATATAAATCTGTTTCAGTGCTTTCTCACATAGGAGAATAACAATAAATCTTTTCTTGATTAGCACAATGGGAGTTTTCTGCCAAAATAAAAGTTTTTTTTCTTCTCTTTGGAAAATTCATATTTATATCCTGTCTTATAGAAAAATTATTTGTGGCTACATGGTAAAGTTCTTGGCATTTACAATCGCTTTCATGCTACGGGAGTGAACAGGCTTCAGAGCCAGGGTAGAGGTAAATTAGTTGCCAAGGGGACAGAATGTCAAGTAGAGAAAAACCACAGGGGATATCTGCGTGGGGCAGCCACATAATACCTGGCTGCAGTTCTCAGAAGCTGGCTTCAGTGGGCTGTAACCAGGCGAAAAAAAATGGTCTTACAAAGGACTTCAGATTGCCTTGTGAGGAGCGATTAGGGGCAGCCTCATAATATGATTACCAGCTGCAAACCTGCCTTCTGTTCAGAGCACACGGCGGAGCTCAGGTCCCAAAGGCTTCAGTGCGCCAAAGGCGGTTGGGATGGGGAGTTCAACAGACTGACCAGGCGTCAAATGAGGACTCAAACCCAGGCACTGTTTACCTTCACACACACTGTACATACACACTGGTTGTCTGTAAGAGTGAGTGTGGTGAGTGCTGTCACAGTGAGAAATAACTGAAGATAAACTGCCAGTGGACTGAGAGAGTAATTGCTCATGGTTGCTAGCCCACTGCTCATGCCTGATAACTCTTGGGTATCAGGAGATAGCAGTGTGGAAGCTACACAGTTCAGTTTACAGTCCGTAAACTGACGTCTGTAGCTACTGTAATACCTACCTTTTACCGCTGAGAACAGCAATTCTGCAGGCTCAGGAGAGGCAAATAAAAGGAATATAGAATCAATTACAATTGATTTATTTTAAGTTGAATGAAAACTGCTTTAAAATTATCTCCAGATTTTCAAACTCTTAAAATTGATAGAACCAACTATGAATCCACAAGCTTCTTCCAGTTATCATTTTATTTTGTAACAGTAGACCGAGGAAACAAATGTGGCCTCTACTGTCCATTATTTTCTTGTCAACAACAGTGACTTTAATTAATGAACAAGTTATTCTGTCCTTGAATGTAGAAAACAAGGGCATTGCTATAATATTACACTGAGGTGTAACAACTTAAACTTATACTGAAGTGGAACTCAGCTGCAGTTAACCACATCAATAAACAGCTAAAGTTTTGCTAGGGTGCACCCTATTCACACCTACAAAAATACTTATTTAGTTTTGCACCATATAAAAACATGTACCTAAACACACATAAGGTAGTGCAAACACAGATCTTCTTTCACATCTAAGTGTATACTTTATATGTGGAAAATATGTAGTATAGTAAGTACATAGACTTATATGTATATATACATACATAATTTGTAAACGTGCTGCTACAATCCCATAAAAAGAACAATCTTCAGTGTCATAAAATCATTTTTTAATTGTGTTGATATAAAAATGAGGATGAAGATTTGTATTTAAAGAATAGCAGCAGGATAAAAATTGCAATTTGAGAATTCTTCCAAGTCCGTGTTTAATGAAGTAAACTTCTCCAAGGCCTTCCTCTAGAATCATTCAGCATTGCTCAGCAACAAGGCTGCTTGTTCTTTTTATATTTAGATATTGAATCTAACAAGTTGTAGTGGTCCTGTGTTGAGAGGGAACGCAATCCTGCTGTGTACAAATATCTTTTGTAAACAGCTTACCTCTGTGGATAAGTAGCTGGGCAGGATCTAATTTAGGAATACTTTCTTTAGCAGAAGCTTCTTTAAGATCAAATGTTTTAGGAAGAAGTGAAAATCAAGTCATACCACCATGCACTATTGAAGTCCTCAATTATCTTACTTGTTTTGTTCACTGACATAAGTTTTCAAAAGTCTGCTGTTTTCACTTGGTTCTTGGTTCTTAGCTGTACCAGAGCTCTGCTCATCATGCATGGAAGGAGAGTTTGGTGGCAGAGAACAAATCTTCACTCTTAGTTTTCCAGCTCTAAAATCCATGTACACCCTTGGGAATAGGAACTTTCTGTGAGTAGCTCTCACTTCAGGGGTGCAGCTCCCTTCTGTACATCCTTTTTGTGTAGTGCCATTGCAGGCTTCCTGCTTAGAGGACTGGAAGCAAGAGGCACAAATATTTACTCCAATTGAAAATTTTCAGTGCCTTTTCTGGTTGGTTTTGTCCAGTTCCCATGCCCTATATGCCTCCTAAGTACTGGGAAGGAGGTAGAATAAATTAGTCCTGTCCTCTGAAGCCAGTGAAATTGTCAGCTTTATGTTTTGGGTGTGTGGGTCTGTGTGTGTGTGTTATTTTTTTTTTCTTCCGAGACTGGAGAAATAACCTTTATGTTTTGCATTTCAGTTTTCAGGGTGTTTCTGCTAATGGAGGCTAGATATCTGATGATGTTTTAAATATCATGGTTGAAAAGCATGGTAAAATGTAACTGCCATTCAAACAACCTTGTGCAGTGATATTATCAGTTTATTGTGACAATGCAGTTCTTTTGGCTTAATGGCAGCTAAATTTTATCATCTGTGTTGAGCTCTCTCAATAAAGGTGTGCACTTAGACTATGTTTACATTGGAAGGTGGGTATCAACAAACTTCCAAAGAAAAGTTTTCATAACTGTTCACCAAATGGGATATAACTTCTGCCACACTGTGCTTTTTTAGCAGAACAATAAGGCAATATCTTATGCAGAATGACACCTTGTGATAACCTAATGGTTTTGACAGCAGGGTTGTATCTACTTGAAGGCATTAATCATTGCAGCTGTTTAGAGGTGTGTTTTTCACACTCCAAAGACACAGAACCATGCCAATACTTTTAAGTGTAGATCGAGCCTTGAGATTACGAACAAGTGACTTGGCCTAGGGTTCGAGATAAATCAAGAGATAAGAAAAAAAAAACACATTAATTTCCCTACTCTCTGGTGTCTCTGGTATACCATTTACCTCCTTTGCACTGTCCTTATGTCCACTTCTGAGAGACCAGGTTTTGTTGCAGCCGTGTATATGAGTTACACATTCAAACCACACGCGTTCTGCTTGGGTATGTCACCATCAAGCCATTCAAATTTAAAACTACACACATTTTTCTCTAAGAGGATTCTGTGCTGTAACAGAGCTAATAAAAACTGAAAGAGTAGAACTGAATGTATGAACGGATTATTTCCTGGCTTTATATAATTTCAATTGGTTGATATGCCATGTAACAACCTCAATATTAACCTAACTAAATTTTGTGTTTGGGAGTATATATCAGGCATTAGGTTTGAATGACTAGCTAGAAAAAAAGTCAAAACCTGTGGAACATAAAGACTTTGTTAACAGTAAGAGATATGTTAACATGATATTTGGGGAAATAAAACAACAAGATGCACGAGAATGAGAGAAGACAAGCTAATTTTTGCAATAATTTGATGTTTATATATTTTTTTAGAAAACACTAGTCTAGGAAGTGGAAGTAGTATACTGTGAATGTACTATACATATATTGCTAATTAAAAAACAAAATATTTTTTTTACATAATGTATTTTGGCAGTAAGGTATTAGAATGCATGTGTCACCCTGTGATAAAAGGAAGTCTTGGCTGTACTGTAGCTAAATACCAAATGGAAAAGTCAAGGGCATGACTTGTGACATTTTTTAACGACCCAGGCAAAGGATTACTTGAAAGCGGTTTTGCTGGCTTGTCATTGAACTTCCTTCTGATACATGGAATCAGAAAACACGTACGTCAATTGGAGTTTTTTTTTCTGTGTGCGTTTCTGATATTCCATTTGTTATTGCTAACAAGTGTGATGCAGAGGATGGAGAACCTCAGCCAGATCAGACGTATTTTTCTTTTGTTTATAGGCAGTGGCCAGTTCTTTTCCTCAGATGTTTGCTTGGGGTGGGGGCAGGATAAAAAAAATAACTGTGAATGAAGTTAAGGGTTATGTGGACATTCACATAGGTTTCGTATGAAATGTGGTGGAGCTGAGTTTTAGGCAGAAATCTTGTTTGACTGGAGAGGGGGCAGACAGCCTAATAGCTTAGATAGTCACTTAATCATTTTTTGTCCAGCAGCAAATTTCTTACTGTAATTTATTGGGAGGAATATCGGAAATCCAACCTTCTTCCTAATATGTAGTTTGTTCAACTACCTCAGAACGTCCTCAGTGTACAATAAGGTGCTTGGGTGAACTAAAATTCAGTCATGAAATCCAGCCTTGAATCCAGCACCCTTCTGATGTCAGGGGACAGGAAAGTTCTCTGATAGTGTTCGGGCAATGGGTGAAAATACTGGTGAGGGTCAGTCTCGTGAGTGACCTGAATGCAGCCTATGAACTGAGCATGATCTAAACTGATTATTTCTGCTTCTTTTGCATGCTTAGGATCTGTACAAGACCAGGGGGTATATCAGTCCTCTATCTTTAGACTGATTCTTCCATCTGAAGGTGAGAGACAGCCTATCTCTGTTCAGACTGACCATGGCTATCCATTTTTAAACTCACACGTTAGCCAAACAGCTGTCCTCTCTGGATTCACATTTTGCCCCATGTGATTTAGCCATTTATGTCTTTTTTTGTTCATGTCTTCTTGGCAAGATTTTTAAAATTTTGTTTGCTTTCCAGGATTGTGGGAAATGCTTTATTTTTTGTTGCTTTTTGGGGTGTCTGTGTGGTTACAGTAAATATAGAGTGGTTCTGTGTTCACTAACTACTCAAAAGATTAGTAGCACTCAATGATCCTATTAATATACATATTTTTAAGTAAAGTCCTGTAAATAAATACCTTTCTACGTTTTTAAGCATGTGAACAGTTCCACTTTCATCAAGCTTAGCTGTAAAATACATTTTTTGTACTGAATATATATAAATATATATGTATATACATACACATATAAATGAATATACATTAAAAGACCTGCATTACCTTAAGTGCAAAAAGTAGCACAACAGAAAATTATTATTTTAAACTAATGCCAATAACTAGTACATTTTACTCACTCAGGTATGCTAATTAATAGGGTGAGACTGTAAGTTACCTGTATTTCAGTTGAGAAATACTACGTATGTGTGCATAGACTCCATAGTGGTCAGCCCATGGGTAATAAGTGTAAAAAGGCTTGGACCTACTGTATTGGCTGTACCGATTGAGTACAACACGTGCAAAGGGTCCAGTGCATGCAAGATGTCCTGGCTCACTGTGTGTGCCATTTCTATGTCTGCAGAAGCCTGAGATGTCCAGATGTCTGGAAGCCATATAGAGCAGTAGCTTTGATCAGGCTGCCAGGAACGTGACAATCCAGAAAAAATGGTCAAATTCTTTTTCAGTCTGTGCAAAGTTTTGGAGAAGAAAAGATCTGTTGGGGAAAGGTGGTACATATGGATTACCTGTGGTAGTCCCCTACCATGCAGTGCATCATGTCCTTCATTTTAAGACCTGATGCTTTGGAACACACAGTTTGGTGGTGTCTTACATGTCTTATAAATTTGAAAAGCTGTTATCTGTGTAAAAGGGTAAAAATGTCTGATCTTTCCTAGGGGAAATTCATGGTTCCTGAAGGTTGCCTTTTGCAAAAATTTATGAAAATTTTCATGATAATGTCAGTTGTCTTCAGTTAAACAAATTGCCAGAAGTTGAGCACTCTGGATCAGTTTTCATCTGTTTGAAGTACATTGTTAATTGTTAATACTTGAGAATTAGGCTTATGCATCTTTTATTGGTAAGGATGACGTACTTCAGGTATTGTAGTAATATCATTCAACCAAAACTATTCCCACTTGTGCTTTTTCCAGAAAAGAATCTTTTTTTTTTTTTCAGAATTCAATAATTTTGTTGTATGGTGCATTCATTCAAATAAATTACACTAGCAAGAAGAAAGGAAAGTAATAGTAGTGAGCTGCACTGTCTTCAAAGCGGTTCTTTAACATTCTGTGCAGAGAATGTGTGTTACGAAGTAGAATGATGGAAACGAAACCTTGCCCATCTATCTGATTTTTTTCAGCAAATAAATCATGTATGTTTCAAAGCTCTGAAGATGCTTACATGTTTTCTGTTAGTTTAGCATCTGTCTGGTTTTTATTTAGAATGACATAAAAATGTCTTTATATGATGAACTGCTGACCCTTCATCTGTCCTTCCTATTTCATATCATGCAATACCACATACAATATGTAAATTAATGTGTATCAAAGCTTAGGGCAGGACTCTGCTCCTCACAGTGAATTGGAATTGTATGTGATGGGCTAGATCCCTGGGTAGTGTAAAGGGAACTCAGTAGGATATTAACTGATGTTACAGGAGCATCTAACTCTCCAGACCACCTTGCAGGAGTTGATCTGGTTTGTTTGTGTGTATGGTTTTACATTTCTTCTGTGGCAGGCGGGGAGGAAGGGTGTTCTTATTTGTTACAAAAGTCAGAGATAAATGTAATCCAGGAGCAAAAGCAAACTTTTCAGTGTAGCTTCAAAAGTAGGAAACATAGTTATTGGTGAAATAATACTATTTTAATAATAAGAACTTTCTAACTCACATAAAGACAACAGTATCTTCTGTAGGAGTTTTGACACAATCTTTAGTCTGTATTTCCTCTTTCAAGACTAGACATATAAAATTAGGTATTTAAGAGAACCAATTTAAGATTGGCCTGATTTTCACAGCTGGTGAACACAATCTGTTCTGCCACTGTACATCTCACAGGGAAAACTGGATTTCACAGTTTAAAAAAAGAAAACACTTAATTGGTTTGGGAGATGTCTGCACTGACGTCGGCAGGTGCACGTAGAAGTTCTACAGCTAGCTTGAAATGTGAGAGCAGGGGCCCCACAGGCAGTGTTGGAGAGTAGAGCTCTGCCTGCCCAGTGGCAGGTCAGCACAGGGGAAGCCCTTGTGCTTCTCCTGGTCTGGATAAGTCAGTCACAATTATCCTAGGAACCTCTTCACCACGATTGGTAGTATGTCCTTTAGGCATATCGGTACCGGCTTTAAACTAGCTTGACTAAGCCCAGGGATCACCATACAGAGAAATGCAGCTTGGACTAACTACACAAATATATATTTAGCTGCTTTGGGTGCTTATAGTGACCGCAGTTATGCTCCATAGTGCTGCAGCGGTGCACTAGAGTTCATTCAGAACTAGTTGAGGCATGGCGCACAAGCTGTGATCACAGCAGTGGCTGCAGACTTATGCCGAGTACTTGACTGTTGAATTCTGCTTCCATTTCCTATATGTATACGTATAGCTGCATGACAGAGTGAGATCAGGTGGTTGCCAAGTGCAACAAAACTTGGAGTTATAAACAAGCCAGCCAGGATCCATATCCTGTAATTAAAGCTTCACTTCTGTTCCTGACAGTTTTTCTCTGACTTCTCATTCACCATTTTCAAAAGAACACCTGTTCCTCTGCTTACATGTAGGTCTTGTATTAAATATTAATCCCCTCTTACCTCTGTCCCTCACATTTTTTAAGATAGGAGTGACCATAATGATCTGCAAAATGGGAAAACAGATGGAACAGGTTATGCAGGACACAGAGAGGGGAATTCCTTTCAGAAATAGTAGAAATGGCATCAGAGGCAGAGAATACAAAAGGGCTGATTTTGTTTCTTTTCTTTCTAAGATGGAATGAAAAGATTTGGAAGAGGCAAAAAAGAGTAATCATGATCACATGGGAAAAATGGGTTTCTAAAAATAGATTTTAAAGTCTCAGAGAGAAGGAAAGATGTCAAAGGAAAAAATAAGAACAAAGAATAAACTTTAAAATACTGTAAGAAGTATAAGTAAGATATAGTTCTGCTTAGGAGGAATGTTCTTCTCTTTTGTATCCTACTAGATTCAGGAAATGAGCACATCATAAAGTTTCCAGCACATTGCAGGTTCAAACTGATGATGAGAAATTTAAACAGGAACTTTCTTATCTGAGTGTATATTTGCCATGTGAAAGCAGCTATAAAACCTACCACCTTATCCTGTGGGGCTCCTTTGCGATGAATGAAGAACAGTATTAAGCAGCAGTCTGGTTTGTTGCAGAACACAGAAGGTGTCTAGTGAATAATTCTAGCTGCTCACTAACCATACACTGTATTTTCAAGGCAGTTTGATCCCTACAAGGCTTGAGTTGCAAGTTCAGCTGAAAGTGAGGTCTTTGGTGGCTGCTGTTGTCCAGCAATAGCTTTAGTAGTAAAACACTAGAGAAGTAAGTAAAGAGTTGAGACTGAAGCAATGTGTTTTGTCTTCTCTTTTGTTACAGATACTCTGACCTTTGGCAAGTCACCTTTTCTTAAGTAAAAGTAAACTAATATAAGATGATATTATTTACTTACCTTTCAGAGGAATTATAAAGAGAGTTTAAGTTGCATTTCAAAGGTTTCACATATTTTATTGATGCGATCCTCCAAAGCATCTAAGCGGAAAAAAAAAAAAAAAGCGCTCAGTGCAATGCTATTTTATAACAGTATAGTGCAGAAACAGAGAAGGAAGCTTTCCTCATTCTCTGACTCTGAGCTGTGTTGAATGATTCATGTCTTTATTATCATAACTCTAAATGCACCTTATAATGCATAGAGGAAAGATAGTGAAATAAAATTGCACATCTGCTCAAGTCTAAAATTTTAAAGCTTCTCTAAGTTTAATTTTGGAAACTGAATAGATTTTATTAAATAGATTTATGTTTACATGATATTAGCATGCTAATGGACTATGAAGTAGTCCTTAAATGACCATGTATATCAACATCTGTTACTGCTTTCAAGGCTAACCATGTAACTTTCTGTTTAATATCTTTCTAATTTCTCCTACTTCATTCCTCTTTTCTAATGGATTGCATGTTGCTGTAGTGTAAGTCCTGGGAAAGAGCCTGAGTCCTTCCTGGTTCTGAGTTATGTTTTACTGGACACTGTGCCTAAAGGGCCTGTTCAGGAGAGAGAGTGGGGGAGCATTGATATGTAAGAAAATAGGTGCCATCCTGAGAGATTTACATTCACATTTTCATACACCAAAACCTTCAGTTTATATGTCTAGGATTTTGGCCTATCAGGATGAAAATTTTATATGATTAGATGTCCTGGAGAGTTTTCCATCAGTCTGATCCCCAGAGAAGACGATTCAGATACAGGCACTAATATTTCACTACCAGCTTCTTTCCCTGGGGTTGTTTTAGAAGTTTCTGTTTTGCTTTTTTCTTCCCACATTATACCAGAATTGGATCATAGGAAGTCATCAGTTCTTCTCCATCAATCTTTGCAACCTTTTTGATGGGTTAAGTCCAGTCAATCTAGGAAAAAGAAAATTGAAACAATTTAAAACAAATTTTGTCTTTTTTTGCTCTTTGCATTCATGATCTTGGATTTGGTATTTCTGTAATTTCATCTTTTTCTCCCAAACTCAGTAAACTAGAAGTATTTGGCTATCATTCTCTAACTGCCAAATGCATAAACTCTGTGGCTTGTGGCTGTCCAGATCTGCAGATACTGAACATTGGCAAAGTCCTGAGCATTATCCATGCATATTCATCACGTGTTTTGAAATATCTGAGAAAACTAACTGCGCTCAATGTAACTGGGCTCAATGTGGTAAGGAAGTCTTGATTTTTGCTCTTGCCTCAATTAGTTTTAAAACAACTAGGTGCAATTTGATTTATATCTACATTATTTACATTATATGCACATGCCGATATTTGTAATGTTATGTGTCAATATTTGCTATGGACTTGCAGCATTCTGTGTAATCCACATAGTTCACAGTAGTGCCTTCACTTCTTGTTTCTCTATAGGCCTGTGGGCAATGGTATTATACAAATGGCATAATATAGTGCATGAGAAAGTCTCCTACATTGCCACACAAGAACCCTAAAAATATTGTGATGGTGTCCCCCATTTATGTGCTAAAACTATACTGTATTGCAGACTGAATGTCAAATATAGAAAAGACAGTAAGTTACCAGGTCTCATTGAATATTAGTAGAAGTCATTACGTACAGTTTTAAAAAATCCACAAATGGGGTAGAAAGTGGAAAGTTATCTTCAGTGAGAGGATGTGAATGCTTCCTGTGATAATGAACAAAACACAGAAAATAAGATAAATTATAATTGGAAGAACTTTTGCTATTAAGAAAATAACGTCTTGCTATGAGGTCTCTTGTTGCAAATAACTATCGGTTCCTTTATTGATTTTTGTAGCTTAAATCAATGTATAGTTCTGCATTTTGCCTAAGTCGTGAGGAAATAATGATGGCTCTTGATTTAGCAACAGAGAATGTGTTGTTAGAGGTCTTTGGTCAATGAGGACGTTGTGGTTTGGTAAGATCTGCCCTCTGAGCCAGGACAGTCACCATGCTACAGGAGGCAAAGCTTGTGAGGGGAGGATCCAGCCATGTTATTGTAGGTGTGTTAATGGAATCAATACATGTTGTAAACTTCAATCCTAACTGTTACTATTATGTATCTTACTTTGTTATCATATCATTTTTTAAAAATAATGCAAATTTTTCAAGGAGCAAGGACCATGTAACCCTAAGGGGCTGCAGCGCCAAGCATGTTTTGATGATAAAGTTGGGTATAATGATAACTGTCTACTGTTTATCTACAGATAAGTTGTGCAAGCATGAATGGCCATTCGGTTTTATTATTCAGCTGCCATTCAATGTTTTGACAGGAACATTTTAGGCAGGTATGTTTAGGCACATACCTAAAGAATATGTTCATATTTCCTTTTGCCTTTATGTGCTGCGTTTTAGGTGAGAGATATTGTTGTCAACTTTATTGTGACTCAGTGTCCTAAACTGGAGCATTTAGTTTTCAGCTTCTGTTCGCAAGTGACAGGTAAAAGCCTAGTGGACTTCAGTATGTATTTATGAATGATCAGGTACACATGTGAATGCTGAAAGGAAAATGTTTGTCTGTATATGAGTCTTGTAAATTTGAGTATTTCAACCATTTGAAAAATCATGTGGGTCTTGCTGGTATTCCAAAAGCAGAAACTGTGGATTCTTTACTGGTGATGTCACTGTAGTGGTATGAAAGTCCTGAATCACCAGTTAGTCTTCCTGGTTCTAGTGACTGAAAGCATGGATCTTTTCAGTGTCCTATTTGGCAGAAGCCAGTTTCATCTCTGTAAATATCCAATTTTTTCAGCAATTTTGATTTAGAGAAAGATGGAGACATCAATTTTCCTTAGCCTTAGCAGGCTAAGATAGTGATCTTCTGTAGAAATATAGTGATCTTCTGTAGAAATATTTATCTTGCTATAAACAATCAAAACGTTATGTTATTCCTCTGTAAAGATATTTCCGTGATGAAATCATGATCCTTTATGCAAGACTGCAGCATTTTGAATTACTAAATCACTGGAGAAGTAATTATTTTCTGTATAAATACTGACAAGCAGTTCACTGCTTATAACGGAATACTATTTTTCTTACCTTTTAAATGTATGTAAATGTAAAAAACAGTTACAGTATTTATTTAAGGAGTGAGATACTGTGACAGCATCTATTTCAGTTAAGCTTTCCTTTTCTACTACAAAATCCTGAGTTCACTGAAGTTGTAACTTCTCATAATTCCTTCTAACTTTCTGTGTGGTTCTGTGTAATTGGAACCGCAGGAAATGATGAGGTAGCAGAGATTTCTTCTGTCCATCTGTCTTGGGTATTTTGATGGTGCCTGATGATAATAATTGAAGTGCTCCTTCCTCATGCTCATTAACCATGTTGTTGAATGTTTTAGCTGAGCCTGCTAGTTGCTCATGAAAATTAGTATCAAAGCGAGAATACAGCATTACTTTCCTAACAGCCCTCTAGCATGCTCACACTCATGAAATTCTTGGGCAAACAAATGCTGCTCAGGTTTATAGCCTCCAGATTGGAACATGATAGTAGACTCCAGCAGAAAGAAAATGTTCTTGCAGTCTTTTTAGAATAATAGGATTTCATGGTGTTATTTGATATGGTGATTTGGCATAAATTTTATTCTAGCATATGAGATAGATATATCTATCTATTCTGATGCAAGACAAACCCTAGTAACTATTCTGCCATTTTAGCTCTTAATTGGTCAATTAGTGTCCTAAAATCCCATACTGTTATGACATAGTTGTAAGCTTCCCAAGTTTATTATCCATCTTTGGTGAGATAGTTCATGAACAAACACGCACCACTGGGTTTTTGTCATATGATAGAAGACTGACATTCATGAGCTGCTTAAGCGTGAGAATTGCAAGCAAAGCTAGTAGATCTCACATTTAGAATTCAAATCAGGCAACTTGTTTATAGAACATTAACTGTAACTCTCGGTTGCATATAACTCATTTATATTCTGGGAATCATTACATTTTCCTTGTCAAAAAAGAGCGTGTATATATAAAAGCCTGAGGACAAGGTGGAGGAGGCATCTTAGTATGAGATACTTTCTTTTCTGCAGAGATTATTTTGTTGATCTAGTGAAAATCCTTCTCTTTAACAGTTTGTGCGCCAATTTCTTTTAAACTGAAGCCATAATACAAGCCGGACAAGTGAGAATTCATATATAATAGTATAGAGTGTATACATTTTACAGTAATCAACTTAAACTACTTCTGTCATGGTCTTACTAGTATACTTATTTAAAACATACAGTAAGTCAACCTGATCACCCTGAAAACATGACTGTTTCTTAATTTCATGATGTTATGCTCATAACAGACATACTTTGGAAGTAATCTGTTGTTTTGATATCTACAGGTATCTTGATATTTATGGCTGTAAAGGGTGACCGATACAGGAATTTAGACTTTGGCAGGCAGCTGTTGCCAGCTTCATTATCTTGCTCTGAGCTCTACAGCAACAAGCAAAAGAGGGTAAGGCACTTGTCTGAGGTTTAATACGCTGAAAGTAACTAGTATTCTTTTTCATTTTCCGTCTTTTTTTGCTGTAAGAAATATTTTACAATTTTGTTTCTTTCATAGAATTTTCATTGCTAATTATGGACATTCAAACATGGCCAATGTGGCATAACCTTTGGTGTAAAGCATATACAGTGGGCTTCACTAAAGAATAGATATGCTAGTCACACACTGTGATTGACACCCTTCTCTAAGTAAGAATTATGCCACAAATCCTTGGTTAAGGCAAATATTATATCACTGTGTTGCAAATATGAAGGTTGGAATGGTGCTTGCTGTGCAGAGATCTGCAGATATTTGAACAGTTCGTTCTCCTCATTACATTTCTTTGGAACAAATCTTTGGCATAGCAAAACTCTATGCATGCATGGGGAGCTACCTTAGGAATTAGACTTCTTGTTCCTCAAACGTACAGACTCATTCTTTGAAAAATTGTCAGTGAGTCAGATTTTCTCTGTGGCCTTCTTCCTCCTATCCTCCCCTGCCTATGCAGTCCTAGCTTGCACACTTTCACACCATCCTTGGACGTTTGAAAGTCCTGCATGTACACCCCTGACAAAAATCTTTTTGCTTCTCGTAAATGTTTTATAGTTCGAAGTTTATTGCAATTGCTATCCTTATGGTTATTACTGCCTTAATTTATTACCTATTTAAAAATAAAAATTAAAACTCCGCCTGCCATATATTGGCTTGGTAAAATCTTCATGTATATGAAATTCTTCTTAGTTCATAATGTGTGGAGTTGAATCAAAATAAATTATTATTCATCTGTATGTTTTATGCTTTTTTCATAAGACAGATGAACGATTGTATGTAGAAATTTAACACAAATGTAATTTTGGAACATTTCTCTAGATCATAGAATCATAGAATCATAGAATCATAGAATCGTCAAGTCTGGAAAAGACCCTTAAGATAATCAATTCCAACTGTCAACCTATCACTGCCAAGTCCATCTATACCATGTCTTCAAGCACCATACCTATCTGTTCTTTAAATACCTCCAGGGATGGAGACTCAACCACTTCCCTGGGCAGCCTGTTCCAATGCTTGACCACCCTCTCGATGAAGAAATTTTTCCTAATGTCTAACCTAAACCTCCCCTGGCTCAGCTTGAGGCCGTTTCCTCTAGTTCTATCACTCGTTACTTGGGAGAAGAGGCCGACCCGCACCTCGCTACAACCTCCTTTCAGGCAGTTGTAGAGAGCAATAAGGTCTCCCCTCAGCCTCCTCTTCTACAGGCTAAACAACCCCAGCTCCCTCAGCCGCTCCTCATAAGACTTGTGCTCCAGACCCTTCACCAACTTCGTTGCCCTTCTCTGGACATGCTCCAGCACCTCCATGTCCTTTGTGTAGTGAGGGGCCCAATACTGAACACAGTACTCGAGGTGCGGCCTCACCAATGCCGAGTACAGGGGCACTATCACCTCCCTGGTCCTGCTGGCCACACTATTCCTGATGCAAGCCAGGATGCCATTGACCCTCTTGGCCACCTGGGCACACTGCTGGCTCATGTTCAGGCGGCTGTCAACCAACACCCCCAGCTCCTTTTCTGCCAGGCCTGTAGCGTTGCATGGGGTTGTTGTGACCTAAGTGCAGGACTCGGCACTTAGCCTTATTGAACCTCATGCAGTTGGCCTCAGCCCATCGATCCAGCCTGTCCAGGTCCCTCTGTAGGGCCTTCCTACCCTCCAGCAGATTGACACTTCCACCCAACTTGGTGTCATCTGCAAACTTACTGAGGGTGCACTCGATCCCCTCATCCAGATCATCAATGAAGATATTGAACAGGAGATATGTAATCCCTCTTAGAAAAATTTATTTAATATTTATGCATGTGTGTTAGAGAATAGAGAATAGGAAAAATGTCATTAATAATTTCTAGTTATATATTTTTACATACATATCTAGATCTAGAAAAGTTTTCTATATTTGTAAAGAGTGTTAGCAAATGTCCGAGACTTTTATTTTTGATAGAATGTGATAAGGTTCAAATATCTTACCCCAGAAATGAAAGCAGAAGCTAATAAAGTTTTCTTATAAAGGAGAGAAAGACTTCTCACAGTATAAACAAACTGTTACTCTTGGCTAAAATGACTGATAGTAATTTCTTATTAAGAATACAGATGATTACAGAGGAAATGTTTTGTCCTTGCCAATCATTTGCTCACAGGAAAGGATGAAGCCCAGCTGGTCACTGGATTCCCTGGAGGACTCAGGCAGAGCACACAGCAATCTCTGGTCATTGATTCAGTAGATTTTTGTCTTTAAGGATGAATCAGTAACAAATGTTTTACACATGCATCAGCCATCTCATTTCTGTTC
The DNA here is from genome assembly GCF_047370975.1 of Nipponia nippon. Lineage (NCBI taxonomy): Eukaryota > Metazoa > Chordata > Aves > Pelecaniformes > Threskiornithidae > Nipponia > Nipponia nippon. Next base: position 33,439,267 of record NW_028262402.1, read on the forward strand.
CAATGTTGTAGGCAGTGATTCCAATATTCTTTTTCTTATTGCTCTGATCTATATGTGTACTAACAGGAAAATAGATGTGTTATCTATTTGAAGTGTTTTCTTCCTGGAAATCTGAAAAGCATTTTGTTCTTTTTTATTTTCATATTAAAACTATTAAGTATTTAATTAGGTTTTTTTTTTTAATAGTGACATTCTAAATCAAATTTTCATTTCACAGAAATATTTAAAGGTGTTGAAAGAGCAAATACCTTACAATTTTCTTCTTGAACAAAATGACAAATCTTAATTGTCTAGTCAACATGAAACCAGAAGACTATAGCCAGCATGTGATCCACATAACACATGATCATTTTCCTTTAAAAATTGTCTTTCAGAACAGTGGTCTATGCACATGTTAGTTTTATGTTACCTAAATGTAGGTGATGTTTCAAATAGCCAGATATGTGAGCATAATCTATATTCTTCTTCAGGCACAATGTTCACAGATTTAATTCAGAATTTATTATCTACTTGTGATGACTGAAACAGCATTAGTTCAAATTTCAATGAATATTAAGATAGTGTTGTATGGAAAGTATATAGGCATGTGTTTTCTCATTCTGAGCTGCAATTTCTCTGATCTCATCTGAGCCCATTCTGTATGTTTATGTATGTGTAAATGCATGTGCATATATGCGGGTATGTGTGTGTACATGAATGCCACATACACACAAATTTTGCCATAGAAATTAATGAAAACGAGTGGTTCCAATACAGATGGGTTTCAGGGAATTTTTGTAGTGTGTTTGGTACAGACTTGATGATTCAGTTTCAGCTTCAGTTTCTCTTTTGGATGCTGGCTGCCTCAAAACTCAGTGAGAATTCTGATTGAAAGAGGTAAGTTTTGTTGTATCAGTTCCTGGATGAGAAAAGTTTTTGGAGTTTTTTGTTAGAGTTGGGTTTGAATCTTACAATTGATGCGAGATTTTTTTCAGCTTTTATATTAAAAAAATCCCTCTAGATGGTTATTTTAAAGATTTGTTAGAAAAAAAAAATGTTAATTGTTGTTGGTGTACTTGATGTGTCCAAAGAAGGGCAGTGAAGGTGGTGAAGGGTCTAGAGCACAAGTCTTATGAGGAGCAGCTGAGGGAGCTGGGGTTGTTTAGCCTGGAGGAAAGGAGGCTGAGAGGAGACCTTATTGCTCTCTACAACTCCCTGAAAGAAGGTTGTAGCAAGGTGGGGGTCGGCCTCTTCTCCCTAGTAACAAGTGACAGGACAAGAGGAAAGGGCCTCAAGTTGCGCCAGGGGAGGTTTAGATTGGGTATTAGGAAAAATTTCTTCACCGAAAGGGTAGTCAGGCATTGGAACAGGCTGCCCAGGGAAGTGGCTGAGTCTCCATCCCTGGAGGTGTTTAGAAGATGTGTAGATGTGGTGCTTAGGGACATGGTTTAGTGGTGGACTTGGCAGTGCTAGGTTAACGGTTGGACTTGATGATCTTGTTTTTTTCCAACCTAAACAATTCTATGATCTATGATTCTATGTTTGACTGGAAGCATTTGCAATTAGGTCAGATACCATCTTCAGCATGTGGTGGTATCTGTCTGTATATATATATATATATGAATAATCAGGTGACTGCAAAACCAAGGAGAGCTACATGCTCTAGGTGACTAGCATGTGTGATCTGTAATATGCTAGTATTGATAAGGCTCTGTTTATGAGATCTCTTCAGATTGGCAGCACTGTTTAATTTTTGGCTCAGCCTCTGCAGAGAAGGCACAGAAGCAAAATTCTGTGACGTGCTCCAGAACAGATACTAGAGTTGCAACACAGCTCTGTTTAAGCATAATTTAAAGCCTGCTTATAATTGCTTGTTTTGAGAGCTGGGGTCTGACAGGCATGCTTTGGTTTGGTCTCACAATGCTGGAGGAACCTGTAAGCACGGGTGGTATTTCACTCTTTTTCCCTGAGGCACTTAGAGAGAGGGCTCTATCCTGAAATGCTGGATGTAATGTTCTTCCACTTCAGGTATTCTTTAGCCACTTAACCCCCACTCTCTGTGATTTCCTTGTTATGTTACTCGTGCTTTTCTTTTTCCCTTTTGTAGAATCACAGAAGATAGGTATTGAAGGGGCTTCTGTCCCAGGCAGAATATCATACCTAGATTATTCTTTAGGGACGTGTCTTTTAATCCCTTCTTAAAACTCCTCAGTGGTGGAGTCTAAGCATGCTTAGGGCTCAAAATTCTTGAAGACTGGGAGAGTATTAAGGAGGAAACATCATCTGTGTATGAACCTGTTCTTACACTCTTTCCTGCTCATCTGCTGTTGGCTAGTCAGAGGTAGGATAATGGGGTAGATGGTCCTGATGTAGCCCTTCCAACATCCTTGTGTTATGTTCTAAAGTCCAATGGCAATATATTCCTTACTTCTAGAAAGATTTTCCTTGTGATCAAGAGGTTATTCCCTACATCCTTACAACAGCCTCTTATACTGAATATTGTTATACCTTTGGTCATTGTTCCTTCTCCTCGACAGCCTTAGTTTTTTCAGACCTTTGGAATAGGGTCATGTTTCCCAGCCCAGGATCCTTGTTATTCTCCTCAGGATTCTCTCCAACTAACCCATGTAGCAAAAAATGGGCATCATTGTCCCACTGAGACCTTATTAGTGGTGAGCACAGTGGAAGTTTACATCAGGTGTCTCTGAGGCTGTGCTCCTCTGTATAGATCCCAGTATGGTGTCTGTTCTTTTGCTGATTGATGCCCAGATGATGATTCACACACCTCCAGATCTTTTCCTGAAAAATTACTATCTAGCCAGTTATTTCTCAGCCAGTGGGTGCAGTTAATCATACCTGTGTAAGTATGTATCTAATTAATAAAGATTTTGTCCTCACTAATTTTTGTCCTGTTTTTTCCGCAATTTGCCCAAGTATTTTTTAACTCTAAGCCTGCTGTTTCTCTTTTCAGCTAGGTTTCAGCTACAAGTTTAATAAGAATATTCCTAACTTCAGCAGGGTTACCAGTGAAAATCTGAGTAGTTATGTACCTATGAAATATCTTGAGTTTGACTTTGAACCGTAGGAAAATACTTTCTAAGTATGGCTTTTCAAGGGTTTTTTTTCACCTACATAACAATAGTTTCATGTTATCTGTTACTTCATCACAGGCTGGTCCACAGCTACTTCCCTGAGTCATTATGAGGCAAATGTCTTTCCCTAAATTACTTTTGATTAAATTTCTTGCAACTGTATTCTGATTTAGAAAGTCTAGAAAAAGAATTGTTTGCATATAATTATTTATATCATCAAGGCAGTTCCATTTTTTTAACAATTGAAAACATGTATCTCATACTGGACTTTAGATTTCTATTTTTCAGTAGTAATAAGCTACTCTGTTTGTTTATAGATTTGAAGAGAAAAAGGGTGTGCCATACACTTATTATCGGTCCACTTGTTTACAATTGTGGATCTTAGTATTCTGATTGTAACAAATTGAATCCGTTTTTGATGAGAGAATTATTTACATTTTAAAAAATCACCTTCTTTGATGGAGTTGCTGTATGTCACAGGTTTCAGAGCTTCATGTTGAGACAATAGTTACTGGCAGGTATAATGAATATACTCTCTTTTCATCATGATTCCATCTTTTAAGAGGCTAAGCGCTTGCTAATTAAAATACAGAGAGCAAAATAGGTAAAAGAACCAAAGGGCTTTTCAGTACATTTTCAATTTCCTACCCTGAATCACAGTGTATTAAGATTGCAGACTGTGTTTCATAGGTAACTATAGTAACATATATTTTTGTTACCTTTTATGTTTCTTTGATAGAATTCAGTGCTATAAGAATAACCATTCTATTTCTGTTTGTTGTTGTCCAGTTATATGTAACTTAAAGTGAACTTTTCAGTTGATCCTGAACTTAGTATTATTTTTTCTGTGATGAATACGAATTAAAGTGCATTTGTGTTGACTACATGGTTGTTTTTGGTTTGGTTTTGTTTTTTGTTTTTTTTTTTTTTTGTAATTAAACTTAGCTTGCTGTGCATAATAAATTATCAGGATCATTTTAAAGGTCCTTTATGCCTGTGACTGCCTTCTACTTTGCTGACTCTAAGAAAGGGTCTCTGTATTTGAAAGAATCAGACCAAAGGTGTTTACGTTGTATCACTCATAAACCAGTTAGGCTGAATGAATGCTCTAACTCTAAAATAATTACACCAATTTGTTTTGCAAGGATAGACTGCTCTAGTTTGACATTTAAAGAGAAGGAAAGAAAATTTTATTATTTATTTTAAATATAGGAGAAAAGTGATTTCCCTATATTTTATCAAGCAATAATTCTAATAATTCAAGAAATTTAAAAAAAAAAAAAGATGCTTAGCTGTGATCTTCTCATGCAGATAGTGTATAATTTTGGGACCTGGATTTTGACATGACCACATGTCTAAAAATGGAAGGTGGAATTCATTTGCATTGCATCTGACAAGGGCTCAAATACTGGAAAGCTGTAGCTTTCGCCTTGCTTTCCTCTCTGTTCCAGCTTTCTGTGCCATCACTTCATCAGGTGGAGAAAGCCGACTCTCTTCTTTCCTTATCCATGTGGAGGAGTGGGCCTTCCCTTCCACCTTCTTCCCCAAAGCCCTCTTACTCTCCTGTGGAAGTCACTAAGGCAGACATTCTCAGCTTTACACTGTTTAAACAAGTACTTAGACATTTCAAAATGCTTATTGCAGCTGAGCCTAGGATTATTCGTATTTGGACTTATGGAGCTCAATATAAATGTCTTCTGGGGGTTATCCTTAATATCTTTCCATTTTCTTTTTTATAACTGCTTTATGTTGACCTGCTTATTCAGCACATAAACTGTAGAGTTTTTTTCATGGCCTCACCTTAGTTTCTGGGTTTGTAGGTTTTACCTGTATCTTACTATCTGTAGTCATTTTTCCTGGTTCTCAGTTGTATGTTCAGTATTGCTGTGAACAAGTAGCTGGAATTTGTTTTTGTAAATCAGATTCTTAGATACATTGCACTTTTTGGTAAGATTTCTGTCAGTATTTAGAAAATCACTTTTATTCCCTCTGAATGTAAAGAACAAATCACTAAGGAATATCAAGTGCCACATGTTGCCAGTTGTATGGTTACAGTTTGTTCTGAAGTTAGCATTTATAATGGTGAACTCTATGGAACACATGCATTTTTTTTTTAAAGTTAAAGTGGAACCACAAGGCAGAGACCTGCAGTTTTCCCTGTTAGTATTACTTCTCTTACAGATTACATTACTTACAGATGATTCTCTTGAATGACGGTGCTGTTACCATAGCAGAAGCTGTAGCTCTGCAGACTTAAAAATGTGTAGCTTTTTGACCTCAAAGGACTGCCTTATGCTTTTGCATGCTTCCTCTTTCATTTTAGATTTTTAGGCATAAAGAATAGCGATTACAAAGACCAAACATATTTTCTGCCCTTTTGTATTAAATAGGATGTAGAAAAGTATTCCAGTTCTCTACAGCCTAACCAGTACAGTCAAAAGTTTATGTCCCTCAACAGAATAATACACACGGTCTCTTTCAAAAACATATACTTTTAAATCTTCCTATTTTCCACAAACAAAAGAGAAAATAGGAACATGTAGCCTTGAGCTAGCTATCAGCAACTAACATGTAGCCAGAGCCAAACGTTACCCTTGCTGCTTCCTTTGGCAGCCAATCTAATGACCTTGTTTGGATTTTGACAGCTGAGTAAGACTTGTGGATTTTGAAAATTAAACATATATGTACTTATTGATCTGGAAACCACAATTTTTTCTCCATCAAATGCTGCTGCTGTCAGTAACTGTCTCTCAGAGATAATTTAGTCACAAGAATATTTACATCAAAGTTCACCCAATTAACAGTCACATTCTGTCAACTGAAAGAAATCAAAGGAATGCAGTAATCAGAATTGATTTTAATTACTCAGTTGTTATTAGTTACAATTTTACATTTATGTTTTCTATGGAATTCTTTACAGTATTACTTTCCAACCCCATTTTTATTGAAAAACAGACAGGTTTTCTTTTAATTGTGTTATTGACTGACATATTGTCACTTTCTAATCTTATTCCTTGGGTTGCGATAAGTGAACAAAATTGAGTACTTAGACATAATTATGCATTTTGAAAATGAGCACTAATTAGAAAAATCTTAATTGAAAACAAGCTCTTACAGCTTACTGCATGATGTGTAGGGTTTGTAGTATAGTATGTATTCATGTTAAAATAGCAATTAAACTTACACCATCCCCACCATCCCCTCCCTCATATGAGAATGATAACCATATTCCCAGCTGCAGGTTACACCTGAGACAGACTGGTAAATTCCTCATTGTCAGTTTGTTTCCTAAGTTCTTAGATGCTGTGTTTTGAATTACAGTAATTGCTCTTACTTTTTAAATTATTGTATAAAACCCAAATTTTTTTCAAAAAACAATATCATGTTACAGTTCTGTTTCTGTCTTTATTTAAATATAATGGAATAATTTTCATTTTTAAATTTACCAGATACAGCTGGTTAATTTTGTGTTTAATTAGTCTGAAATAAATCTGGAAGAATAGCTGGTTCAATTAATTGTCACATATGCCTCTTTGTATCAACTAGTTTTTATCTGTGATATTTTTTTATTTCTTGATGCTTAAACTGTCTGGACAGAAACCTGACCCTGCTGAAATAGTGGCAAGATTCTTGATGGACCTGTAAATCATCTTGCATTTATATGGACTGGTTCAATTTCAGTTACCAAACCCACACAATTGCCATGGAGCAGTTGTTAGAAACACTTACCGCTGCTTGCCATTATAGGAAATGGGAACTGTAAAGAAAGAGGGACTTCCTTTTCTTTATCCTAGTCATTGATATATTTATATATTTTTAGATCGCTTTCTAGAAATGTGTCAGTTGACAATTCTTCCTCAGAATTAATTAGCACCCCCAGTGTCCTGTGAGAAAAGCAATAGCTCTTACATCTGCACTAGTAAATAAATGAGTGTGCCGGGGACTACTCCTGGGTACTGAAACCAATCCACGTGACCATGTGTCTGTGCAGTCTAACTGCATGCACACCCCGTTTTGGGAACAGTCTCTGACCTATTCTGGCTGCCTGGGAATTGTTCAGAGAGTGCTAGTTAAAACAGGCCAAATTTGTGCAAAGAAATGGTCTAATAACTTACTAGCACAGGCAGCTGAATTATTGTGTCTAGGAAGTAGAAGTGACATGCTGAAGAAGAGGAAAACTAGCTATCTAAGTTGGATATGTGGACAAAGTGCCTCCTCCTAACCTTGAGAGTTATACATTAAAATTCACCTTTAGTAAAAAATTTTTACAAATCTTGCTATTATTTCCAGAGGTTTTTCCTTTCCCAGTACTATTATGCATACTTTCCCTTTCTTTCCTTCGATTTTTCTAAAGCATGGAAAATAAAATTCAAAATTTGTCAACATTACTAGGATTCTGCACTTAATATTTACTTATGGTTTTCCAAAAGTAAAACTGACTCAGCCCTTAAAAAGATGTGATGTGTAGGTCTCTGTGCCTATAGAACCCATGAAGGTATTCTTAAAGATATCTGGAAGAATATAGGGTTAACTTGCTTTTTGTTTGTGGGTCTCAGGGTGCACCTGTTGGCCAGCTTTTGCTTGGTCAGTCTGGAATGCATGAAGCTCAGTTTCTACAGAGATGTCTCTTTGGATGCAATTTAAACACTGTGTAGTAACTACAAAAGGTGGACAGTCTTTGGCTACAGCTGCAACATTTCATGTCAGATCCTAGGAATTTAATGCAAATATGAAAGCATTATTATTTTCATTAAATGCAAAATACGTGTTTAAAGCCATTCACAGCTAACTATTAAAATGCAACCAGTTTGTGTGACCCTTACAGGAATTCGTCTGCACTACAGTGTGTTATAATCATGTTATAGTAATTCAAAATGTCTGTTGTTAAAGTATTTACTTTTATAGGTTGTATATCACTTCTTCAAAATTACAGCTCTCAAGGACAGAGTATTTTACAGCAATATGGTGTAGCTATGTTAGGTGGCATCTTTAATACTATATAGTACAGAAATTCACGAAGAGTAAATTTGTTTACAAAAGATTGTATTTTATTTAAATGCTATTTTTTTAAAAAAGTTTATCATGAAAGTAAGAATGTTTATACACATCTTCGACACTGCTGCAATGAATCATTTAACAAATAGTTTGTTAATTAAGAGCAAAACTTTTTCTGTTGCCCTGGATTGCCTGTGAAGAGTTTATCTTTTTTTTTCTCAAATCCATTTATTTAAAATTATCCATTGGATCATCCTTAGTTTTAGCTTGAAAGTTATCAGTTCGTGATAACTATTTGAAACTAGAGCTGTCCTCATTTCTGCTGAAGTTCAAGCCACATGATAGGCTTTTCTTCCCTGATTAGATGGGTGAACACGATGGCCCATTTGTGCTTAAAAAAACCTCAGCAGTCAGCAGAGCACATTATGTTAACTGTCACATAGCTATAAAGTGGTATGAAATACAATATGAATATATCCAACAGCTTTTAGCCCTGTAGTGTAGTCAGCTAAAGCACTTAGACCTCATCACAACTAAAGCCTAACAGTGCAGCTGAGTGAGCGGCAGTTGCTGTCTTCGGGTTTCAGAAGTCAGGTGCTTTAGGAAGATGATCAGCCTGCCACCAAAAGCACTTATTTTACATACACAGAATTAACTTTCCATAGATGTTCTTGAGTATTTACTTGAAGTTTACTAAAACATGAACATCAGTATACTCACTTTGTAAAAGATTTGTGAGCAAATGTTGATACAATACAATTTATGGAAGAAGTTTCACCTATAGAAAAATAACACATTGGAAATAGCTGGTTTTGTAATCTTCTCCAGTTGTGTAAATCTTGAAGGTCTGCAAGATAATACACGTATCTAAAGGGTATATTAAGTCTGTTAACGGATTTTGGCTCATAAGAACATAATTTTCTTTCTTTATGCTTTGGAGGCAGATGAGAAGAAACCTAGTTTTAGTGACCTTTTAGAGGAGGAAACATCCAATAGAACTGATTGATTTTCCTTTCTGATTTTATACTATGTTGCTGGGATGCATTGTCTTTTTTGTAATTTGTACAATGGGAAAAGAGGATCTCTTAAATTGGTAGAAATTCTGGCAGCCGGTTTTTCAAGTCTTGTCTAAGAATATGACAAAGTCTCACTCCTCTTCAAGATCAACAAGCACAGTATTTTCTCTTACATTCCAGAAGAATTAGTGTGGCTTTATAACTTTGTGATTCTTTTATTGTTTGTTTTACTTTCCAACTCTGAATCATGTAACCTTTAATCGCCTTTGGTTTAAAAGCCTCATGAATTTCCTTTAACACTTTCCTATTTAGAAGATCCTTGAGGGATGCTTTACTACACCTTTTTTCTTGTCCAGCTCTTCATTCTTTTATTGCAATATTGCTTGGTCATACATTGTAATAAGTAATTATTTAATGTTTTTGAATGCACTTACTTTATTTCTCACATGATACAGAATTAACCTTGCTTAGGTGGAGAAAAGTCAGATTAGTTGTGTTCACATATATTCGGCACTTAAATTTGAACTATTTTCAAAGTATTATATATTCAGGAAGTAAATTCTAGTAAGATTATAATCTCAAATGTTATTCTGACCTTTTATAAATAAAAAGGCCTACACAAGCTATTTTTCTACCCTGGTAAATTAAAAACCTCAGAACTGTTCTCTGGCACTGAGGCTAGTGGGCATGGCATTGTCCGCTTCATTTTTATTAAACTGGACTTACCTTCCAAAACAGGGTGGCCACATTAAAACTGGCTTCTTCTGTCTCCCAAACAGGACAGAGAAATCATTTGGCAGATGCCAGTTGTCCCGCATCCAATGCCGGGGCATTGTTCTACACAATTTAACAGTGTAGGTGGTTGAGTATCAGTGCCTTTGCTTGAGATCCGGCACTTTTGAAATTATTAGTTGCAGTCAAGGGGACGGAGAGACACCATCCAAAACTGCTTTCAATGGGGCACTGACCAGTTCTGTTTTCCCCAGGAAAGTTGCCCAGAAGCCTGAAGTTGTGGGCATGTCCAATAGCCCTGTGGGCACTCAGCAGCTCAACAGACAACATCCTCTTGGGATCCAGAAATGGGACATTCTTCCCTCACTCTTTAAGGCTCTGCTGTGATATCAATACACAGAGGTTGCCTAATATAAACAGGAGAGGTTTCACACAATGAAACAGTGGCAGCTACTTTTATCTAAGATAAAGTAGAAGGAAGTACTGATTGTGTGTCTTCTTTATAGAACAGCTGGAAGGTAAGAGCATTACACACAAACCTGGGAGACGGATTCAGACTTCCTCTCTGTCTGAACAGATTTGATGTTTCTTGCTCCATGTAAGAAACCCTCTCCTTTAGGCTCTTATAGTTGCTCAAGTGATTGAATACATACCATTTAGCCATAAACTGTGAAAATAATGTAAGATTTTTTGGGCCAGATAGAAAGAAATGAAGGATGGATTGGTGATCCACCGCATAGAGGGAGCTGGCATTCAGCATCTGCTCCAAATACTTTTTTACCTAGTTACGATGCACTGTAAAACACAGATACTTGGAGCAGTGTTCTTTGAGCAGCTGGATGCTTCTCATCTTCATCACTGTCCCCAGCAGCTTTATGGTTAGGACACTTGACTAAGAAAAAAGAAAGGTAACTTTAATTTGCTTCAGGCACGTTAGTGAATTAAACTTGGTTCTCCTGCTTCTGGGGAAATGTTCCAACACATTGAGCAAGAAAGGGAGGTAGGAAGAGGATGAAACAGTGACCTTTCTGTTTACAAGGACCTTGCTGTGTTTTTGAAAGATCTTTGGCACCATTCTGCAGAAAAAGGTCAAAGCTAATCCTAACTGGAAGGAGATATGCCTGTTTGACCTAACATTGTTCATCTCTGTCCTGAAAAGGACACATCTATCCTCTCTCTTCAGCATTGCTCATTGTTAACTAGATTTGTACCTGGGTAATTGCATTTTGAGATACCCATTTCTTCAAGAACAGAGAAGGTTCATCAGTAGATGTAATTTGGTTTTGACTATTAGAATTGGTAAATGTATGTAGACTTTCAAACACAAGGAAGGTTTATGTATCTGACAGTTTGTATATCCTTCAGTTAAAAAAAGATACTGTCTTAATCTAGAAAGCTTATTTTGCTTATCTTTTTAGACTATTCTGTCCATTAGAGCACTACCAGTGACTCTCTTTGTGGCTTCTGTAGGAAACTTAGGAGCCTGATCAATATGGATTTCACCATCTGTGACCGTGCATGAAGCAATATTTAGTCCATGGTGAAATTCGAACTCTTAATAATGAGCAGCATGTAATAATCTAATGTAATAAATGACTTTTCCGTGACATGTTATTTCTCTGTGCACAGAATAACTGTTTTTCTTTTCAGTTCTTTTAATGAATGGACTCAGAATTTTGCTTTAGATTAATTTTTTTTACAGCTATGGAGAAAGAAATAGCAAGAAATTAAGCAGTGGTCAGGTTTTCTCTCCACAGAGCAATGTAATTACTGCTTGTTCTAGCAATCCAGCCTTACCACAAGAAAATAATTACAGAACACATCTAGCAGCTTTAATTTCTTTCAGCTTAGTGGGACTGAAAAGACAAGGGAAGAAAAGCTGTTCTTTTCTGAGGATGCTTGTGGATCTTTCCATGTCAGAGTCTCATTCATCCCTTTGCTTCTGAGGAAGTGTTACTTCCATACCTGAAGGTCGAATTTAAGATTCAGTGACTTCTTTTGCATTTCACTCAGCCATTTCTGCATTTCTATTCTTGTTGATTAAAAAGCAAGGTATTTGTCAGGATTCCTAACACCTTAAAAATAGGGCAGAATAAAAAAATTAATCAAGTTATCATGAAAATCATCATGAAAGCCTTCTTGTAAAAGATGAAATTCATAAGCATTTATTGCCAGCTGCTTATGTTATTCAAAAGCATTACAGATTTTGAGAATTGGCAACATGACAGCATGTCTTTAGAACAGTCTTCTGTTATTTCTGGGGTTGGAGTACTTGTGTTAAAGCAGCATGAGGATGACTGCTAACACCTCCAAAATAGGCCCAGCAGTCATTATTGGTCATTTCAGCATCTCCTTGGCTATTCAGTTGATCATACAGGCAAGCTTTTAAAAAGGCTGTCAGATGTTCATACTTCCTTTGCTGCCAATACTTAATAATTTCTGCAAAAGCACTTTGGGTACTTCACTATTCTTTTGTTAATGGTCTATTTTCTCTCTTGCAGGCTGAAGATGCTTCATCTGTATGGTTTCCCCTTCAGTCATAGTCTGGAGTCCATTAAAGAAATCAATAAACCCATGAAAGTCTTTCATAACCTCACTGTCCCAACTGCTAACATTTCAGTTAAATGAAAAATTCTGTGTATCCTGAGAGCCATTTTCAGCTTTTAAATGTAGCTCTGCTTTGATGAAGAGCTTTTATGTCACTTTGTGTCTCATTTTTTGATAAAGTTGAAGCATAAAATTGTGTTCTTTTGCAATATTGTGCAAGTTACTTAATTTCTTTGCCTTGGACTAAGTTTTTAAAGTTATAGAATACGCCTGTTTCCCTTCAGAGGTTATAGTCATGCAATGTATCTGAGAAGTACAGTCTACATGATTGTTACTAAATGCATTACCCTTAGTTTTTAATTGAAGAGAAAAAGAGTGAGTCACATTCACTAGTACTAAAAACCTATACAGCAGGGAATGAGAGTATGTAGCAATGGTCTATAATCTGCTTTGACTTGGCATTTAAGTATATGCAGCTATCCTATATGCTTCACATGAGGTGCATGCCTGGATATAACTGGGTAAATAGCTGAAAATGCCATCAAAGTCATAAAAAGTGCAAATGAAGGCACAGTAGGAGAAAGGCAGAGAAAGGAAACAGTGCAGGATAAGAACCGTTGCCACGGCCCATCTGCTGGAGACCTGCCAGAGCCACTCCACTCTGCATGCTACCCCGTCACCATGCCCTTCACCTGCCTGCGTGCACTATGCTTCCCTTCCTGGTGGTAGGGAGAGGGCGAGGTTGATGAACAGGTGCAGGTACAAGAGGAAGAGACGGAATGCCAAATTGGGATTGTGATGCTTTGAGATATATGGTGTCTTGCAGAGGTGGTAAAATTTGTGTCAGTGAGTAGAGGAATTGGAGTAGGTTTAATTAATTATTTTTTTGGAGTGCTGTGGCCGGTATGATACCTGTGTGTAATACTAAGTGTTTCAATGAGATGTTTCTGTATTACTGGTTGATTCTATTTTAGTTATGCTCTACTTTCTACTTTTAGCAATTGTGCTAAATTGCTTAAACTTTCCAAATGCAAAACAGACAGAGTTATTGCAACCATAAAGGGATCCATTCACTCCCTTAACCATGCATAATATTAGGAAGATTAGTTAATACATGTAACAACTATAGAAAAAAATACTCTGTCTTCAGATTAAGGTCTGAATAGTGTGCGTTAAATAAGTTGTAAATAATGCCCAAGGCCACACACAATAATGAGGAGAAATTACTGAATAATTGTTCTAGTTTATGTTCTACTTCCTAACTTTTAAATGCTTGATATTCCAAGCAAAAGTCTTCCTTTAGTATGTATGTAAGATTCATAAAACAATATATAGAGAGGGACGGGAAGAGTGCTGCTATTTCTAGTGTGTGATCTGCCTGGAGCACAGCACTCCAGCTTTTCTGGGCTTCTGCACAGTTCTGCAAAGTTACTTTCAGAGACCACATGTATTCAAATAGCATTTAAGAGTTCTGTAGCTTATCCCACTGGCCAGCTCAGCTCCTCTGCTCTTTTGCTTCCTGGGGCAGCGCTAGGTCTTCATGTCATGTGGTGCCACACCTCCCGTTTCTGGTTACCCTCTCTCTTCTAATCTGCTTCATTTAACCTCTGTGTCTATAACAGCGTCAAAACCCAGCTTTTCCCACTCAGTACAATAGGACACTTTAGTAGTGATACAATGAATCTCTTCTTGTTCATGTGTTATCCCAGGCCTCCCTGAAGTTCCCGAGCATGATTTCATGTTCTGTTCTGTCTCTTCAACCGCACAGATGCTCTGGCTAACTTGTGTATTTCACGGCACAGTGAAGTAAAACAGATAGACTGAAAATTGCACGTGGGGTATACCTGTATCTCTAGCTTCAATATCTTACTTATGAATTTAAAACTCCTCCTGTACCACATTCACACTACTAGACCACAGAAACAGTGTTTTGCTTTACATATTTATTTAATTTAGGGTTGGATTTGAAGAGACAAATCTTTCTAAGAACAGGCACATAATTTCAGAACTAACCACTGTTTTGCCATTGCCTGCTGGGAATCCTGCCCTCACCGCTCACTCTTAGGTCTCATCAAATAAACCATCTTTTATTCGTTATCTCTGTGCTGTTGTGTTAGGACCATTTGACTGAACCATGGCCTGCCAAGCACCTGTTTTGCAGGATATACCTATGCCATGGCAGTGCTAAATGACACACCATACTTCATGCCAGTGCCTGAGATTTGTGTGACAGAACTTCTGTAAAAGTGGAAATAAGGGAGATATACCAAAGACCAAATTCTCTTTTATGACATCCACTGAATACACAAGGGATTACCTGCACATGAAGGCAGAAATCCGGCCCACGTAGGCATCACATTGGCAAATATTGCAAGACTTTTGTATGGCTTGATTCAAAACTGAATGTTAATGTGGAGATTTCCATTTGTTTTCAATGTTACTTACTATTTACTTGTATCACATAGGTAGAAACATAAAGCTTTCAAAAAAACCAAAGATGCAGACCTTTGCAGCAGGAGGGTCAAATCCCAAGTCATATAAAAACTGGGTTACATAGAAAAGTTTGGGAAAAGGTGATGTGAAATCTCAGAGAAAACAAAAGATGAGGGCTATATGTTCAAAGTCTATGCCCTTACCTAGCAGTCAAAGGTAGTCACTACCACAAGAGGTACACGGAACAGAGTGAGTAAGAGAGTGGTCAGGATAAGAGCTACTGACAAACGTCAACTCATAAACCTGCAGCCACAAAAGCAAACAAGAAGGTGAGCACATTGATTTGAGTGGGAACTCCCTGCCTAGTGAGACACGTTCAGCCCCGGATGAGGCTGTTCCCGTTCAGCTCAGGAGCTTGTCAACACTGAAAGCCAAATGTCCTGACTGCTATGAACAGGGAGCTGGTGTGCATAAGCAAGACAAGTTTGTCTCTTTTGACAGCTGAACAACCCTTCATCAGCCCCGTAAGGGCTTCGTGATACTCTTTGGGTACAAAAATTTGATGGGCAGATGAGAAACCATGGAACGGAAAGAACACTTGTTAAATTAACTCTGCTTTACTAAAACACTAGATGTTGCTAGATTCAGAATCGGAAGATGATACCGCTTTGCTACTTTTAGTAGTTTTACAGGTGTGTAATGGAAATGTAGTGACAAAAATGTATAAAATCATAAACTGAAGTCCTTCAGTTATTAGATATTTTTAAGCTAAAATTTATATTCCAAATTACTTAACAGCTGTATTTCTCTAGAGTGCAGGGAACATTTCACAAAACATTTTATTGACTAGAGAGAGATTACTGGCAGGATTTTAGGCTGAGTCTGTCTAAGCCTGAGAAAACAGTAATCAAAACCTGTAAAATAATAGTAATTTCCTTTGAGGGCATTCCACACCTCTTAGGCAGAGGAACACTTTATTGTTCCCATTTACAGTATGTGATTTATTCTAATGTGAGTTCAGCTGCACTATTTGTACTTTGCTGGATCACGTACTTAGCCTTGGGCTGTGTTTCGGTCAGTAAGGAAACACTGTTTTGAAAGTTGGATTTGTATTCTCTTTAACTCTATCACAACTTTGGTACACACAACCTACATTTGCCCATAGACATAAACAAGAAAAACTGCAGGGACACAAACAAACAAACAAACAATCAAACCCCCAACCACCCACCTTAGTTAAAATTTAACTGCTTCCAATGAAATCTGAGTTTTGAGTCAGACTTCAAGAAAGTGAGCAGTCTTGACTTCGGTCAAGAAAGATGCTAGTTCTTCTGTATAGAAAAAGCACTGAAAATCTGGCTCCTTTAGTTTATTGATTTGAATGTAGATTTTGCATTTTCAGCTTAAGCTGGTATTGTAACAATGTACATGTCTAAATTACTGGTGATGGGATAGCAGTGAGCACGTACTTGGCTATGTATAACTCCAAGACGTGGTCAGCAAGAATTTATCTAGTGAAACTTGGGGCCATCCTGGGTTCCTCGTCTTCCATGAACGTAAGGAGTACTTTTATTCTGCTGGAAAACAGAAATGAGATTTAACACCTTACGGAGACCGCATAGCATTGGGACTCCCATTTGATTGCTGCAGGGGGGTAGGACGTGTTTTTAACGCCTGCTGTTCGTAAGCGCTTACCTGTGCTGCTGGCCAGGCACCGGGCGGGTTGGCGCGCGAAGGGAACACCCCGCCCCTGCAGCTCCGGCTGCGGGCGGGAGCCCGGGGAAGGGGGGGCCGGCACCTGCCGGCCGCCGGGTCGGGACCTTCCGCCTGCCAGAGCCGGGAGCTGCCACCTGCGGCCCGGCCCCCGCCTCCCGGCCGCGCCCGGCCCCGCGGGGCGCCGGGGCGGAGCAGGGCCCGTCCCGCCCCGCCGAGCCCACGGCAAAGTTGTGTCGCCGGGTCTGGCCGCCGCCGCGTCCCGTCCCGTCCCGTCCCGGCCGCGGGCAGAAGATCCGCGCCCCCGGCCCCGGCCGATGGATCCCTTGGCGGCGGGGGACGAACTGTCCCGCCTGCGCGCCCTCTTCCTGGCCTGCGACGCCAGCGGCTCGGGCCGCATCGAGCGGGAGGACTTCGCTGCGCTCTGCGCCGAGCTGCGGGTGCGGCCGGCCGAGGCCGAGGCCATCTTCCAGCGCCTCGACAGCGACCGCGACGGGGCCATCACTTTCCCGGAGTTCGCCCGTGGCTTCCGCGGCGCCACCCGGCGGCGGCCCGGCGGCGGCGAGCCGGAGGGCGAGGAGGAGGAGGCGGCGGCGGCGTGGGCCGCCGCGGGACTGGAACAGCCCTGGAGGGACTTCGAGCTGCGGCTCGGGGACGAGGCGAGGTACATCCCCAGGTAAGGCCCGGGCCCGCCGGCGCCGCCGCCCGCGCCCCCCCCGACCGCGGGGCGGCGGCGGCGGGAGGGGTGGCCGCCCCGGTGCGAGCGGGGCTGCCGCCGCGGGGGCGCCGGCGCTGAGCCTGTCCGCGGGAAGCATCGCGGCGGCGAACCGCCCCTGCCCTTCTCCGGCAGGAGAGCGTCCCTCCTGGCAGCAGCTTGCGGCGGTGCTGATGCAATACCCTGCTGGGGACCGGCCCTCCCGGAGTCCGGCCTGACCCCTCGCCCGCTGTGCTTGCGGGTGTATGGAGCCCTCCCCACACCTCCCCGGTTCCGAGGGTTCCAGCTCGGCTTTTCCAGCGTGCGGCCGCTTGCTTGCTTCCTCTCCGCTGCTCTGCCAGGGGCCCACGTGGGAAGATGAGGCCGGTGAAACGCACGGGATGCAAAGCGCTGCCGGCTCCGCAAATGAAACTTTCTCCCCCCCGCTACCCCCCGACCAGCCCCCAGCATCTTTCTTGCACCCCTGTCGTCCTTTTCCTGGTGAAGGCAGACCAACACCGCCTTTGCCTCCAGGTTAACCCTGTTCCTAAGTACGGCTCTCGGGCCGAGGAGCTTGCTGAACTCCGTGAGAGCCTTTGCCCTCGATATCGGTGAAATGAAGACAACTGATGGTAGCTTAGTTTGGGATTAAACCCGATCACCACGGGTCTGTCAGTACCGAGCCGGTTCCGGTTTACATAGGCACATTTTGGTGATGCGCAGTAATCTGCCTGAAACCTCAGGTGCTAAACATTAATACGAAAATACTGGCTATAAAACGTACAGAGTGATTCTGCTTCATTTAAAAATTGTAATTTAAGCTGGAAAACAAGCAATCTGAGTTTAAGGGCTTGGCAGCTAGTTAAGAGGCCGTTAAAAAAAACCCCATACATGGATCTATTCAGAGAGACTGTGTCAAGTTGCAGCGGGTCCTGGCTGTGAGGTCCACAGAAGCTAGTAAAAAGCACATTAGTTTCTGTATACCTTTTGTAACAATTGAGTCAAATGTGCTGTTTGTTGTTTTACAGAGCATGGATCAAATCATTGGCAAATTTTTATCATACCAGTCTGCATATAATACACCTTAAATTTTTATCTACACCCAATAATTTGGTTCTAGCCACTTTTAAAAATGTTCGGATTGTGAGATGAAAAGTTTCTTCAGAGAATTTTTCAGTTACTTAACCTGCTGCTCATGCACACAACTGGAGTCGATTGTTCTTTTCTTTTTGGACTGGAAGGGTAAATAACATTGGTTAGTCTTATTGGACTGCTCCATTTAGGACAGATCGGTAACTTCATACAGGTCTTTCTTACCTAGTTCCTGATGCCTTCCTTGCTACATACTTGCTTTCTACAGAATGACCAAAAAAAAAAAAAAGCTGTTTGAAAATTTGTAGAAGCAATTAATAACCTAAAGCCAGACAGAAACTCGATAGGAGATGGAAAAAATCTGACTCATGAACAGTGGTAGCTTGTGAAAGCATCTGTCTCATTTTGGTAATAGGCCTATCTCAGTATCCCGGTTACTATGTTTGCAGCAGCAGTTTGAATATAGTCCAGTTGTTTGTCTAAGAGGATGGTAGGAAGAAAGGGGAATGACTTTCGTTGGCTTGACTGTGCAGACACGTCCTTTAGGTTTTTTAAATTCACGATGACACAATTAACATGTTGTGATTCTTATACATCAAAATTGCAAACAGAACTGAATTTTGATAGTTAAATACATGTGTATCAGGTGGACAGTATTTGATGTAAATGCTTCCTATTCATGTTCAGCTTTACAAATAGCTTTGAACATCCTTCACAGTTGGCTGTATTTATTAGGTGTGTGCCAACGTCAGCTGAAGAACAGTGTGCCCTTTGTTTTCTTGTTCTTTCTCTTTCCTGTCCTGAAGTGCTAGAAGCAGATCTGTGTTACAGTTCAACTTTTTTCCATTTGTGGCCCACGTCTTTTTTTGTTGAAATGTATGTGTTAAGTTTTTTCCATGTGAGTAGTCCCACTAGAATCATTAGGACCACTTGTGTAAGTAATGAATATATTGAAATCATTTGAGGACTCTGGGCATATGAGAGATTTTAAGCAACAGAGTATAACAAAACCATGTAAAGTACAAGCTGGTACTTAAAAAAAGTTATTTATCTTTTTATTTAAATTATTTATTTTTTTTCGTTGCTTATCAGTTCAGTTTTTTTTAGGGAAAGGCAGTAATTTGAAAAACAGACCTGGCTTGCAACACACCTGTATCTTCAATACTATAAAGCAGTTGGTGTCTTCACACTGTGGTTTATTACTCTTCATATGTTTGCTGTAACATTGGCATTGAAAACCATGAGAAAAGTAATTACAAAGAAACTTCTCAAACCCAGATGAGTGGAGTTAGTTGTCCGTATTTTTTATCTTGATCATGTGTGGATTTTATGTCGATCATTTTGGGGTTCAGTCAGTCCCTCAAAATGCTGTGTCTTCTGGCCCCAGTCTAGCAAAACACTGGCACATGTGCTTTGATGCTATTGTGGCTTATGTGGAGAGAAACAAGGCATAGCAGATGGAGGTGGTAAGATAAAACCAGGGCTGAAGTCAAGAGAAAATTACGCACTAAACACCTGTGGTCACTATCATTCCTGAGCTTGATTGAGTGCCCATGGAAATCAAGGGGAAATTTTTCACTGATATCAATACACATGGTTCAGCCTCTGTTCCTGCGACTGAGCTTTTCAAAGCCATAAATAAGCCTCCATAATGAGGTGTGAAACCCAGTAACAGATCAATATCCTGACCCAGTCCTCAGTGTGGTAGCAGACATCAGAAGCAACATTGTTTACTGCCAGGTACTGCCTCGTTCCAGGTACTAAAATAAGCATATACGATAATAAGTGTATTTTGAATTTAGTTAATTTTAGAAAAGATAGTTTTATGATGGGATGGATCCTTCCTCTCTGCAGTTGGTGTATCAGTTGCACAGTTCTGTTAGCTTATACTTTAAAACATCCAAGTCTGTACTAGAGCTATGGTTGTATTGCTTGCAGTTAAAGAGGAAAAGTAACATCAAGGAGTTTCTTTTCAGCCTTGCTCCTTCCCTCTCTGTCTGAACAGGTTTTTGGGACTAAATTCAGTTAGATTTCTTGGTAAGGTGTTCACTGTGAGTCAAAGTATTGTTTGCCTTAGTCTTTACACATGCTCAGTGGGCAATTGTGCCTCTAGCACAAAAAAACTGGAAAGTCTTTCCAGGCTGATGGCCTAATATAATGTGTGAAGTCAGATTTTTGTGGAATTGCATAGAGGGTTGGGTTTTTTTTTTGGCATTCGTTTCATCTAAAATGCAGCTACCCTTCTGTGTTCTTTATTCAATCAGGTATAAAGAGTAATTAAACACAAAAGATTGCGATGCCTTTGGTTTATGTGTAGTGAATTACCAACTGGAGTATACCTGTGTGAGCCATAGGAGATCCATTGTATTGAGAACTCAGGCATGTTCGTTAGTTTGTTCCTCTAAGAAGTATTTGCAGTGATACAGGAGTAGACAAAAAAAGAAACTTACCTATTTGGTGCTCCAGGCAGTGAGTGCTCCAGTGTACTGCCCACACTGGAAGGGTGTAGCCCTTGACTGTGATACTGGGTGTTGTGTTCTTTTTTAATACTTGGCCAACCTCAGGTCTCTTTGGATGTCAGTGGTAAGGTTAAAAGGTTCCCTCTGTGCTCCTAATAGGCATGTGCTCCTTTAAGCATGTGGGAAAGTCTCCTAATGGCAATGCTTTTCCATTCCTCAGCTTAAACAAAGAATGGTCCAACATCCACTGACACTTCAAGAGAAAACCTGTACTTACAAATGCTGTGACAGTTATTTGTGTCTGTAAATTACAGGCAAAAAACTTCCTGGAAAACAGATTTTGAAATTTTAATGTCAAAGATTTTCAATCAGAAGGAACAAAGACTTGGGACTGTGTGTGCTGTGTGCGTGCGTTCTTGTGTATTGTGGAATCCTTTTAATCTTTAATTTAATCCTTTTAATCCTTTTAATTGCCTACCAGGCAATTTTTGTGTGATATTTGGCAAATTGGGTAATCTGATTGGAAAATTAACTAAATTGATTTGAGCATGAATGGGTGGATGAATCTGGAGAAGAAAGTTTGTATCCTATTTTGAGTTAAATTCTTCTGCTTCTGGGAGTCCTCATACTTCATTGCTTCGCTTTTTAGTTTTGGGGTCTGTTTTACTTCTGTGCCTTGTACTTTGGGCCAAGCTGACTGTTCGTCTGACTCCAGTTTCAGCACTGCCAGACTGTGAGATTTTATGCATCGTACAATTCCAAAGTCTCCTAATGTGATTATGATAACCGTTTGCTCCCAATCATGTCATCTGGAGCTGTATAGAAAATGTGGATCTGGGGGACGTGATAAAATGAGGAAAGAATGCTGTTTTTAACATGAGCTACTTAAACTATGAAGGCAGGCAATGCTCATGGGATATACTGCTGTGCTACAGCAAAGGAGAGGGGCTCTGCTGCATAAAAAAAGGTCCAAAGCCTGTTGTGCTCTTGCTGTCATGAGCCAGGATGGATTTTTGCCAGAGTCAATACAGAGCGCAGCATCAACTCTTGTCAGCAATTTGTGTTTACTTCCAAGAGATGATGAGCCATGATATCAGCACTGGAGAGATTTCCTTGGAAGTCGAAGTGTGTTCCCCGGAGACGGGATAAAGGCAAATCCTGAGGAGAAACAAATTCTGGGTCTCCCTTTGTCACAGTGCTAGAGAGGGGATCTCTGGTGTAAGAATGATGTCTTGTCTTTTAATACGTCTCACGACTGGAGTTTGACAAATGCGCTCTGCTGGAAATGTGATGGGTGCCCTCTGTGAGCTAGAAGACTTTCTGAGCTGTCTTAGGTTTTACTGCTCTTCTGTTTTTCACTTTAGCCAAAACAGCATCTGTGCCAAATAACTTAAGCGCTGTAGCATTTGTTTTCCTGGTATTTTTGTGTCACATGATCATTTGTCATAACCATATCCTTTGGAGCGTTCTCCTTTTCCACAGTCTTCATCTTTCCCTCCTTGTCCCACAGTCTTTTTTTCCACTTCTGCTCCACTGGCTCCAAATCACACCTCTGTCTTTAGGAAGGGAACAGTATTTATTCCTTAGAAACATTAAAAATCCCATCCCTGGGAATCAGGTCATGGCCAGGCAAGAGCAATCTGCAATCTGGAGGTTGCAGATTTGTTTGTCTTCTTTTAAAGCAGCCTCCTTCTGAAGGGGCAGCTACAGAAAAAGAAAACGTGGTATTAAAAAAACCCATAGTGCTTCAGGTTGAGAAATACCTCGAATTTTACACCATGTTAACGTTTCATGTAATCTGTTTTTCCTCAAGGCACTTAATCTAGGAGGAAGTGTTAGGCACTCAGCTGTGACAAAAGTAGATCCTTTCCAATTTGAAACAGCTTTGGTCAGTCTTTTCTAGTGGCTGATATGATAGCATATCCAATGTGTCTGTTTTTCAGAAAAAGGTATTTCTTTATCTCTTGGTGGCACACATAGGCTATTGGTCTTCAGTGTAAGGACAATCATCAGATGTATAATGCTTGTTCTTTCTCTTGCTCTGACCACCCAGCTCAGACCTTCCCGGCTCAGACCACCTTATACTTCATCCCTTCATGCCCATACCAGAACAGAACTGCTACAAGTGATGAGAGTAATTTTACAAGCTCACCTACAGTGGGAAGAGAGCATTAGAACAGTGTTCTAAAACATAGGAATGGGAGCATATTATCAGCATGAAAACAAGTTTAAGTGTAGTGGTGATTATCTTTGCTGTTACCTGCACCTACAAAAATAGAAACTGTATTTTTCCAGTGTTTGAAAGGTGTCTGGGTCAAGAAAACAAAGAGAAAGTGTTTGGGAACCTGAAGTCTGCAGGTAAGAACATGGATAAGAAAGAAGATAGACGTGAAGACAGAGGCCAGTAATTGGCAAGGGATGGTGTTGAGAAAGATGTGGATGTACACAGAAGGACCTACAAAAACAGTCCTGCTGGAGAATGCTTTTGTCTAGTTTTCTTACCTCTCAATATAACCTTCGCCCAGCTAAGCCTGACAGCCCAGGCGCAGCTCCCGTCTGAGTGAGGTTTTACCTTGTTTTGCTGCTTGTGCTCCCCAGAGTGCTCTGCACAGGGGGCCCCGAGATTGTGCTGGTCACCTTGTCAGTCTGCACCTTTCTAAAGCAGACCCAGGTAAACATATGCGAAATAGCAATGGAAGAAACACTGAATCTTTACCATGTGAATGAGGGAAGGTGGTATTATAACATCACTAGCACATCTTTGATTTCCTCCAGTTTTCCATTAGCTTATTGCACTTTGTACATCTTTGGTGGAAAACTGTACAGAAAATACCACCCTTGGGGTCAGACTAAGGGGCCCATGTAACATAGCACCCTCTCTCTGGCAGCTACATAGGGAACACGTGTAAGATACTGAGCAGCTGTAGAGTTGTTCTTTGATAAATTCCATCAGCTCCCTCTGAGCTGCATTCAGAGTGCGGATCGTTAGGCAAACGGTCACTGTACATTCAGCAAACCAAACAAATACTATGAATTGGTATGTATTAGCATAGCTCTGTGGGTTAAATTAAATTATGCCATTTAATATAATCTAAATATCTGATATCTCTAATCCCACTGTTGTTTTTATTCTTTTTTTTTTTTTTTCCCTTTCTTCTCCTCCGCCTGTATTCTACCATGGTATTTTAAATCTATCATATTACAAATTACGTTATCATCAGGGCAGTTTTATTTTCTTTCTGTAATTCTCTCAGGAATGCTCTGAAACCATGTGAATACAGTAACTTTGCTTAAGTTAACTCTTATGTGAAGTTGTGCAAATATTCACTAATTACACTTACTAATTACTAATTTTACAGACAGCTTATGTTATAAAACATTTGAGATGAGGTAAGGTAAAGCCAGAAGAGTACTTGGTCAGAATACTATACTTGTTTGGGTACTAGTGTTTTGTGTCTGTACTTTGTAGAAGCAGCAGAAAGGCATGCATGGTAGGTAACGTAACCATAGTGCTAGATGGTCCAAAGGGACACATTCTTACATGTTGTTTATCAAAAAGTGCTCTTTCTATGCATTAATATTTGTGAATGTCTATGGTTGTGTTAGTGTGGAACTTAATAAATCCATTTAAAAGTGATTTCAAGATTTCAAGGAAGATCAATTTTAAGGGGCAAACATGAGCATTTCTGATGAATTTTGCTGAGACTGAAGTAAACATTCTAGTTGCCTTTTTGCCCAGCAAAAGGACAGACTATTCAGAGTTCAGGAGTCAGCTTGGTGAAATCCATTTGTGAAATCTTCCTTGATAAATAATTTTGAATAATAATAATTGATAATAATTTTGAATTTGCAGAAGGAAATAGGCATATATTCAAGGGGAGATGGAGACAAACAAACTGGGCAATATTCATTGCAACTAATCTGTCCTGCTGCAGTGGTATCACTGATATTTAC
Source organism: Nipponia nippon (assembly GCF_047370975.1). Lineage (NCBI taxonomy): Eukaryota > Metazoa > Chordata > Aves > Pelecaniformes > Threskiornithidae > Nipponia > Nipponia nippon. Next base: position 33,463,973 of record NW_028262402.1, read on the forward strand.
GAAAGCATGTGAAAACAGAGGAGTGATTGAAATACGGAAAGAGACAATTCAGAAGAATTCCTCTCATAATCATCAAATACTTACTGCATGTTAATATAGAGTATATATAGCTGCATCCTTCTATGCATCTATAAAATATTATCACAGTGTGCTTGCTGCTAATTCATCATGGATACTTGGAGTGATTAAATCAATAGCAGTCTTCCCAGTTCATGAAAGTGTATTACTTCTTTCTGAAGGCATAGGTGATTAAGCAGAGCCACATCAATTTTGTTGCATGACTTTAATTTCTCCTCTTTTTTTTGTTGCTTCAGTAGTTGTTGAGTCATGTTTTTAATTAAGACTTTCTGTAAAGTTGCCATAGAAGCACTCAGGTAAGTGTTGCTGAGAATTTCAGTGGCCGATTTTAATCTAAAAAAGCCTTCCAGGCCCTTTCCAGGATCCTGCACAGCTGTGGTTGTATGGGTATTGTTCTGCTTCTTAAGCCTAAGTACTGCATCATAAAACTGGGTCACTGAGATATTTTGAATCGATCTGGATGGTATCTGGTCACTGGGTTAAGGAGGAATAATAAATATAAAGAGGTTTTTGTATCACAGAGGGAGAATAAACTCTCACAATAACTACTTTGTGCTTCTGACTACTGCATGTTAAAGCAGACTTAGCTGTATGGCAGAGGCTCAGCAGCACAGAGATGCTGATTTCTGTCCTCAGTTCTGGTATGTATATTTGCATACACTTTGAAAAGAAGCTGCAAGAGGGAGTGGCTGTGACATTCTTGTAAACACAGCAAAAGTTGCAGAAATACATTACAATATTCCACTAAACATGTCTTCTGCTCGTGGCACAAAATACAGTAAGCGAAGGCCAGACTAATTGTTTGATTCTCTAATCAGTATAAGACACTGTACCTTCAATTTTGCTACTCCATTAATAATCTGTAAGGTAGGAGGCCTCTGGTATTAACATTATGCATCTGCTAGTTTTGAACACAGGATTTGCAGTATGGTTTTGAGGTACAGTGTAGCTTTATGGATGTAGCTTCATTTCATTTAAAGGCAGCAGCTGATTAATTAATTTTCCTACTGTTTGCTTGCTTTCTAGGAAACAAGGTTATTAGTAAGCATCTTGTTGGTGAATTTTAAAGGAAATCTAAAGGAAAAAAGAAAATTTCAGAACACAGATTTCATGTTTGTATTTCATGTTTCTAAAAATCATATATGTTGACCTAGATTGTGCTGATTTTATCTGCCTTGGAAGACTGATAAACTTTGTCCATCTCACTGTGCCTAGTGCCATTTCTATTTTACACATGACTCATTTAAAGGACTGTGTGTATATTGACACTGTTTGAAGAAGTCACGTTCTTCAGCAGCTAATTCTGGATATGCCCAATGTCTGCTTTTATCTGAAGTTTGAAACTATTCTGGAATAGTTTATTGGCTGTATTGGTGAACAGTTTGCAGCTCTGAAGGACAGCTGAAGTGCTAGGAATTTATGAAATTCAGCATACGTTACCAGCTCTCAGTCCAACTGTCAAAAATAAATGGAATTTCAACCAGAGAGACTACGGAGGGACTACATTTTGTAATGTTTGAAGTACAGCCAGGCTCCAGCTTCAAGCCTACCCAATGTTAATGGAAGTGTGGTAGGAATTCTGTAAACGGTAACACCTTGAGACACTGAACTTATTGTTTGTCCAACTGTGTGCACTTGGAAATCAGTGTCTAAAGGCTACAAATCTGTTGTTCACTTGGCATTTAATTGAGATCTGATGAATCCAAACCTCAGGCTTATTTTGTGATATATGCTATCATCCGCACCGTTCCAAAACTCTGTTGTGCAGTAAACCCTTTAGCGCAGAAAACTCATGTTTGTCTGTATGTACAGAGTGAAAGGAGGGCAGACTTTAAGTCTACAAATTTTTGTTTTGTTTTGCTTTTTCCTAGTTTTAATATTTCTGGTGGTGCTGATAATGTCAGTGTTGTTTTAGCACAAAGTTAAGGAAAATGTCCTTAACAGTTTTTTAAATGTGAATTATTAATTCAGTAAACATACATTTGGGGAGTTCTTTAATGATATATTATTAATACATAGTTCGTAGCATCTGATGATCAGATAAATCTGTGCATTATTGTGACTGTGAACCTTGACATTTCTCTGTTTAAAATGTATTTTGAAAAAGAAATTGTGTGCATACATTGGAAGAGATTCAGAGCACTACCTTAAGTTTAACTTAACTTCTGGAAATACTGAATACAGCTAAAGCATTAGCCTTTGTAGAGCAAACCCTTTGCAAGACAGAAACATGTATGTACACAGAAATGCCCCTGGCATCAGTAAATCCATATCTCTTTGTGCTGCTGTTATGTTTCTGTATATTGAAATGAATGTCAGCATTTCGGCTAAAAACAGATTTTACAGTGTCCTGAAATACTTCATTTGTTTAAAATGGGAGTCTGAGCTATAGTAACAGTTATGGTACTGTTGTAATAAAATAAGTTATACCTTCAGTGGGAAAATCACATAGAAGCAGCGGAGTGCTGCAATGTTGATAATATAAGCTGTATAATTGCTTCAAGTGGAAAAAAATGCAGAGAATATACATTGATTGTTGATATCATGCATATGGTGAAGGTATTAAAGAGCACTACCTCCTTAGAAGGTAGGGAAACATCAGCTATCTAACAAGGAGGATCATTAAATCAGAGTTTAAGCTTTCCTTAACAACAAAAAGAGGTCATGTATTTGTGATGTGTTAGATATGGTGTTAGACTAGAACTTGCAAAACATTATTTTTGTTTGCATTTCTGCCACTGATGTGCTGTATTTCCTCATTACTGGCCTGCTTCCTACACCTTTCTAGACCTGATCTTCCCTTTTCCTTTTTTTTTCTCATTAAGTTCATGTTCTGTCATAGAGTCTACGTGGCAACCAGCTTCAGTTTTCCTTGGGACTGCTAAATTCTGTTATAGAATTTTCTCTGATGTATTGCCTTGTGGTAATCCAGATACTGGAAGCTACCTGGCATATAATGCAAGGGATTACATGGCGCTACTAGTGGTATGACCAGAAATCAGTGCTTTTTATGTAGTAACCTGTTTAATAATGTTTTGGAGCTACAGCTCCCTCCCTGCCATGACTGGTACAAGAGATGTAAATACTGGAAGTCCAACAGCTGAAGGAACATCAAACTTTTTTTTCTTGAAGGAGATATGATCACCTCCCTCTCTTCCCTTTAAACATCCATTTTAACTTAGGTGGTTGGTATTCATACCCATTTTCATTTCTTGTGCAGCCTCCTAAAGTTGTAAACTTCTTCACAGATTATAATTAACATTAGAGGAACCAACAAACTTGATACACATTATGGGTTACTCCAGTGGCATGCTCTTCAGTACACCATGAACAGAAGAACAAAAAATTTACTTAAGCTAAAAAGTTTTTTCTACAGTAACTATATTAAAGTAGAGAAGCAGGAAGGGTGAACATCATTTAGGATAATTCAGGCATACTATGCTGAATGTTCAAACTCCGTATCCAACTTGCTAAATGTTAAAAATATGCAAAAAGGGGAATACCTTAATGTGTAATACATTTTTCAAACCCATTATAGAACATGTTTCCAAGTAGCTGGGTTAAAATGGTATCTCTCTTTTTCAGACAAGAGCAGGTCAGTGTTCTGTATCAGAACATACACATAGCGGAACCAAGATTAATCCAGGCGTACGAACATGTCATTAAGAACTTCATCCGAGAGATCAGGCTTCAAAGCACAGAGATGGAAACTTTGGCCATCGCGGTAAAAAGGTATAGTGAGTTGTGTTTCTAGTTCAGTTATGCAGTTACTTGTTCCTCTATCACACTTTGTTGGGTTAAACTACTGGGAATTACTGCCAAAATATGTCATGTGGAGTATTTCCATAAACTGAGTTTAAAGGTTAGTTTCTATACACACACATGTGCATAAGCATATATAGCAGCTTGCAAATGATTCCCTGTTCATATTTTGGATAAGTCCTGGACCAAATTTTTGCAGGCTCTATTCTTATGTTTAATGTCTTAAAACATTTTGACTCCTCTTCCTTGGCTGTAACTTTGAGTTTTAGCATACATGACCCCTATACTTCCATTTTAGAAACCATATTTTTGCTTCTTCAGGTTCAAGGGGTGTATTTACTTATTGTAACTACTCGGCATTTGCAATCTCACATCATTACTGCCAAAACCAAACAGATTAGCTGAGGACAGAGATCTTGTATGTGTGGGTGATGGAAGTTGCTGTAGTTATTCGTTTGAAGTCTTTTCATAGGATAACCAGAGGGGCCTTTTATCTCTGTAACTTGATTTTCAAAATGCAGCTGTGATGTATTTCATACTAATCATCAGCTGTCAGCTATTATTTAAAATCTAATTTGCCTGTATCTTCAAATTAGTTCATGATTTTCGTTCCCAACAATACCAGTTTCAAAGTCTGGGCAGTGTTAAACTGTTTCCGTGTCTGTCTGTTTAATTGGTTTCAACTGAGGTAGGCAGATATGTTTTACACGTTTCTCTCAAGCCAGAGGGCAACTCCTAAGAGAGTATTTACTTTTAAATTTTAGAGCTCAGGATAAAGCGGCAGTTCAGCTCAGTGAGCTGGAGGAAGAGATGGAACAACGGATACAGGCTGCAGAGCATAAAGTTAAAAAGGAAGTAAGTATTTTATATTTACAGAATTTCCTAATTAGCAGACTCTCAGTGGTCTTAAGCAGGATTGATGGCTAGGTGTGTTTTTGATCCTGATGGGCTGACTCAAAGCTGTCAAAGGCAGGGCCTGGATGAAAAGAAGCTATCCATGAGATTGAAAATGTGTTCTCCTTAATGCTTTCCCAAAGAGGAATGGCTGCTCAGATGTAATAAACCACAAAAAAAAAGTCTTTCTCTTTTGTGAGAATATGCTGGCCTAGAGGAATTTGTTTCTGAGACCAGTATTGGAAACAGATTGGAGAAAATGACCTTTCACCACAAAAGAATGGAATCTAGTTCTCCTAGTAGATGAATTTAAGTAGAAATTAATGCTTAGATCATTTGTTCCTAATTTGTGTATCTGCCTGGAGTGGTGATCTTTCTTTTCCACATTCTCATCCTGCAACTATATTTTAGAGAGTTATAGACATAACAGAGGGTAATTGTGATGACAGCGTGTGGGGGCCTGGACCTCCCAAAGTTGATGGGAAATTTTGTTCCAGTGTGCTCAAGTTTTAGCTGTTGTTTAAACCAGCTTGCAGTCTTGATGGAAAAGTACCAGAATCTTCTTCCCCTTACCCATTGAAAGATGTATTAGAGCCACATGTGGCTGTGTAATTCTGAGCAGAAAGCAGTACAGTAAAACCACCCTACCTGTGTTGCCTGCTTCATGTTTAACTGTTACTAAATTCACGTAAGATAAACCTAACTTTCTAATGTGCACACGAATAACAGTTTGTGAAAATGTTCTACTGTGGACATAAGAAATGCATTAATTAAAACATATACTATGGGCATAATTATTCCTTTATAGGACACACAATATACTGAATGTCTGTACTTTTGGTATGGGTTCTTTCACCAAAGCATTTGCAGAATCAGAAGCAACAAAGTGCAGCCTGCCAACTTGCTGGTTTTAAATAGTTCATGGTAATTGATCTGTGAAGGTAAATGGTATTCTAACAGATTTGCTTCAAACCGCATCTTTTTCTATACAAGAGGAAACACTCCTACCAAACCGTAAGTCAGTTGCTTTCCTAGAAACACAATATAATGACGTAAAAATGTTAAAGATACCACCCCAGAAAAAAAGGTGTATCATAGTATGTTTAATTAATGATAATGCAACTCTCAGCAGAAGTAAACTTTCCATTTCCAGAGAGACTAAGCATTTATGTTTACAAAAGAAATACATTTGCCCTGGAAAATTTCTGTTCTGCAAGAAGTGATAAATCACTGAAAAAAAGCCCTGAAGACTTTTTTTCACTACTGTAAAAAGGTGACTGGGATGTGTGTATTCTCTCACTCTGAGAACCTCCACAGTTATGTACTAGCATTATGTAAAAACACATCTGGTATGTATTATCCACATCTAGTTTGCGTTTCTCATTCTAAAAAGTCCTCAAATTGTCACCGAGTTGCATGGATTGCGATTTCTCTGTTCACACCTAGCTATAGGTATGAAAGGTGGGCTGTAACTTGTTTCTCACAATGTTCTTTTCATTTTCACTCCTAAATGTTCCCTTTAGCTCATAGCTCCACATACTCCACCTACGAAAACACCCTGAGAGTAAATGTAAGGTATTTGCTTTGTGGGTTTGTACTAAGCCATTAATCTTAATGCCTGTACTCAAGGCTATTGTTTGTCAGCGTGATCTCACTCACGCCACGGTGACACCTGCCTCTGCATGATAGTATCTGCAGGTTGAGCCTATCCTATATTTTGTTTCAACGGAAGCAAATAGTTACCAAACAATACTTAGGAGTCCTATAGAGGTGTCCACAGTAAGAGAATCCAGCTTAAGCCGATTACTTTGCTTATCGTTTTAACACAAGGATGACAGCATCATCTATAGGAAAGCACTGAATTGTGGGCCATGTCCATGTCTGTCTTTTCCATGTGAAAACTTAAGCTGCCTCATTGGCACCATGTATCACTACTGCATTCTGGTTTCTTGTGTTGTGAAACTGTGCACTGAAGTCCTTGGGGAGTGACTGGAGTGAGTTAAACACATACTCATCTGTAGCACGTGGAACATACCATTCTTATCATTGTGCTTGATGTAACTTCCTTTCAAAATCTCTGTTTTGATTAAAATAAAACTCAGAATAGTGTACTTGGTTTGATATTCAGACCAAGTATCATATGAAACTAAAGATGCTGTCATCAGCGTACCTTTTACTGAACTTGGGCCTGTAACATTCCAACACTTGCACGTGAAAAAATAAAAAAAAAAAACAAACCACAACCAAACAAACAGAAATAAATATGTAACTGATGGTGGCACAGTAATGCTATTACTAGCACATTGTATAATAAGCCATAGAAGGCTGATTTGAAAAAAAGGATGTAATGCCCTGATCTGTGTGCGGGTATGTATGTATACTTCTATATATGCAATACAGACCTAAATTTATGTACCAATAAAATATGAACACTTCTGTTTCAGTTTTTTATTTTAAGACATTGAGAATGTTAAGCACAGGAGACTGACATAAATAACAAACCCTGAATTGACCTGTATCTTTGCTTCCACCTTACCATTTTATTTCTATGAATATTTCATACACAGACTGCAATTACAGAATCAGAATCTGTGAATCTTAAGGAAGGCACAAGTTTATGTAATGGAAAGACAGAATTACACATATTAATCTAAGGAGAAAGTGTGTGGTTTCCAAACTGATGAATGCATTTTTTAATAAACTTTTGAAACCTGTCTCAACTTTTAATGAGATTAAAAATATTGCAGGAGAGGCGAAAAGCTGAAGAAGCACTAAATGAGCTGAAGCGCCAATATGATACCGAAGTTGGGGATCTTCAGGTGACAATAAAAAAACTTAAAAAGGTAAATGAGTTGAAGTCATGGTGAGAGTTTTTAAAGTGTTTTAAGAGATGCTGACCTTACGAAGTGCCTTCCCCAAGATGGGTGATCATAATTGTAGCTTTTGAATTTAATGTGTATTAGTAAATGGCAACTGCAAATAATTTTTTAGGTGGTTGTTGTCATTCTGTGTTGTTGTATTCATTCTGTGTAATTTACTGAAATACTTAGGAAAGGGACCAACTGCTAGCCAAATTCTGTTGCTGAATAATTTTCTAGGTCCATCAAATTGTTAACACTGCAGTTACCTAGTCTTGTATTTGATACATTAGAAGTAGTCTAATATATTGCCTCCAAGTATTTGTAATTTATAGATTTAGATGAAATTGGCAACCCAAATATAGTAATTTACAGTAATATAGTCCCTTTTAGCAGCTAGTACATGTCTCTCAAATGTTAATAGTAAAGGTGGGTTTAAGCTGTAATTGTAAATTGATATTACTAATGGAATTAGTTATTACTAGTGTGAACCTAACTCCAGCCTGATCTTTTCATATGATACCTAAGCGTAAGGTAAACTGAAATCTCACATATGAATATTGGTATGGGTTATTTTGTAATTTGGGTTTAATTTTGACATTAGTTTTTGCTATAAGTTTTACCAGAATTATAGTGACCAATGAGGATGCATTTTCATTTTTTCATATTGAATTGCACTTAAAAGAGCATTGATAGAAATGGAAATTTCTCATAAGAAACATGAGAGCTTGTAGTACAAATACTACACAGATGAGGTAGTATATAATGTTTTTTATGTTAGTGGGGATATATCTGTTTATATCTTCTCAATAACTGGCCTCTCTGTCACTAGTTATGCATATTCATCACGTGCAGTGTGCAAAATGCTCATTAAACATTTTTAAAATATTGTTTAAAAAATTGTATAGAAAACTAGTGATTTTTAGAGTAATGCTGCCTACTCACACCATTGGGAAAACTCTGGGTTTTAAAAACTTTAATAGCTGTAAACCATTTTAGACGTTATTTAATATGATTTCCATTACTTTTTTTGTACTTTGAATCAGAACAATCAATAACATACATTAATTGTGCATTTTTTTTATCCTTCTAGCTGGAGGAGCAATCAAAAAATGTAAATCACAGGGAAGATGTGGTTGAATTAAAAAAAAGAATACATGATATGTTGCTGGTGAGAGATGATTATCATTAATATATTAATTTAGCCTCAATTTTAGCCTCTGCAATACAGATTTTTTTTTTGTTTGTTTGTTTACATTTAGTACTGGTAAGCTCCAAAATAAACTTTTAAAGTTGTTGATAAGTGTATGAGGATCTTTAACTTGGAAAAAACCCTGTTCTGTATAAATGCATACACATTCTAGGTATAACATTTAGAAATGGCTTGAGATGATATAGTCCCCTTTTTCTGTAACTGAAATGGAAGAATAAAAATGCATGCTAATTTACTGAATTCTCTGTTGATTTAGAGTTCTTTCATTTTCTTTCCCTCTCTATGCTCAGATTTTCTAGTGTTTCATTTTTATTTAATTTTTGTGCTTTTTATTTTACCATTATAATATGTCAACATTTTATGCAGGTGACTATGACAGCTAACATCTAATATCTTCCTTTTTTAAGGAAAATCAGAAACTTAAGAAAGATCTTTTAGAAGCACAGACAAATATAGCTTTTCTACAGAGTGAATTAGATAGCTTGAAAAGCGAGTATGCAGATCAGACTTTGAACACTGAGAGGTAAGATATTTCTACATGATGATATTTTCACCAGGGGAAAAAAATCTGTTGTCTGATATAGTTATTACGTATGCAGTTGGTAACTGTTATTTTCTAAATTTGCCATAAATGAAAGGTACACGTTTGACACCATGCAAAGTATGCCATGACTACTGTTCTCTTGTCAGGTTTCTGAAAGAGCAAGTTCTGGATATGATGTGAACTCTTATAATCTTGCAAGGGAGCCCATTGATTTTACTGGGACTTTAGTTAGGAGTAAAATTTATAGCATCAGGCAATTTTTTTCCTCCTTGACTTGCACTCAGATGAATATCTGTATGGATGTTAGGGAGCATAGTTTTGGAAGCCTCCCACATCAGTCTCAACCAGTTTTTTCTAAAGTGAATGAAAGCTGCTAATAGATATTAATTTAAAGAAGTGTAAATTACAGTTTCATTATGTGGCTATCTTCAGATAACACAAATGATATTTCAAGGGGAAGGGAGGCAGTCCATACCGTTATTTTGTAGATCTTTTATTTTTCATTCACAGTCTTTGTTTAGATATAATGGCAGAGATCAATGAAATTACTAAGTGATTTTACTTTGTATAAAACTGCTTTTAACATATTTCAGCAGAAATGTAGACACAGAAAAACTGTATTCAGAAGTATTTTGAAATGGTATCTTTTCCCCACTATATATTTATCACCTCTTATAAATGTTGACTGTTTAGTTTTGTCCTCTGCCAAAAGCAATATTATAAAAATAAAAAAGGATATCCTGTAAAGTATAACTTCTTGGGGTTTTTTTTGCAGAGACCTAGAAATGATCCGAGAGTATACTGAAGACAGAGATAATCTGGAAAGACAAATTGAAATACTTCAGTAAGTTCTTAGTAATTCAGGTTTCTATTAACAAACTTTGTCCCAGCATATTTGGGGGTAAATGTTTTTGTATGCAAAAGACTGGGATGAGATTTAGGAAAAAATACCAAGCAAAAATACTGCAATGGCCTCAATTCTTATAGAAGGTACTGTACTCAACTCTTACAGAAGGTACTGTGCTGCTAACTCTACTGTGTTACTGAGCCACTAACTCTTCATTGTTTTTTCTTTTTTTTTCTTAGCCTCATTGACTTTCATTTCTTTATGATAAGCTGAATGAGATTTGAGTCTAGCCATACTGTTACAAAAATTATTACTTGGCTCCTTTTTTGATTGACTTAACTTCTCCAGTAACTCCCTGTCTTATCATTATATAGAAAGTACTAAGTGTGTGCAGTATTATACAAGGGACGCACAGATTTTCCTTTAAAGGAGGGTCACAATGAATAGGTTTTTTTATATGTTTAGTTAATTTCTTTACCCTAAACATATTTTCTCTTTGAAGCAGATTAATTGCATCTGTCCTTAGAGTCATCTCAGCAAAACTTAAAGGGTAGTCACTTTGTATTTCAGAAATGGCTGTACCAGTTTACCACCCCATAGCTGGGTTTTTTTGTGGCCATTCCTATGGTGTCTTTTTTCCCTTCAGCTGACCACAGACCATGCTACAGAAGTGAAACAGGGTTTCCTAGGCGGCTGCTGGAGGCTAAACTTCACAGTGCTTTTTTCAAGTGCGATCATTGGTTTGAGTACATGACAACACATTTCTAGTTCCATGTTACTTTTTAATGTTTATCTAAAGAAAAACAAAAAAGTTTTTTGATATGTATTTTTTCAGTTTTTCTGTGTGATAAGTTACATGATTTTTAATGTTTTCTTAACTGCTGCAAGTTAAACTGTGTTTCCTTATTAGATCAGCTAATAGAAAGCTACATGACAGCAATGATGGTTTAAGAAGTGCACTTGAAAACAGTTTCAGCAAGTACAACAGATCATTGGTATGTATTTGTAATTTTGTTTTGTTGTACTAGAAGGTTTAAGAATTAACACACCAAATGCAAATTTGTTTGTACTTCAGTGGGTAGTCAGAAAATTGAGTTTTATTCAGTGGACTCACTCTGGGAATACACTTCTGTAGTTGAATTTTGTTAGATTTTACTTATGTTTTGTGAAATCATGGAGTTTTGTCAGAGCACAACTGTTTCCTGAGGTGCTTTGGAAGGTAGTGATCTTTTTAATATGCTATGGCCAAGTGCATCTGATGAGGTGAATAATTCAGCAGTTTCTCTTGCATTAAAGGCAGTATGTTTGTGTTGTGTATCTGGGAGTGCCCTAACACTGAAAACACACTTTTTCAGAAAACTGCTTTCTTTTAGTAGCAAGGTCTTTGCTACTAAATTTGAACTTTTGTCCAGGCAAGTCAATGGGAAAATGAATAGGAGGGACTGCTGACAACAGGGACCTCAGTCAGACCCTATTGGGCTCTCACAACTGTAGAGGGATCTGTTGTAACAGATGTAATCTGGCATCCTCCAAACTAGAGAAAGGAAGGCCTGAAAGTTACAAAGAAATCTACTCTGCCAGTTTGCAATATTGGGAAACCTGTTAAACTCCAGAACTAATGACTGGGCAAGCCTTTACATCATCAGGAAAGCAACTAACTGTTTTAGGAGGGGGTCAGAAAAATGGGCCCACAGAGACAATACTGGCCAGGAAGAAGGAAAATAGAGGTCATTGCCTGTTTCCAGCATACCATACCAATGAACGTGAGTGGCTTTTGCTGATACAGGCTACCAGCGATTCACTGCGGATGCAACAAGAGATACCATTTCCTTCTGCCATGCCCTGAAAGATAAGGGAGGCAGATTACAGAGAAGACAGACGAAACTGTTCCCGGTGAATGAATGTGTAGAGGGACAGCAGCATGCATGAAATACTCTGTCATGTGCTATCGGTTAAGATCTCTTCTCTCCGCTATCTCACTCAAGAACCAGGAGGTATCTCTACTGAAACTAGCTCAGCCAGTGACATTTCCCTTTTCACTTTAGTAGTCAACATGCCATTTTTCTAAATATTACTTTTAAAAGCTTAGCATTTCAAAGTCGTCAGGTGTAGTTAACGAAATCATCCTCTTGGAATTTCCGTTGTCTTTTGAGGTTGAGTGTGGCTAGCAGGTTCAGTATTAAGGCCACAGTGGAGCCTAAATGCTATATGTAATGGGCCTTTTGACATTCAGTCCTGTGTAAAGCATGAGGTTTAATTAAAAATAAGTAGTTGAATATATATGAAAGTACACAGTAGTAATTTTGATGATCCACACTTTTTTCATGACAAATCTAGATGCTTACACTGTGTTCATCAAACTTATTATTCATTTGTTATGTATCTGTCGCAGCGGTTAGCAAACACCTCACCAGGAAGTACCCTTTCTAGAAGCAGTCCTAAATTTAATGGTGGACAGTCACCCCTAAACCCACGGTATGACAGGTAAGCCGTGTTTGCTTTTATTAAGTTTATAAAGACTAGGGCATCACACTTGTCTTAGAAGAGCAAGTATTGTCAAATACAGAGAGAATAGTTCTGTCTGATTCAGAAGGGATGTGTGACCATAGCATATGATCCAAAGTACACTGAAGTCAATATGAATCTTTTCAATGACTTCAGAAAGCTCAGGAAAACTTTTTTCAGTGCAAACCATGAACTTATGGAGAGTTCAGACAGCCTCTTGTTTGGTCTTGGACTGTTTTGATTCTAGTTTGATTGTCAATCGTCTCCCCTCCTTGTCTCCAAGAAACTGTAAAAATCTACTGAGGACCTCTGGTTAGCTAGCTTACTCCATACTTAGGAAATGAAACATTTTTGGTCATATCTTCAGCCTGTATCTGGTTTTCCAATGTAATAATTATTATAAAGGTATGTAGGCCTAATTCTTCAGAAGAATAAACATCCTCATCTCCCACTGACATGCAAGAGTAGTGAATGCACTTGGATATTAATGGGGTAAGAGCCATAGAGAAGAGTAAGTTATCTAAACGCAAATATCAGATGGTTAGAGCTACTTTGGTTTTGTACTTACTGGCTGCAGGTCATTGATCAGAGCTTCCTCAGATCATTGCAGGGACTCTCACTGAAGTCACTGGGCATTGGATCCAAACTCAAGTGCTGTAGCTCATGCTATGTTTTCACACTTTTTTTTTTTTAAACAGCTGGAACTGCCAGCAAAAATGTGTGTCCTTACTCAATTGATAGATTGTTTTGTCTTATTTTTCTTTCAGTCGTACTTCAAACTCTAGAGAGATTTCCACTGGAGTTCTTAGTAGTCTGTGTTTTACATTTTGCCAGAGAGATGAATATGTTTTGTAGGGATTAAGTTGGCTTCTGCTTCACACTAATAATATCCCCATTCATTCAATAGTGTTACTCTTATTCTGCTGTCTCCATGTGAGTTGTGTTTGCTGGCTGTAAAGTTTTGCTTGTCACAAATTGATTCGTTCTGCTGAATGCAGATGAAACCAATCCCCCTCTCTTGGACCCCTCTGTTGCAAATTTTCAGAGGCATCCACTACTAAGTTGCATATTACATTGAGTAATTTTCTGAAGGGATAACTAAAACCTCTCTGGAGGCTTAGTGATGTCCTTTCCTGTGAATATTTATTAGTACCTGCCACATGGTGCTATTCTTGCATTCCCACAAAAGTGAGAAATGCAAGCTACTTTAGATGAAAGTTTATGTGGTAGGAATAAAACTTACACTTAACAAGTGTGACTTACTAGTATCAAAAGACAGAAAGAGGTATGAATGTCCCAAAACCTGTTCATTTTCAGTACTTTGTCTCCTGACATCAGATCAGCATTAAGAGATACTGATTTGCATTCTAACATGTTTTGAACAATTTATATCAGTAGGTATACTTTTTCTTTTTTTTTTTTTTTTAGCTGTATCATACATCTTGGTCTAACTTGCTTTAAGCACATATGAAATTCCCAGCATTGAATTCATGCTTCAGTGAGCTTGAAAATTGCCTACTAAAGACCTTTGTTTCAGGGAATGCCTGACAACCTTAACTTTGTTATAGCATGCACCCTTCCTCTGTATTTCAGTGATTTGGATAGGCTAGTAGGTGCATGAATACAAATAGCATGGATGCTGTGATATTTCACAGCTCATTCATGTGATTATTCATTAGCCTGAAAAGATGTATACTGATGGTGTTGCATGGGACAATGATGCCTCTGTCACCCCTGTTTGGCCACATGCAGGGAGGAATTCTGTTTGACTCAGTAACAGCTTCATAATTTGGTGGTTCTCCCCAGTGTACTCTTCTGTGGTGGGCCATTGCACTGGGAGCTCCCAGCCCCTCTGGCAGCAAACTATCTTTACAAGGATTGATGCTGACCTTGGCTGTTCTAGCAGCTTAGTGCTTCACGTCCATTCCCAGTAGGACAGAGCCAAAGTGGTTCTTTCTTCTCTGCTGTGACTTGGAGACCTTTTCTACCTCACTTTAATTTATGCCTGTCCCTCTCTTGCTGCAGGAGCAGGATAATGATTGTAGCCGTAGTAAACTTTCTTAAAAGATTGATTCTTTAAGATTCACTCTATTAATCTTTCTTTTCTGTAGTTTCAGTTACATAAATAAGAAACTAAATTGTTTTTTCTGTAAGCCATACTGTCATTGCTGCATCTGTTTAAGTATTTTTATATATTACAGCACCCAGAATGAAAATAAAGAAAGGCCTTTGAAGGAAGGGTGAGGGCAAATAAAGGACTTTTGTATAAAACCTTAAGTTTTGTGTAGCCTACCAAACTGTAAGAAAACATTTTTCAGTGACTTCTTCCACCATTACTGATCTCCTGAACTCAGTTACCCCCTTTTCCTTATTTATAGCTGTTACTTATTGGCCTGTTTGCCTTTGTGAGCAAATGCGTTCATTTAAATGAGATATAGTACTTCAAGATCATTTTATGTGTCTTAGGATAGGCCAAAATTAGCTAAACCATCAGCTATCATTTTCTGCCTTTGATGTCTTCATTGTACATAACTTTTTTAAACAATTATTTTTTCTGTGTGTGAATAAATAGACATTCTTACTGAGACTCAGGAAGTCATCATCAATAACATGAATTATATAATTTAATCTGAGTGTCCTAAGAGATATAATTGAAAAAAGAAATTATTTAGAAATTGGCATATGCCTTTAACTGTATAGTTAGCATTTCTAAGTATTGACTATTCCAGAATGGCTTAGATTTTTTTGGGAAAAACAATTGTGGAATAATTTTTTCCCCCCCTCCAATATTTTTTTTATTAGATCATCTCATTCTTCTTGTGTGGATGAAGATTATGATTCTTTAGCCCTTTGTGATCCTATGCAAAGGATAAACTGTGAAGTTGACAGCTTGCCTGAGAGTTGTTTTGACAGTGGTTTGTCTACCCTGAGAGATTCAAATGAGTATGATTCAGAAGTGGAATACAGGCATCAAAGGATTTTTCAAAGGTCACAGTGTATGCAAGAAAGCTTTGGTGGTGATGCTTCTGATACAGATGTAAGTGCCAGACTTACTCCTTCTCTGAGAAAGACCTTTGGTTGGAGACCAAATTAGTTTCTGGTTTTTAAAATTAAATGGATCTTTGCCCATAGGCCAGTTAAAATGAAGTATTTGGGTTACATACATTTAAATAATATTAGTGACAATATTTTGGAGAATGCATAAATAGTTACTCCTCTTCAAAATAAAATGTTTGACATTTTTTGATAGGTTTTTGAGGTAATAACTTAATTTTTGAAGTACACGTGGTTTTTGAAGGTTGTTAACATGCAGACGGGAGCCCATTTTCTAATGACTAAAAAGCAGATACTATAGAAGTAAAATAGGTTTCTATTCACTTTCTCTTTGTATGGTGTGGCACTGAATGAGAAAAAGAATACTCTTAGTGTATACATTGACTTACACAGTAAGTCTCAGACAATTTAGAAATGTAGGAAGGTGTTATTGTGTCATTTTTATTGTTAGTAAAATGGAGAGCTTTACTGATGACTACATAGCAAGACTAATATCCAGCACAGCAGAACACGGGGTTTTTTAGAGCAGGCCCTTTACTGTGCATTTAATAGAGACATTTAGTCTCTGTTTGCAGTTGAAAATGCTGTGAATAGCACTGATTACAGTTGTGCAGTATTTAATTTAGGTTGAGTAGTAATAGCATGGAGAGTAATGTCTTGTAGGGAAATTCTTAACTTTTGTAAAATAAGCTTTTAAATAAAGTATTTGTTTATTGTAATTAATCTTTTAAGCTGAAATTTTCCATCTGGAAATTAATTTGCTCTATGTGGAAACTGTAATGAAAGCAAGTATGCCAAACAGCAAACACGTTTAAGGACCAAATATAGGCTATAGTAAACAGTAAATGTGAATAAGAACAGAATAATCACAGTATTTCAACTAGAATTGCACAGCTCTGTTTGGTCATTTATCTCTGTTTAATCCAAACTGTTAAAACAAATGTTTTAATGAATCTTAGCTGTGCTTTTCCAAAAAAGCAAACTTTTCTCACCAGAGCTAACACACTAGCTTGTACTTTTAGGTTCCAGAGATCAGGGATGAAGAAGCATACAGTCCTGATAACAGCAGTACAGTATTAGACTGGAAGCCCTCACGACCAGTAAGTCGAAGCAGCTCAACTGCTTCAACAAGGAAATACATATCCGCTCTCACCCCTCAGGTAACCAGTTCTTTACCAAAAAAAAGTGTTTGGTATAGAGAATATTTTTATATGAATTGAAATAGAGGAGTTCTTTTTATTTTCAGTCAGATGCAACTGAGTGTACTCCGAAATATGCCAGTTCAGAGAAGGCTTACAAGATTGTTCTTGCTGGAGACGCAGCGGTGGGAAAATCGAGTTTCCTTATGAGACTTTGCAAGAATGAATTTCGAGGCAATACCAGTGCAACCCTCGGTATAGTTGTTCTTAAAATACTAAAGTGAATTTCATTGCTGTTCTGCAGAAGTGGGTGAAAAGATTACCTTCTGTGATTGCTTGCCAGGGTTTCCTGAATATACATACACATGTAGTTTCTTAGGCTGTGAGATCTAATTGAGTACTAAAGCTTAGAAGTGCCTAACTGCTGTTTGGAGTGGGTAATAGAGTACTGCTGTAATTTAGTTCCTCTTTGCAAAGCACAAAGCCTGTTCATGAACAACACAAAGCACCAGAAAAGGGTGTTTCAGTGTAATGAACTTAGAATATGCGTACAGTCCTTTTTACACTTTTCATTGCTTTCTTGTCTTCTCAGCTCTTTCCTCTTTCCTTAGTATTTCATACTATCTTTTGATGTGTTTCATACTATTTTTTGTCTCCATTTCTTCAAAGTGTTACTGAAGCTTTGGTTTAAATGCATCTGGAGTGATTTCTGACTGACTTGTGTATATTATTATAGCTGTCAGCTAACAAACTTGTCTTACTGATTCCAAAGACTGAATTTTTTTCTTTCAATCAAATCATATATTTGTTTTATTGCCTCTGAGTCAGGATTTTTGTTCTGATTTATCTTTTTCATCCTTGTCATTTGAAAGAAAGTCTGTTTTGTAAAAAAGTCTGTCTTCTCTTCCATCATAAAAGTGTTTAGCAAAATAAAGCAGAGAGAGGTCTTCTTGTTTGCTGGTCATAATGCCAAATTTGGATCAGTACTTCTGGGAAAATGTGTGGGTAAAATATTTCTTTAAATGTTTTTCTGAACACAATTTAAATATCTTCAGGGGATTATTGCAGTTCAAGGCTATGTGAACGACTGAAACCTCATAATCTATTAAAAGAGATGAATTTTGAAATAACTGTTGTATATGGCACATAACTTTTCATTTTCTGTGGGTTTTTTAAGGTTACTGATGTTTTATTAGACTAGACACATTATTCTTTTCAGGTGTGGATTTTCAAATGAAAAGACTAATTGTTGATGGAGAACCTGTAGTGCTACAACTGTGGGACACAGCTGGGCAGGAGAGGTTAGTGATTCTTTGCACTTACGTAATTTAAGTTGTTTTGTTTCTAAAAGACAATTGCCTTTTTTCATCTAGGTGAAAAAAATTTTGCTAAATATTATAGGGCCCTATAGTAAGTCAGTATGGCCTTATGTAAATGTCTATAAGCAGATGTGACTTTGCTCTGCTGAGACCCCAAGACAGGTAGAATGTTTAATTTTTAGCTTTGGCGATGCTTGAGGTAATCTTTTCTCTCTGCAGAGATAAATAGCTGAGGTTCACTACAGCATTAACTAATTAAATCTTTGTGTCCCTCTCTTGCAATACAAAAAGATGGAGTAGATGTACATTGTTTCTTCCATTTTTAGTCTTTAGCTTCCTTTGTCCTTACAGACCTGTATTTCTGAGCAGGCTTTATCTTAGAGATTCCCTTCCCTTCATCCTCCTCTCCTCTTCTTTCCTTGAAAGTCTTGATCCTGATTTGCATTGTATTCGTGTATGAAAACTTCTTCCCAAAGACTTTAAAGAAACATACAGCAAAGTTGTACAGATTGCTCAATATATATGAAGGTTCTTCAAATTATTGTGTAGAGTTTCCTCAAAATCCTATGACATCCTTACTTGAGAGCAATTACTTCTTTACTGGCAGCTTATGGGGCTTATTAAGAGGTTAATCTAACACCTTGGAAGTCAGTTTAATCTGTTCATTGACCAGGATTTGTATTGGGCTGTATGTGTTTACTTTTGCCTGAATGAGTGATTATGTGGAGTAGGTAGTCAGAGGCCTGATCATTGTCCTCCCACATAATAAATTTGTGGAGAATATTTTAATATATAATTTAAATACCTAGTTGCTGTACTTGGTTGTTAAGTAGATTGAGTTATGTTAATGGCAAACTGATGAATTCATTCCTGGAATGAGTTTATTGGTTTCATATTTTTTCAAATGTAGCAGAGTAACCCACTCAATTTATGACGTTATATGTAAGTGAAAAAGCCTTGCCACCTAATCAAAAGTCAAGTACAAAGCAGATTATTTGTAATAGATACACTGTAGATTGTTTTGATACAAAAAATGTTGATTGCTGTTTAGGACAGAATCCTGTGGATCCTTACTGAGCATTTGTAGACCTGCATCAGCAGTTTTCAAGAACTACTTCTGAAAGAAGCTATGAGAATACTCACCCTGTAATGTCGAGAGAATCTTACTCAGTAGTGCAATAAAGTAATGATGTGTTCTTAATGATGTTAAATTGAATTCTTTTTTGATAATGTGGCCTTATGCGAATCTTTTTTTCCTGAAAGATTCCGGAGTATTGCTAAATCGTACTTCAGAAGAGCAGATGGTGTCTTACTGCTATATGACGTAACGTGTGAAAAAAGCTTTCTTAATGTGCGAGAATGGGTAGATATGATCGAGGTAAGACCCTTAAGTATATACAACTGAGAAACTATGTTTCACTGCATTGTTAACCTTATTATTTGTAAAATTGGAATATCTGTATACTGGCATTAGCCAGACTGCAGTCTCTCATAGAAGTAAAAGCTACGTGGAAGTCGTAAATGTATCCTGATACATTCAGTTAGTGTTAAAACTGGTACATCTTTTTGTTTAAAAAGGTATCATGTAACCGCACTCTTCCCATTCACTTTCTTTTGAAATGAACATGAGAGCCCATTTGACATACCCTGTTGTGGATGGCTTGAGTATTCCTTGGAGTCTTCACATTTTAAACCAATATGTTAGATTCTGTAAATTAGCTATAGTTCAAGTGAAATTTTCAGTGTTTCTTTCTACTGTTATGGCTTGTTTGTTTATTTGAATACAAATTTTTGTTTAATGAAAAGGGTTTTTCTCTTGTACCAGAGGCATTTAATAGGAGGGAAAGTGATAAGCAAAATCTTTTAATTCATCTTCTGAAAGCCATTTCTTTTAATCATGATATAGGAGTTGGTTGCTTTTCCCATAGTAGTTTTGTTGTATAGCATTTGGATACGGTAACCATTTCCATTAGGTTCATTGAACACGTGAAATTCCTTGTTGGGAAACAGGGATTATGGGAATGAAAGCACATCTTTGCAGGCTGATATTTAAGCTGGCTGCTTAAATATTGACTAGCTCATGAAAAGTTCTCAGCATGACTTTCATAATTTGTCATTTTTTGAGATAGCGTGCAAGACTTTTTTGTGGGAAGGAAATCAGTATGACATGATGGTGGTAGTTACTTTTTTGTATTCTGAGTGTTATAGCAATAAGGAAATAAAATCCTCTTTACAGGATGCAACTCATGAGAATATTCCAATTATGATGGTGGGAAACAAAGCAGATCTCCGTCAAGCTGTTACAGAACAAGGGCAAAAATGTGTGCATATGAACTATGGAGAAAAGCTGGCTATGGTAAGGTCCAAGTCTACCTCTTTAAGTCTAAGATGGTTTTAAGAACTTTAAACTGAAAACCATGTGAGAAACTAGTAAACAAAAGTAATTTTCTGGTCATTTGTTCAAGTCTGGGATTCATGGATACTTTTAATGAAAACTGTCTTATTTTGATGGTGTTTGCTGGGCTAAGTCACATCTCAGTGTCCACTGAGCTGAACTTCATTATTGGCTGGGACAGCCTTTTCAGACTTTATGGTGAAAAAGTGGATGGACTAGGAGACTTGAGTTTTTCTGCTGCCAAAGAGAAGTTGCCAGTGCAAATATGAAGCACACTAGTGGGCATATGAGGCTTTTTGCCTGGCTTATGTCTCTCCAGCTTTTGAGTGGAATATTTTCATCTTCAAGAGGATATCTTGTATTCCTGCCACATCTGCAGAAGGAAAAAAGGAACTCTCTGCTATAAATAGAGTGTGGACAAGTTTTTTGAATGCATTTGTATGGGGGATAACGGGTACACACATTCCATATTTTGGAGAAAAAAATGTAGAATCTGTAGAGTTTTGAGCTGCTGAGTGCTCGCGCAATTGATTGATTATACCGGGGCAGATATCATGTCTGTTACTTAGATATTTGTGGTTAATCTAGAATACCAGATGCTGTAGCTTATGATTAGCCAACAAGCTCGATTCAGTAACCTGTCCTATCAACTCTCTTCCTATTTTGCAGTCTGCTGGACAAGAAGATTGAGTTTGGACATTAAGCCTATAATGTGTTTTTTATTCAGTTTGTTAATTCAGAATATAGTGAATATAAAAAAAAAAAACAATTAAAAAGCAATTACTGGGTTTTTTCACAGTACTAAAATGAATATATTGGAGAATGAAGAGTACCAGAAGAAATCCTGTTCATTTAAATGTGTGTCATCTTTCTTTGTGTTATTGAAGAAACCATTTGTAATTGAATATACGTATTCACATGGGAACCATTTCAGATTAGTTGGCTTAACATTTTATTTTTACTCACAGACTTATAATGCGCTATTCTGTGAAACAAGTGCTAAAGATGGATCTAATATTGTAGAAGCAGTTCTTCATCTTGCTCGGTAAGTAGCCATGTTTCTATTCTCAAACACATCTGAGTGTATTTTATAAAAAGGACGTTATTGGTGAATATAGAATCACAGAATCATAGAATGGTTTGGTTTGGAAGGGACCTTAAAGATCATCTGGTTTCAACCCCCCTGTCCCTGGGCAGGGACACCTTTCACTAGACCAGATTGCTCAAAGCCCCATCCAGCCTGGCCTTGAACACTTGCAGGGATGGGCCATCCACAACTTCTCTGGGCAACCTGTTTCAGTGCCTCACCACCCTCATACTAAAGAACTTCTTCCTTACATCTAATTTGAATCTACCCTCTTTCAGTTTAAAGCCGTTACCCCTTGTCCTATCACTATGCTCCCTTGTGAAAAGTCCCTTTCAAAGACACACATACATTTAAAATTTACCAACATGAAATTCAACAAACAAAATTTAAAAAAGAATACCATGTTAAATCTTTATAGATAAATGCAAGACAGGATTTATTCTCAGTTTAATCAAGTAACATTTTTGCTTGCAAATGTTACAAAGCTGTCACAATAGTTAATTTTTAAATTAGAGCTCAGTTATAGACCTAACAATTTTAAAACCTGTTTGGTGAATTAATTACATTTATTAATGGTACATGGATTTACTTTCTTAATTCTTTCTTACATTAATTTCAAATGTGTATAATTCTATGTATAATTAATTCTTAATTCTTTCACATATGTTAATAGGTATTCGGTTTTATTACTGACCATTCTAATCCCACATGTTTTCTTTGATGTCCCTTTCTCTAAATTATTTAGAAGGTAGAAATTCTGATTATATCCATTTAGCAACCTGGTATTTCTGTGATAATGTGTAAGCCAAACATTATACTTCTACTACCTTTCCAAACCATTATTAGTTACAATATAATTTTCAAGGGCTGACAGTATGTAATGAATCCTCAGCCTCTGATTTTTCAGTTCAATACATGGAGCTCAAGGCCAGAATTACAAACCATACTCATGTGATTTTTCGCAGCAGCCTAATGCAGTAATCAAACTTTTTGACATTTGGTCAGTATTTGATTATTCATTGTTGAAATACTACTGATTAACATGGCTTGATTACAAAATACTGGCTTTCTAGAGAGGGTCATTGTGTCTTCACATGGGACTTTCAAGAGCACCTTTATTTCCAGGAAAATGAGTCCGTCAGAGATGCAGCAAGAATGTAGGCATTTATTTGTCTGTCAGTGTCAATGTGAAGTTAATTGCTGATTTAAATGACTCATTTCCAAGGACCTGGCCATGAACGCAGCAGTGGATTATGAAACTAGAGAACATACATAGCACAGTTATATAACATTAATCACTGTTGGAAAATTATCTCTAATCTTTAAACATGATAAGTTTGTTTGACTGTTTCAAGGATAAAAAAATGTTTTGGCAGTTGGAGCCTCTCTTTTCAGAATCTCAAAAAAAAAAAAAAAAAAAAAAAAAGTAGTAGTTTCTTCACAAAGTTCATTGATCCTCAAATGGTCTAGACATTACCTGGAACTTTGATCTGGAATGCTTGGCTGCAATTTCTTTACTTAAGGCTTAGTAATTTGTATTCTTTGAAAGAAGCATTTCATTCTGAAATAAAAATTTCTAAATGAACATTTCATTACCATTATGTTGAATAATACAGTGTTCTGAGAGGAACTTCATAAATTTATTTTACTAATATGAGGAGGACTTAAATTTTTTTGTGTGTGTGTATATATATATATATATATATATATATAAAGAAACTTTACAGCTGGCTTTTCACATTCTAGGGGCCCCATAGTAAGAATACAGATCAATAATGGCTCATATGTACACAACCTTTTTAAGGCTGCATTTATAATAAAACATCCAACAATGTGTGTTTTTTCTCTGAGGGTAGATTATACTTGAAATTGCAGTTATTTAGTTTTATACTTTCAGCTATGAATATATTCTGTTTCTATGGTAATATACTGAAGCAAACAAATTAAAGAAAAATTATCAAAAGGAAAGGGAAAACAGAACATTGTGGAGTTATTACATATCAGAAATTATTATATTTCTATCACTAACTATGATTTGTGTAGAAATATTGATATGATGCCCAAAGTGGAAACTTACGAGACATGTTGATTGTGTGCACAAAAAAAACATAGTTTTAACCACACAATAGATGATGGTGAGCTCTGTAAGATATACTGGAAGAAACGGAACAGTGAACATGAATAGAAATGTATTAATTGAGTGCATTTTTTTGTTTGTTTGGTTGGGTTTTTTACAGCGAAGTGCGAAAGCGAAGTGATAATCAAGATGATACGAGGTCAGTAACCAGCCTGGCTGGGACACCTGTCAAAAAATCAGCACTCACGAAAAACTGTTGCAATGTTTAAGGCACCGATACTTTTCCTGACCTAAATAACTTGTATATTTAAAAAAAAAAAAAATGAAGGATTTCAATAATGTATTCTTTTTATTGTGGATTTATACATTTGTGTATTTAGAAATTGCAGATCATGTTAAAAATCCAGACTCTACTTTCTATTCGTTCATGTTTGTGCACTTGCTTTGCCCCAGGGGCTCTGTTTTCAGTTTTCTTAAGTAATATAAGTCAATGAAGTGAGCTCAGAATCAATGCTACAGTAATCACTGCATACAGTATAGTAATATATTTTATCTTCTTTACCTGCTTGTTTCTTTATGGGCTCAATATTTCTTACATACAGAACATGATAATATAATTTATCACTCATAGGAAAAGAAAAAAAATTACGGCTTCAATTAATTCAATCTCTTCTTGCGCATGTCTGCTTATCTAGTTTTTTGAAGGCCTTAAGATATATGTTGATGAAACAATTTCCAAGAAAACCACAAACCATTAAAAGGTTGCCTAGATCCAGGTAAACCCCAAGTTCAGGGCATGAAGCAGAATAGTCTCTGTTGGGAGAAGACAGTGGCAGGTGCATGGGGTTCATGTGTAATTTTGCAAAAGTTGGTGAGTTAGGATTTGGGAGTTGGGCTTTGATTCAGAACTGAGAAGTAGACTTTACATCTGATCCTACACAGCTCAGAAGTGAAAGGAACATTTGCATGGACCATTACCATTAAAAATTCCAGAGAGACCATAATACCTGTGATATGTAGGATTACTAAGATGAATTAATGATCCAATACCTGCCTGTTTGTTTAGACTAGATCATTATTAGTATTACAGAGATATGGGTTGTAATTTTTCCCTTATTTTTCAAATGTCTTCTATTCAGACACTAATTGAGGGGTTGTAGTAGTACAGAGGAGTCTATTTTAATGGATATTCTTTATGCATTTTTGAAGTTTTAAACCTGCAGGTAAAAGAATTACTGCACATGCATAAGCATCTGTATAACCTGTTCATTAAAAGAAGTTCCTGAAATGAACAGCAACCACTTACCTTGATGAGAATTCCTTTGCCTGATTTTAGGAAAATACTGAGAAACTCACCAGTGGGTTGTAGCTTTAGGTGTCAGCATCTCTAAAAACTGAGTTGTTATTGCTTATAATAGTTCCCAACAGTCCTATAGTGTAGTAACAATTGTAGGTATTTCTACAGTTAACAATCTTGATCCAATTCTTGTCAGCTTTCACTGGTTTTGATGGGAATGGGATAGGGCCCCTTCAGAGTCAGCAACCTATTTTAGTCTTTTCTGTATATATTAATAAAACATCTCCAGGCTGAAACCTAGCTCCGTAAATTAACCTTGGATAAAGTTTTATGGACTGATTGGAAACCCATATGACTAGCAGGTGTTACTGCATTTTATCAGCACTATATTTGAACACTGTATAGCCTGTGCTGTGTTATCAGTTTTATAAAATATGGAGTTCTCAGAAACAGGATGGTTCATCATTTAAAAAAAAAAATACACTTTTAAAGTAGGAAGACCAGTGTTTTTAAGCATCCTTTCAAACTTATAGGTCAGAGCGGCTAATCCTCAGGTAACTTTCTGAAAGCTTGTTCTTAACAAGACAGAGAAATCTAATGCCAGAAGGAGTAAGACATTTTATTTCACTGTATTGTACTTCAGCCCCAGAAGAGAAAGCATGTTTGGTGTCCTTTTTGAAGTACTGAGGGAATCTTCACACACTTCCTTATTCCATGCAGGAGACTTTAGGGTTATAGCATCTTCCCACCCAGCAGTACAAGAGGCCTCACTGTAGTCCTGAGACTTACTTAGAGCAGGTGGCAGAGAGTGAAGGAGATGCAGGTGTACCAGGAATATGCCTGGTCACATGTGTATTGTTTAACCTGTATTATTAACCTTGTATTATTTAAACAAGAAATTTACAGCTGTAATTAGCTTCTCTGAGGAGAAAACCACACTAACTGAGTGCATCGATGAGGGCCTCTTCTTTGTGTGTAAAAGCTTCTCTCTCTTCAAAGGAGTGAAATGGAAGTAGAATCAATGTGGGTCGTACTTGCAGATAGTTCTTCCTGCAGCAGTAGGGAGGAGAGAGGGAGATGATCCAGTGCTTGGTTTCTGAAGTGTAAGCTTACAGTACATAGGTGTTTGCATTTTCTCAGGATGAGAAGGTCATGATTATAAGCTGTTACATTCCAAAATGTTGCTCCTTCAGTGCTATTAACTTCTGTTAACTCACAGAGCTTAGACTGAGGCTCAGTGTTCTATGTGTGTCTCCTGAACCACAGTGTTTGACCAGCTCTGTGGTCTTGGCCTGCAGTAAATGAGGTGAAATGTGTTTACCTAAACCTTGTTGACACACCTGCAGGAGCAAACCATTTTGGTTGGATACAGAGAATCACATAAAGTTGTTTGCAAGAAGGATTTCTGGAAGTGGATTTGTCCAACCTCCAGAGCACCCAAGCAGAGATGGACTGTTGCCAGCCCTAGATCAGGTTAGTTGTGGGTTTGGCTATCCAGGCTGTGAAAAGCACCAAAGACAGATATGCCACGACTGTTCTGGGCAACCTGTTCCTGTGCTTTCACTCCCCTTCTAGATAAAAATTTCTTTCCATGTCCAACTTCAGTTTCCCAATTGGCTACAAATTTGTAGCCATTTCCCCTCGCTATATCATCACCTGCTACCAAGAAGAGTTTGGCTGTGATCTTGATAACTCCCCTTTCAGTATCTGTAGGCTATTAGATCCCCCTTGGCCTTCTCTTCACCAGTATAATAACATCATGAGGTACCTCTTGCAAATATGGGTTCTGCATCCCAGAGTTATCAGCATGCATTCATGTGCAGTAATTGCTTTCATATCGAAGATTCTTATCATACAGAGAGTGCCATGTGAATGTCCATGCCTGTAGAGAGCCTGGTTGAAGGATGTGAGTTTAGGGACCTGCCTTGACACCTATTTTTCTCTCTCTGCAGGACTGGGCCATTGATATTTTGGGTACTTTTTTTTTGTTTATTTTAATGACCAAAATCTCTCTTGTGTTACTTGGCCAAACTCTATAAACTGAATCCCTTTTTTTTAAGCTCTGTAAATTTTCATGTGTCATGTAAACCAACTTTTATTTGAAACAGTATTGTTTTTTGAATAAGATTCAGGGTTGGAAACTGTTAACAAAGTTTTACCTTGGAGTAGTTCTATGATCAGTGTCTAAAGTACTGAAAAAAGCACTAACAAATGGGGATATAGCTATAGCTTAGTTGGAACTGGTTTTAGAAATTCTATGATCAGCTCCATCAAGTCTAAATATTCACATAATACCATGTAGAATTCATGTTAAAGAAAAAGAACTTGGAAAAAATTATTTAAATTTAGAAATTAAAGCATGTATTTATACATAGAAGTAATTAATATATGAAGTTTTCTGTTGTTTTGCTTTGAACGGTTACATTGCCTTCTACCTAAAATGTAAAATGGCAACATCAGCTTTATGCTCTGACATGGTTGCACT
This sequence comes from Nipponia nippon, assembly GCF_047370975.1. Lineage (NCBI taxonomy): Eukaryota > Metazoa > Chordata > Aves > Pelecaniformes > Threskiornithidae > Nipponia > Nipponia nippon. The sequence continues at coordinate 33,491,527 of NW_028262402.1, forward strand.
ATTGTACTTTGAATGTTTTTGTGATTTTGTTTAGTACATAAGAACTATTCATTTAATCGCACAAAGTTATTTTTTTAGTTAGTGGATGTGTTCCCTTAATACATGTATTTATTTGAATAGGAAAGGCCTTTCGTGTTTTTCCTTATGATCTGTAAATAAATTCTTTTTATTCAGTTGACACGGAAGTATTATTTTATCCTGTATTGTTTTTGACCCTTTTTAATTGTGGTGGTGTACACATTTCTGAGGCAGTAATTTCTGCGAGACACTCTGAAAATGTTTTGATCACAGAAGTCCTTGTAAGCACTTTATGCCTGGTAGCATACATTAGTGGCTTAGTAAGACAAGCTGCAGCTTCTTTTAATTGTTCTTAGGAGTACAGTTATGGCCTAACATGGTTTAAGTATTTTTCTGTGTAACTATTTTTGTATTGACTACTAAATCCTCTATTATTTTAGGAAAAATAAATTACATTTTTAAGTCTGTGTAGCCTGTTAAAATATATTCCAAGGAAAATATCTACAGGCCACTCCTGCAAGGAGCATCATGTAGATGTGCACCCATGCAGATCCCCAATTAAGCTAATAGGTTCTGTGCTAGTGCAGGCAATCTGTTCATATATAGATCCTTTTAAAGAGATTTTCTTTTTTCCCCAATCCACTGCTGCACAACAATGCTAGGTAACTTTTTAGGGGAAAAGATTTCAGTGAAAGATCCCTAATTCATAAACCAAAGGGGGATATTTATTCATATAGTCAAGGCACTTTATCATATTACAAAGAAACCTACTTCCAAGATGTTTCTGAGCGTATTAGGTAATTAAAAAAATGGACCAATTTCTCATGTGCTGTTCAAATGCCCTTTACCACTACCCCTGCCAGATTTGATATAGCATGTAATGCTATCCCTCTGACCCTGTCCAGGCTACTTTTACAGCACCAGTTATTTTAGTATTTCTCTCCCACTGTATTACTATCAGGACTAATCCTTTCTTATTGATATCCTTAGGCCTGGTAACATCAATATTCATCATTATTCTTTTTTTTTTTTTTTTTTCACCTATCTCGTTTTGTGAGAAAAGTCTTCTTATGGTAAAAGAAAATTTGATTCAGATATGTGGAATGCAGGTTCAAATGTGTTACTCAGTTTGTAAAAAGAAGTCCTTTTTCTACAATTTCTGCTCTTTAAGTTATGACTATAGATAGCTGGGTCTATAGGAAGTTAGTCATTACATGGCTGAGTAACAAATAAACCCAAGCTGTGAAGATTTCCCACTTGAATATAAAGTGAAGTATTTAAGATAGAAGTGCATTTTCATACTAGTATGAAAAAGAAATTCAGTGCCAATTTCATGTGCCAACTTTTAATAAAAGTCTGTATATTATATAAATAAGGCTCTAAATTGTGAAAACTTTTGAAACTTTAATTTATGCTGTTTACAAGTAAAACTGTGGTGTTCATGCAGTTTGTTCCTCCTCAAAACTACAGATCACTGCATTCACTGTAATTTTGTACATATATATGTTTAAAAAGAACTACACATTTTCTGTATTACAAATTGCAGTATAATAAAATATGCTTCAATAGCCATTTTTCTTCAGTGTATTTTTTTTTGTCAGTGCTCATGTGCAGCAGTCTGGCATAGCATCTGTGGTTGGTCAGCTTAGTGTCATTAGGGTTTACCAGTTTCTGTGTCCAGCAGCATACAAGAGTGATGCAGCCACTGGTATCTGGCTGCCTCCAACTTCTTAGCCTCAATGAACAGTCATCAATTTACATCTGAGCTGAGAGATGTCCCTCACTGTGAGGCCCAAATAAGGCTTGAAATTATGTTGCTCTATCTGTTTACAAAGATGCTTTAGCCACTCTGTCTCTAACCACTAAAATGTGATATTGGTAATGTAAGAAAGAAAAGAAAAAAAAATAGCTAAAAGTAATAAGCCTATTGCAGGTATACTCTCTATAGGGCTCTAGAGCTCAAATAGAAAATACTTGGAGGTCCATATGTCAAAGAAAAAACTGCCCCGAAACCCAAATTAAAAGCGGCTTCAGGTAAAATTGGCAAGTTTAAATGTTATCATAGAATCAGAGCATCATTTGGGTGGGAAAAGACCCTTAAGATCATTGAGTCCAACCATTAACCTCACACTACCAAGTCCACCACCAAACCATGTCCCTAAGCACCACATTTACACATCTTCTAAATATCTCCAGGGACGGGGACTCAGCCACTTCCCTGGGCAGCCTGTTCCAATGCTTGACAACCCTTTCAGTGAAGAAATTTTTCCTAATATGCAATCTAAACCTTCCCTGGCTCAACTTGAGGCCTTTTCTTCCTGTCCTATCACTTGTTACTTGGGAGAAGAGACCGACCCCCACCTTGCTGCAACCTCCTTTCAGGTAGTTTTAGAGAGTGATAAGGTCTCCTCTCAGCCTCCTTTCCTCCAGGCTAAACAACCCCAGCTCCCTCAGCTGCTCCTCGTAAGACATGTGCTCTGGACCCTTCACCAGCTTTGTTGCTCTTCTCTGGACACGCTCCAGCACCTCAATGTCCTTTGTGTAGTGAAGGGCCCAAAACTGAACACAGTACTTGAGGTGCAGCCTCACCAGTGCCAAGTACAGGGGGACGATCACTTCCCTGGTCCTGCTGGCCACACTATTTCTGATACAAGCCAGGATGCTATTGGCCTTCTTGACCACCTGGGCACACTGCTGGCTCATATTCAGTGGCTGTTGACTGACACCCCCAGGTCCTTTTCCTCCAGGCAGCTCTCCAGCTGCTCTTCCCCAAGCCTGTAGCGTTGCATGGGGTTGTTGTGACCTAAGAGCAGGACCCGGCACTGAGCCTTGTTGAACCTCATACAAGTGGCCTCAGCCCATTGATCCAGCCTGTCCAGATCCCTCTGTAGAGCCTTTCTACCTTCCAGCAGATCAACACTTCCACCCAACCTGGTGTCATCTGCAAACGCGATCCCCTCTTCCAGATCATAGATACTGAGCCCTGGGGAACACCCCTGTGACGGGCTGCCAGTTGGGTTTAACTCCATTCACAACTCTGAGTCCAGCCATCCATGTTGATCCAATAGGAACGTAAAAGCACTTTGTTGTCTGGTATCTTCTTACAAATGTATTCTTAATAAGTACAATACTCAAAATACCAAGTATACTCCATTTTAATAAAAAGTAAGATAGTTGAGAACAACCTAAGAGAGGTATCATAGATTTTAAAGTTAGTCCTTAGATTTACTGACAGAACTGCTGTGGTGTATGTTGCTAGGCTTCAGAACAGCTGCTGCTTTCCTGACTACTACTGACATCTGCCCTTGCAAAGTTTTGTCACCTTGAGCTCCTTGATGACATGAGTTTAGAATGGCATTGGCTAGCAGTACACTGTATATCTTTTTGTTTCTAGGTTGGAGCGAAACGGTGACTTTCTCTTTGGCAGTTCTCAAGGAATTTTAGATTTGCTTGAGTTGTTTTTTGTAGCTACTCTGAAGTCCATAATGGCATTATGTTCTCCTGCATATCAACATCCAATTTAATTGGAGTTAGATCAACAGAAAAAGCATGGCTTGGGACAGCAGGCATAGTGTGAGAGCAAGTCCTACTCTAAGCTCACATGCAGCTTCACTAGTGATTGGATCTGGAGCTAAAGCATGAATGTGTGCTCCTTTCTGCCTCAGAGCAATAAGCCCTGGAAGGATGGGGGGAGGGTGGGGTGTATGTCACTACCAAAATGCTCTTTTCAAAGCCTGAATTCCCTTCTTTTAGAACACAAAGCTAGTAAGTAAGACATCAAATTTAATTTTCATATTAATTTTTCTCTTTAGGAATTTTCATCCCTTATTTCTGTAACCAATTCTTCCTGTGGCCATAAAAGTAATAAGAATTAAAATGTAGTTTTGCCTTCCTTATAATTTGCACAAATTAAAAATTATTGTTGAAACGGAAACATTTAGCCATATTTAATACCTGATACTATCAGCATATAATCAGAAACAATTTCTGTAGTCCTACATTAAGAGGCTGTATCTTCTTACTGATATTGTGGTCAGTGGGGAATTCTGGTTTGTAAGCTAGTGTTGTAATCCAATGAAAGTGAGATGTGCAACAACAAAAGTTGATCTTTCTGCAACTAAAAATACTCACCTGGTAGTTTTCTATTACACTTTTCTGTTACTTTATGCAAATAATCACTGACTTTGCTAAGAACTTGCTATTGTTTTCCTTTTGGAAAAGGTCTTTTTTTGATCTTATTTAAAAATAGGAAAAAAAATCAAAGGCAGAATCAAGGATAGAATCCTTAAAAGAATGGAGAAAATCCTCCTTATGAGTTGCTTATTTTTAATGCTCCCCAGCTCCAACTGTGAATTTCCATGAGGAAAAATGTTAAAGTGTTTGTACCAGAGTAAAAGACCGATGGAAACCTTTAAGATATAGGAAAACAGAAAAAAAGGCCAAAGCCACTATATTTAGAACAGAATACTGACTGCCTCATGGCTTTTTTTTTCTGAAAGTAGCTTTCTGCTTTAGTCTGTATCCATTCCTGTAGAGTGTTTCCTTTTGTAGTTCTTAGGGAATCGTTCTGTTCATGTCACAAACATATCTTTACAGAGGTAACTGTTATTGCAGTTGTCAGAGAAAAGCTTCAGGCATTTTGCAGTAAATTTATGAGAAAAGTTCCCTTTATCAATTGAATAAGTCAACGTGCCTGAGATTTGGATTGATTCCACTAAACAAACTTACTTAACCTCTGTATACCAAATAGATGCACATTCTAAGATAAAATAATGGAGCAAATTAACTGTGTGAAAGATGTCAAATTAAACCAGGCCTGTGAGAGTAGACGGTGCTGTATTTACACTATGTGTATAAGTGATGCTAATAAAAAAAGAAGTTATCAATTCAGTGAAATGTTTTCAATAAATCTAACCTAAACCCCAAATTGTGAGTTATAGTAATAGTTTGTAAAGTAGTTGGTATTTTCTAAAATACTTCTGCTAGTCTTTATTGTACCCAAAACTGACGACATTTTTCTGGCTCTATCAGAGCTGTAACATTAACCTTGCCTACCAGAGCTGTGGGCGACAAGCATCCTAACTGAACCATACACAACCTTTGCCAACTCTGTAACTCTTCCCATTCTTAACCATTATCCGTGGTTAAACTGGTGGGAATCTGAACAAAGCTGTGTAGATGAAATAAATTCTACTCTTAAGAGATTTCGGCAAATACACAAAAATACATATACTTTTTCCACATTTATTTTCAAGTCACTTGAAGTGACCAAACATGAGTAACAGAGTAAGGCCAAGCAGTGACTAGTAACCCCTTTTTGCACAGCAATATTCCGATTCTGGAAAATCGGCTTAGGGAGATATATACATATATATATGCTGATATACAGATACACATACACATTAGAGTATATATAGTCTTTAGTTTTCTTTTATATACACACATGCATGTGTACATATGTATTATGCATGCATGTATGTATGTGAAGCAATGACTACTGTCTTTCCCCTAAAAAATTAAAATCCTAGATCACAGGAACTTTCCCATAGTGGTTTTCATAAAAGGTAACAGTGACACCAGTGTTCTTGTAATCTTTCCTCTTAGTGTAAGTCTGCTCAGAATCCAAGGTTGTATCTTGCTAAGCACATACTGGCAACTACTTTTGCTTTTGAAACCCACAGAGTATTTTTAGTGTTTTATTGCAAAGTGCTTTGGGCTACCTTGTACATAGAATCATAGAATCACAGAATCATTTAGGTTGGAAAAGATCCTTGAGATCATTGAGTCCAACCATAAACCTAGCACTGCAAGTCCACCACTAAACCATGTCCTTAAGGGCCATGTCTACATGTTTTTCAAATACCTCCAGGGGGTACAGGGACTCAACCACTTCCCTGGGCAAAGGTAGTATAACATTTTTTGCATTCTATTCTGTAATTACTTGAGAATGTGCACTAACACTTGAGTACAGAAGTGTCTCATAATGATCCTCTTCCAAGATTTGCATGAATGATTTAGGTTGCAAGGTGGTCCCAAGGAATAAATAGTGTCTTTCCTAAAGACTTCATGGACCATTTGAGCACTACGGTTCTCACAGAATAGCTGTGCTTTTTGAAGAGGAACGTGAATAATTGGAGCAGTGAAGTGCTGTGATGGGTGTAAAATCTGTCCTTCTTAAATGAGGAACATACACGGATCATTTCATGTGTGTAACAGAGAGATAGTTTTTTCTGCCTGTTAAAAAAAGACTTGTCTCTTTTTTTTTTTTTTTTTAAGTGTATTTACAAGTAATGAAGTACTGGGGAGGATGGGAGTCATGCAGCCGGCGTGTAGTAGCTTTCCCAGAGAGCGTGATGACAAATCAAGCTTTTAAGTGAGTTCAAAATAGAATATGACACTTGCAGAGAATGGAACAAATAGGTGAGGTGGAGTGTGAAATATCTTTGGTGATTAGCTACTGATAGGATTTTGCTGAATAAAAGTGGTAAAATTATACTTCCAAAGAATACATTTGAAACTAAATGAGAAACTTTAAAATCCCAACCACCGAAGCACGTAAGCGCCTACATAACTGTGAATGAAAGAGGTATAAGCAGGTTTAACCTGGGTCTTTTTCTTTAAAGACAAGTTCTGTAAACATTTGGTTAAGTCATAATATTTTATTAAATCCAATCTTCTTCTTCCATTTATCTTAAATTTGAGATTTAGGATTTAGGCAACCGAGTACTTTATACATCAAGACACTTAAAATATTTTCTTCTTGAAGGAAAGTCATATATCCAAAAAATGTAACCAAATATTTGAAAGCCAAAAGTCAACCTGCACAGCACACCCAGAAATGCCTACTGGTCTTCTCTCAAGTCCTGGAGTTTTCTAGTTCTTATTTTAGTCTTTTTATTTTTAACTTTGTCCTGTATTTCTACCTGTCTATCCATCCAATACTCACTATCCTCCTTCTGTGCTTTTCCACACCCCTCTCATTCATCTGCTTCCAATTAGTCATGTCTTTTCTATTTGTCTTTCACACATAGCTGTTCCTTTGCAAACTTCCACCCCTTCTGCTTCACTGTGATCCCAGTACAAGGGCTCTGTCTTCTGACACACCTGGGCCTGTCTCTGCTCCGCCTCAGGGAAAACTTTCTCAGATAATCATGTGATAGTTTCTTTGCCAACTTACTACAGAAGAGCCCAGGTGGTAGACAATCACTCTGAAAGTGGTTGGCATTGGTCTGACTTCAGATAGGAAAATGTGGGCAGCTGTTTTTATCACTGATTCTTTTCAGATAAGAGCTTATTGGTGGAGTGGAAAAATGCAATGCAGGAATCTAAGAGTGCACGTGTGTGTCCCAGGGGTTGATTATTAGATAGGTAGCTGTTTAGTATTTAACACCATTCTGCCAGGTTCATTACAGAGATAAAAGATTGCTAATGACAGAAATAGTTTTGCTGCATTCATCTGGAGCATTGTAGTCCTGGGTTAACCAAAAACTGGAATGTGTTCTGCTAATCAGAGCACAAGTGCATAAGAAACCAAAAGGTGCTGGCAAACTGAAAGACTGCAAAGGTGGCATGAACAAGCGGGGGTTTATTTTCAGTATTAATCTGATTCAAAAGAGAATTTTACTGAAGCTAGCTACAGAAGACAAGTTTGTACTATCAAAAAAAAACCCTCCGGACTCACTTTGATCTGTTAGGCCTGGGTATGTGCTCTGATCGTGTTCCCCATTCACAACATGCTTGTTTCCTTTCCTCCTCCCTTTGCACATTCATCTTGGTTTTTAGCAGAAAGGAAATGGGAGTGAGGTCCAGAGGAAGCTTCTCTGGAGCATCCAAGGAGCATCTGTGGTGCATGCTGTTTAGATATAGCCTGAGAACGTGGAAAAGGAAATAGTCTGGTTTACAGAAATGCACCATCTATTTAGTTTATAATCTCATTGGGTCAGAGACTGACTTTTAATGTCCTGATAGTGTCAAACATAGGCCTAGGTAATGCCTTAATACAGAGAACGACACCATAAATAGTAATTTTTGAACAGACTATTCATTTGCCCAATTTGTAACTGTACTTGAGTGGCAATAGCTTTCTTTATTGGGAGGAAATGCCAGTTTAAGGATGTTAAATTTGAAAAATCAGCAGTAATTTCATAAAGCAACCATCTCATACTCCAGAACTTACTTTTGAAAAACAATGGTTAAGTTTCTCAAGAATGATTACACTAGGAAACATTAATGGTGCATCAACCCTTTCCAAACTCCTTTCCCACCAATAAACCTATACTAGTTATGTGATTATGTTGCTAGCTGTGGTAATTTGATTATATTGTTACAAATGACTGTGAAGTCTAACTGGAGGTTTATGTCTGTAGAATTCAGATGTTCTCCACCAGCTTGCTATATACAAAGATGAAGAATAGGGTTTTCACTGAAGTGGTTTCTGTGATGTTTCAGTTTGCTATAATTTAGTCCAGTTAACTGGTATTTATGCTGGTAAAACAAACAGGTTTAAGATTTTGCATCAAGAAACTTTATCAAAGGGTATGATTTTTGGCATTGTTCGTAGTATGGGCAAGGTCCCATTAGAGTTAACACCTATAAGCTAAACAAAAAAACATGGTCACAAAATATTGGAAATTTGGAACTATAGTATTAAGGATGATGAAACAACTTGTCTACTGTAAAATACAGATTTTGTAAAAAAATAAATTTGAATTTTTAACAAATCTTTACAGTGCTCATTTACTGCTACTGAAATGACGGGCAATTCTGCACATGTGCAGTTTATGGAATGAAGACAATGATTCACATTTATGATTTATGCTGGTTTTTGTTGATATGTCTGACACTGTTTATTGTGAAAATCCCCAGTAGTGTAAACACTGTCACATACATAAAGTGTTTCCTAGATAAATTGGACCAATTTGTTCATTGAACTAGTTGTCATGTAATATAGATTTCTTGCTTGCAGCTGTAACTTTTCTGAATTACTTGTCATGCAGTATTTTAATGCAACACAGAAGTCTCGCTGATTGTAATCTGTGATCATTTACTGCACTACACATTCCATTTACAGAAATGTTTATTTATTTCTTTCCATTTACAGAAATGTTTATTTATTTATTTACATTCAAGTACTTTGTTTATTCAAATAATATTCTAAGGCTAAGATTAACTAAGATTTCACTCTCATAAAATTCTGTCATAGTTCAATGATACCCAACTGATCACTTGTATCTTGAGAGCAAAGAAACCTTTGCAGCAAATACTCTCTTCCAATTGCGTCTGTGTCGTCACTAGAGGGCAGCAATGTCCAATATAACACTTTATTCTAACCATTAATCCCTCAGGTTAGGCTCCTGTTGCAAAACCAAACACAAAAAACCCACACTGCAAATACATACAGTCAAAAAGTAGGTTAGTATAGCAGAACATTCGTACTGTATTAGTTAAATTCAATACTGTTTTCAATAAAACAACCCTTCTGAGTGGTTTATTACTTACTTGTGAAAATTACCCCAAGGCTGAGCATCACATTCGAAAATCTTACCACCCTTCCACTCCCACAGTACATTTCTTTTGCCGTACATCGGTTTGGCTGTTTGCATGTTGCAGTTAGTGGTGTAGCAGATATGTCTGTGGCTATGGGTGCGAGCTGCTGTCTTGCAAAAATGCTCAGATTAGTTTCATTCTTTGATTGCTTTCATTCGTCTTTTAGGTTATTATTATTATGAAAACAAATTGCTGTAGGGTAGTTTTCTGTAATGAAAAACATTTCATTATGGTCTTTGAATGGAGGAAAAAAAAAACCATTCCAGCTTCTCTGACTGACAGTGTTACACAGAATGAAGAATGTGCACCATGTTTTGTGTCCTGTAGTATCTCATGGGCTGAAGAGATTACTTCTTTTAAGAGTCCCTTTACACATGTATCTTGATAGGCTGAATTTGTTAATTTTGAGTAAATAAATAATTAAAATATAAGAAATAGAAGGCCTTCACTTTGGGACTATCCTGATTAGAACTTTTGGTTGTGTAGTGGCATGCATTAATTGGCAATTAACTCAAGTTAACTAAAACAACTGTAAATGTTAAGACTGGCTAGTCCCAAGGTATTTATTCATTGCCCCATTTTATCAATGCAGCAAATGTTTGTTCTTTACTCTGCTGATCAGCCTAGGGTAATGAACAAATGTTTGCATTTGGAAACAAATGAGCTCCATGCTAGTCTTGCTGTGTGTCATGGAAAACACTTGCAAATGTGGAAAAAAATACTCATTAAGTGGCGAGCCTCTGATCCTCCATCAAAGATGCTGGCCTGGTGCTACGATAGCCTTTGCCTTCACTGAGGAGGCTGTGGGCTGAGGTGAGAGCTGGCCCGCCATCGCCCCTACAGTCCAGTGCCCCTGTCGCTGAGGCCTGGGCTAGCTGCCTGCTGCTGTGGAGAGTTTCCTGCCCCCAGGATCACAGGAGGCTTGAAATAAAAACTTACAGGTGCTGCACAAACAGGAGAAAATGGATCTGCCCGAACCAGTTGCTGCTCGCCTCCTGTGAGGTCCCAACCCTGCAAGGTGTCAGCCAGTGCTGGTGGGGGATGGCTAAGGAGGCTGGGGTTTCTTGGGAGCTGGTGAGTGGGCAAGGGTGAAGTGGGACCCTGGCCCCAGGGGTTGACCCGAAGGTTTCCCCCCATAGCAGTGGGGCTGCTGAGTGGGGGTGTGAGGGTGGATCCGCAGGGCCCCCTCTGCCAGAGGTGGTGGTGTAAAATGGCATCCCCCGGGGAGGAGTGGCATGGTGGGTGATGATATCTGCTGTTGGGTATATGCCCCAGGGTGGGATTTTGGAGCCAAACTCCTCCCATATTGTGTGTGGAGGCCCTGCGCGTGGGAGGAAAGCAAACATTGCTCTCTTGCAGGCTGCCCAGGAGGGTGGTGAGGAAATTAATGTTTATGAAGGGGAATAGGATCAGAGGGCTGGGGAGAGATGGGGACAGAAAGCACAAAGTGGGTAAATGGAGGCCCTTAGAGAGTGCTATTTATATGGGCAGCCTATAGCAGCACTTATTTTCGAGAGGATGTCTGGGCTGCAGGCTGCTAAGCGTGCTCTTCCGCATCGCCAGGTGAATTTCATAAAGAAGAGTAAAATTTCGTGTTCAGCCCGCCTCTCTGTGGCATTCAGCCTTGCCCTGCTCTGGGTGTTGGTGCTGCCTTGCGCTCCCACATGCTGCATGGGGAGCAGGGTGCAGTCCCCCATGTGACCCTGCTATACTGCTTTTTATAAACACACATTGGTTTACATAAGCTTGTTTTGTTTTTGTTTTTTTTTAAACAGAGGATTTCAAGATCAGTTGGTCACATCTGCTACCTGGGAGAGCCCCAGCCCTGGCATCATCCGCCTCCCCTATTGACTTGGTGGTGGTTGCAGCTGCCGAGGAGTTGGGAACCGGGGCATCCAGGCCTAAGTACCTAATAGCCCTCTCCAGCCACCCTGGGGAGCAAATGCCCTGACACCCTACATACAGGGGCATAAGTTTGGCTGTCTAAAAGGTAGGCCAGGAGGTAGGGTCTAATTCCAAATGGTAAGTGAATATGGGTTGTGTTAGAGCCTGAGCAGAGCCCCCTTGGAGCCCCGGAGGACTTCGTAAGATGGTGGGTGCTTAAGCTATTGTGAGGTGATGGTGTTTCCAGAGACAAAATGGGTTGAGAACTGTTATTTCTCCATTGTCTGAACATGTGAAAAAGAACAATAAACCATAAGGAAATAAGAATTCTTTTTTTTTTTTTCCCCCAGTGTTATAGATAGACAGCTTTGATTTCTGACTTATTTTCTGTTGTTTTTGGGAGGAGGTGAGTGGGAAATAATATTTTTTTTTTTAATCAAAGCCATGTGTATGTATTTTGGAGTTTTGATGTCAAATGGCTTATATTTTTGTGTGTGTGTGTGTACATTCATATAAATATGTATATATAAATCTATACACACACACACATTTTCCAAAATTAGTTGCTTATGAGGTTTCAGAAGCCATGTTTCTGTGATTGTTTTTGTGTTGCTCCAGTAACTCTGGAGCATTTATCCATGTAATAGCATGGTCTTCTGCTTCACTAGTTATATAGACCTCATGCTTCAATAACTTTGTTTGATAGGATTCAGATGAAATGCTGCTTAGTGTATTTTGTGTTTAAAAGCTTACTTACAGCAAATAAGAAAAGCAAACATTTTAAAAAGACATAATCGGTTTGACTTAAGAGGCTAATTAGGTTTCAACATATACATTAAAATATGTGACTGAACAACTTGTTTATAATTGATGTGAATGTTGCTGTGTGTTGTGGTAGAACTGAAATATGAATTATTGGCAAATATAGTTTTTGTAAATGAAGAGATATTAATTCCTTGTGTAAATAAAAAATCCTAATTGGCAGTGTATTTTAGGGACTGATTATGAAAGTTTTTTTCCAGTAGGCAAATATCTATCTGACCTTAAAAGAGTCTTCACAAGACAATAGTGAAACAATCATTACAGGGCACATGTGATGCTGATCTAGACTAGCCTACAAAAGCAGGCATAACCATAATATTGCCAGTACTCCAAAATAATTAATCTCATTGAGCTGAATTGGCTGTCCTAGCAGATGAGTGAAACTCAATCAGATAAAAAGTTAATCCAGGAGTAGCAGATATAGAATGTTAGTCTTCACATCTCAACTAACTCAGTAGTCATATGCATCTCCAGCCACTTTCTTGCAGCTCCAGTTCCACAGTTACTTTCAGTTTGCCCCAGAGACAGATAAGGGTTGTTCTGGAACAAACAAGAAAGTGGACTTTTGAAGCTGAAATCTTACCAGCTGTGCCTTCTCATATGTCACTGAAGTTCCAGCTCAGACTCTGGTATTAGTAATTCTATGAGTACGGCAAGGGAGAAGGGTTGCCTTTTAAATGAGTTCTAAACATAAGAAGCATAATTCAACCTCAAATGTTGAATTCAGTCCAGGCTTGAAAGCAACTGATTGCACCTAGGATAGAAGGGACGTGACAAGTATTTGGGCAACTCACTTCTCATGGACTGGTTGTGACTGTTAGAGTGAGTAGAATCTATTAGATAATATCTACAGGCTTATTACAATCACTCAGTTTACCCACTCAAAGTTTAGCAAATAAGAGACTAGTAGTGTCTAGGAGGGTTTCTCCCTAGCAAGGAAATGACTATCAGTTAGAGATGCTATCAGGAGAAACATGACAAATCGAGGTTATTATACTGTCTCCAGAGTACTCTCCAGAGTCCAGCCTATAAGATGTAGCTGTCTGCCAAAAATGGCTGGAAATCTAGATTGAAGACTTGCTTCATCCTTTTTTAAGTAGCAGGAATTGTTGACATCAGATGCTTGCTATTCCTTTTTTAGTGGTTATCTTGGGACCACAGTTTCAAGGACTCTTCTGTTCGTGGTTCAGGAACTTCTCCCCAAGAAGTGCATGCAGAATCTACTTGACCTATGGATATGAATCTGTTGCCTATTTACCATGAGAAGGTAAACCACCTCTAACCTCAGAGCAAGAACTTTAAACACTTGGAAAAGAGAACTTCCTGTTCTGTCACTTAACTCTGGAGACAAATTATTTTGGTCTTGTGGATTTTCTTTTTAAGCATGTGCAATAAGGTAAAGCTATTCTAGCCCTTCGATAGTTGCTGCAAGACAGCTTTAACTGGAATGTTGAAAGTCTAAACTCCATGTATAATTTATGTGACCATTTTTTCAGCCCCCCCCCGCCCATCCTTTACAGATTCAGTATAGAACTACACTGCTGAGTGCAGGATAGAGCATGACCACTGTCGGTATTGTAAAACTCAAGTTTATTTTGAGAAAACTCTAGGTTGTGCACTTGATGATCTTTGTCTAAGCTGTTTTTCCTGTTGTCTGGGTAAGTCAGGTGTTGGTGAGGCTGACTTCCCAACAACCAAGCTCATAAAACAGCTGCTCAAGCTAAGGGTTTCTTAATTACAGCATAATTACCCTCAGGGAGAGACAGCTGAATTGCCAGCAGTGAGGAGGGAGAAGCATGTGGGTTGTGGAGTTGGTCTCTACTATCTACTGGAAATATGTAAAATGGAAGAGCACGAGGTCTAAAATAAATTGCCTAAAATAAATTATTCTGAATAACAACCCCTCCTCAATGGTGAACACCATCTGTCTGGAAAGAAAAAAATGGTTAAATCTTGTCGTACTGCAAGTATATGTTGTGATCCATTTAGACTACCAGAGCAGTGGTCTGGGTTTTATAGTTTGAATGATTTGGCTAATTGTTTCTCTTCCCTTGTTTTAGGGGATCAAGGGAACCCAAAAGGGACAAAGGCCATGTAATACTCATTGTTTGCATCTCAGCCTTGGGTTTGTCTTACACAGAAAGGTATTCTTACATTCTATTGCTTGTGTTCTTAACATAAGTGTGCTGGGTTTGGCTGGGATAGAGTTAATTTTCTTCATAGTAGCTAGTATGGGACTATATTTTGGATTTGTGCTGAAAACAGTGTTGATAACACAGGGATGTTTTTGTTATTGCTGAGCAGTGCTTACACAGAGCCAAGGCCTTTTCTGCTTCTCACCCACCAGTGAGTGGGCTGGGGATGCACAAGAAGTTGGGAGGGGACACGGCTGGGACAGCTGACCCCAACTGACCAGAGGGATATTCCATGCCATATGACATCATGCTCAGCATATAAAGCTGGGGAAAGAAGAAGGAAGGGGGGGACGTTCAGAGTGATGGCTTTTGTCTTCCCAAGTAACTGTTACGCGTGATGGAGCCCTGCGTGATGGGAAGTAGTGAATGAATTCTTTGCTTTGCTTTGCTTGCATGGGTGGCTTTTGCTTTATGTATTAAACTGTCTTTATCTCAACTGACGAGTTTTCTCGCTTTTACCCTTCTGATTCTCTCCCCCGTCCCACCAGGAGAGAGCGAGGGGCTGTGTGGTGCTTAGTTGCTGGCTGGGGTTAAACCACAACAATAAGTAACTAGAGATACAGTGTTACTTGAATGGGTAGTGTGTGCAAGCTGGAAACCAGGAGCATGCTGATACCTGAAGTTCCTGTGGTTGACCCTTGACTCTGGCATAAGAGTATAACATTACTGGGAAAATTCTCTGGAAGATAGAACAGTCAAGTGTAGACGTGGTCTGCTCATCCTAGATGGTACAGCTCTGTGTGGCAGAAGACTTAGCTCTGTTTTGGTTGCACCAGAAGGTATTGCAATAGGGATAGTATTATCTCTGGTAAATAAAAGTGTATTTTTCATAAGATCCCAATGTCAGTAACAGACTGCCAAGGTGCCTAGTTGAAGTGATTTGGGAATGTCAAGGAAAGCTAGACCTTTCAAAGAATTAAGATACAAATCTCACTTAAAGCTTGGAGAAAAGAAGATTTCTAGGTTTTCCAAATGCTTTTTCAAATCTGTATATGTTTATCAAGATAGTAAATGTAACTTTTTGATTGTTCGCTCATCCTCTGCAGAACACCAATCATGAAGTGGCTAGTAGTGTTAAACAAATTGTGTGACTTAAATAGATAGTTTCACCAATTTTCTTTTTTCTTTTTTCCATTGACCTCTTTCTGGGAAATGGTTGAGCTGTTTCTGCTGGTACATTTAAATAAATTTAATATAGCCTTAAGCAGAGAGAAGCATGAAAATTTCACTCTTAACTAGTAAAATTTGCTGAAGTTATAAGCAAGGGATAGAATTATAACAAGCATAATGCAACCTTCATTTTTCTTGCAATACAAATGAAAGTAAATGTCAGTAGAACTGAAGTGCAAGTTGTTGTAGAGGGAGAGAAGAAGAATATATATCAAAATCATTGCTTCTATAAATGGTGAAAAATATGTAAAATCATGCTCTTGTGTGATCTGTTACTGCATCAATATCCAACATGGAATATGGAAAATGGCTTTTATGGAGCTATTTGATAGTTTTCTGTGAACTTTTCCATTCAAATTGCTGTGGATACAGATCTTATAATTTGATGGAGAGCAATTGATCTGTGCATTGATTATTTGAGGGGTACCTGAGTCATGTAGACACTGATGATATGAACATGTGCTTCCATGCTGAGTGTGCAAGACGCAAAGTACATAGGATTTGCTAAACTGGTAGCATGTGTGAGGACAGATAAAACAGTGAAAAATATAGTAAGACAAATCATCATAGGAAAGATGAGCTTCCCAGAATACGATAAAAGATCAAAAGAAAAAGAAATAACTAGTCATGCAAGTAATTAGTGGGGCGATGCAAGCATGTGGCCAGAAAAGACCTAAGAGCAGTGGTTCTGATTGCCGTGTATTTGGGAAAATCTGGATGCTTGGCCAGTTTTGTGGTTTTTTTGCTTTGGGGTTTTTGGGTTTTTTTTGAGTCCTCCTTGAGCTCTTTTGTGCAGAATATTAGGATTCTGACCACTCCTCCAAGTTTTCCAAAGGCCTGATAAGGTCTGATAACCTGGGGTGTGGTGACCTAACCTCAGGTCATCACCTGACCTAGTGGCATGCATGCAGACTGTCTGTGCAGTGAAAATAACTTGGTTTTTTTTTTTCCTGAGCATGCATTATGTGGCACAAAATCTTATTTCCGTATGTAATTCCCTGGACAGAACCATTCCAGTAGAGATGAAATACGTTTTTCACTTGTGAATTGAAGTTACAGTAACACTGTCCATCATACAGAATGTGTATTCCAGTACTCATATTCAAAAAAGATTAGTAGGTTTTTATTTATTTGGTGAATTTTCTAAATTCTAGCTAAAAATCTAGTAATAGCACAAGCTATCCAATCAAACAATGCCACCACCTCAGGAAGTCCCTAAGCTGCAGACTATTGAAAGTTAAGGAAGTTCACAAGAGAATTATCACTATCCTTAATTCATCAGTCTTTTCTTCCCTACTGTATCCTGTCTGTTTGAGACTGAGTTAATTTGTTTTTAATAGCAGCCTGCATGGTGCTATGTTTTGAATTTCCAACCAAAGCAGTGTTGACGACACACCAATGTTTTGGCTATTGCTGAGTAGTGCTTGCCCAGCATCAAGGCTTTCTCTTTTTCTCACTTTCCTCCTGCCCCTTCCTCCCTCAGTGAGTAGGCTGGGGATAGGCAAGAAGCTGGGAGAGGACAGAGCCAGGACAGCCGACCCAAACTGACCAAAGGGATATTGCATGCCGTTTAACATCATGGTCAGCAATAAAAACTGAAGGAAAGGAGGAGAGAGTAGGCACATTTCTGGTTATGGTTTGTGTCTTCCCAAGTAATCATTATGCCTGCTAAGGCCCTGCTTTCCAGGAAGTCGCTAAACATGTGCTGGCCCATGGGAAACAGTGAATAAATCCCTCCTTTGTTTTGCTTGCACATGCAGCTTTTGCTTCACCTGTTAAACTGCCTGTCTCGATCCACAAGTCTTCTTGCCTCCCTTCTGTTTTCTCCCCTTCCCAAGGGATAGGGGAGTGACTGAGTGGCTGTGTAGGTTTTTGACTATTGGCCTGGGTCAATCCACCACAGATCTTTTTGTTGCACAGCATAGGACTTAAAGGGTTCAACATAGCAACAGATTTGATTGTAGTGTGCTAGACTGAATTTACAGCTGCTATAACTTCTTAGCCGTTAATTGGCAGGCTCCCATGCTTGCTATGGGTCTCATTTACTTTGTTGTATATTAGAGCCTATGGCTTGTTAGTGGCTGTTTTTGGGTTTTTCTGTTTGATGTGCTGCTTATCATCTTACTTTGCTGTGCCTGGTAACATTTTGGTAACAGTATGTGCCCATGTGCCTGGGCTGGTGTATGACCCTGGCATTACTGCCGTTCCTGTATTACTGTACCACACATGCAGGAAGTCAAATATGAACTGTAGCAGGGACACCCCTGAAGGCACTAGGCCTGTAAATAAGGTCTTACTGGAGCAGGTACACCTTCAGAGGGACTGCAGCCCATGGAGGATCCATGCTGCTATAGGTGCAATGGGTGGTTGTTGTTGCAGTACTAACTCTATAGTCTGGTCCAAAGGAATAAGGGGTGGAGATTGTAATGGATATACATTTAACCTGTTGTAACCCATGGTTTGAGTTGTATGTTATAGGAAGTGCTATAGCAGGAACCACCTAAATGAATGGAGGATGAAACTCACAAGAAACTGAGCAAATGCAGTGGTGACTCAGCCCAAGCTGGCTTTACTTCTTGACAACACAACAAACCATGTCTTCTGTTCTGAGGAACCACTGTAACAGATGGAGACCAAGTTGTGGACTGAATAAACTCCATGGACTTTATGGTCTTCTCACCTTTCTCCTATTTTCTTCCCATCCTATGGGAGAGGTGAGTGAGCAAGCAGCTGTCTGAGTGTTTGGCTATTGCCTGGGTTCAACCCACCACACCTGCTCATCTGTTACAAGATACATTTAAAAAAAGTTCTTCTCCCCGGATATGGGTGTCACCTCTCCCTTTCAAAACCTTAGAGTTCTCCCTGACCAGCAGGGACTAAAGAAAAGGAAGCTGGGAAGAAACTAACTACTAGATGCTATTTGAGGGAGGAACTCAGTCTAGAGGGACCTTCCATGTGATCCAGTAGAGGGTTGTTTTTTTTTGTTATTGATAGTGAAATGATCCTTCTCAGTCTCCC
Source organism: Nipponia nippon (assembly GCF_047370975.1). Lineage (NCBI taxonomy): Eukaryota > Metazoa > Chordata > Aves > Pelecaniformes > Threskiornithidae > Nipponia > Nipponia nippon. Next base: position 33,510,180 of record NW_028262402.1, read on the forward strand.
TTATGTTTTGATTCAGTCACGTTACTTAGTTTTGATATCTTCTTAGCAGAAAGACTAGTTAAAACTTAAAGTAATACTTGAGATTTATAGTATGTGAGGAATCACTCAAACTTATAAATGGGTAGTGCTTATAAATGCTTACGTGAAGAATGCAATTTTGGCTTGAGATGCATTAATTCGCAATTCGTCAAAGGGTAAAAACAGTCAAAGAGAAATTATTTATGTTTGCAGATGGGCTTTATTATGATTGTGGAATGAGAATTTGAAAAGAATTGTTGAGATCATTGCAGTCAGAGTTGTATCATTTTATGGAACATCCGATTAAAACTAGACCTTCTTTTCTATCCTATAGATTATAAAGGACCAAAACTGAACAAGGTAACTAATGCATTTAAAATTAAGCTAGGTATAGTACTAAGGAATGTACAGAAGGGGATGAGTAGTCAATTGAAGTTAAATCAGTTTATCTTTCTTTTCCACTTGTTTTGGTTCTGAGTAAATAATTCTTCAATTTACTGTACATATGGTAAGGACCTTAGCTACTCTTGAAGTATGCTTGTAACTGACACATATAGAGTACCCTTCAGACCAGAGTATCCTTCAGACCAGAGAAGGATATGATGCAAATGATGGCAAATATTTTTTTTTTTCCTGAGAAGAATATGGCAATGATGTCGTTTAATCCCTGACTATTCTTATTTTTTCCCCAAAAAGAGATATACGAGGGTCTAGCCAAAGAATTATATGACTACTGACTTGCCATCAAATTTTGTTTCATTTTTCTGCCTTTTTTTGGTCTATTTTCATCACGAAGAAAAGATTATTTTGTGGCCAAGGTTGAAACATGTCTGGCATCGAAGTTCTTTGACAGACAAAGCTCAGGCTGATGTGTGCAATTCTTTTCTACTAAGGTATAAAAGGTATGGGTCTGAGTTGATTTTTTTCAGGTTTTTTTTTTTTTTGACAAGGAGGTTGCTAACAGATAGGGCTTTTAAGTATTTGTGTTCTACTACAGCAGCTATAAGAATAACCTTTACGTACTCTTGCCAAGATAATCCTTCTTTGTGGCTTTTTTGCTCAGATCTGTTGGTTGAAGAGATGGGATTTAGCCTTTTGGATCAAGTGTGAGCATGTCTGTTGACCTGGATTTACAAATACCTGATAACTAAGGCCTAGAGTATCACACCTTAAACTACACAAACAATTGTGTCAGTATTCAGCAGTTCAGATATTTATTAAAAGGCAAGACCCAACAAATAAATAAATGAATGAAAAAGGAAAGGTCCTGTAATACCTGGGCATGAGGTAAATATTCTGATTCATGTTTTAGCAAATAGGGCAGTGCTGCTATCAGTGGCAGCAGAACACATGTTGGGGCAGTCACTAGAGAAGAAGTTCCATGTTGGTGGATTATCTCCTGCAAATGTGAAAGAAGGAATTAAGTAGTGTTTGAAAATAGTAATTTTTGCTTGTTGGAAAACTGATTGCATGTCAAAGCATTGATTCACTTACAGCTATGAAGTATATGTCTCATGTGATAAATAATGCTAGACTGTAGCCTCCATTGCATAGATGCACATTTAATTGAGACCAGCTCATTACTGTCTCTCTCATTACTCTCATTTCTCTCATTACAGAGAAGAGTAATCTTTCAGAGAATGTGTAATGTGGTGATAGCTGATGACAACTACAGGAAAATAACAGAATACGTAACCAGTCAGGTCTTAAGAGATCAGCAAATTATCTGTGATCATAATTTGGGAAACATGGATTATTTGTAACACCGTCCTCCTTGTCAGATTGTAAGTTTTATGTGCAAACACTTGCTTGGTCAAAACCTTGACTGCTGCCCCTCCATAGCCTCTATGTCTTTTCATATTTAACACAACAATAGAGACCAGTAATTACTTTGCTTCTATTTCATCCAGCATTTAGACTTGTACTGGTACACTTGGAGACTCCTTTGTATAGGCTTTTTGTGTGCATGTATGCACAAGTGTGCACAAAATCCATTCGTCTCTCACTAGACTGTCTTCTTTTTCATAATGGCTTTGCTGTGGCCATCTCAGTTGAACGTAAGAGCTCTTACAGTGCTTCTGCATATGAACTTCATGTACAAAATAGTCAATAAGTTGACAAGCCCTTCAGCTCAAAGAAATGCTGAAGGTACCACATCCTTCTACAACATGTAGGGGCATCTTCCAGTGTAACAGGCTGTTTGAAAAAAGAAAATCAACTTAAGCTGATTAATGATGGTACTTACCGATTATAAAGTAATTTTCCTCTTCAAGATGCTTCAATCATTAATTAATTTTTCAACACCTTGCCATCCTCCCCATCTGCTCCACCATTCACCTCTCAACCCATTACTGTTATTTTCTATCATCCTCTAATTTTCCACTTTAGGTAATACAGCCTCACTGTCTTTTTCATACTTTCATTTGGTGGTCATCTATAAGCATCATGTGATTTTTCAGTATATGTTTCAATACTCACATATCACTTAACATAAACCTATACAACACTTAATTTATTGCATTTGACTGTGCATCAGATTCTAGCAAACTGACCACAAATTTAGCTGAAATGTTTTCAGTGGGTACTAGTTTTAGCACTACTGATTCATTGAGAGGTTGTCATATATAAAAGCTAGTACTAAATAAACAAATAGATGATGATAGTTTCAGCAATGTAAATAAATACATATAATTAATTCTCCCTTCAACTTTACAGCTTCAGAGTGTGGAAATATTAATAAAAGTATTACAAAGCTTACAGTTTGCATCATAAATATAACTTTTAATTACCTTGAATATTAGAGAGAAATAAAAGTAATTTGTTTTAAAATTCAGCAATTCAAGTGTCATACATCTATTGCAGATCCAAATGATGGGACATGTGAAGATCATGTTTTCCACTGGGATTTTGTGACTGGCTCCAGAGACAGACTCTGCTTGCACCGTTCCTCTGGTAAAAATGATGGAGCTGAAATGCAGCTACACGTGCCCTCCATCTGGATTTCTTGGGGACCCACTAAGTAGAGCAATGGGCTTTTCCTCCTTTTCTGTAAGGACTGTTTGGTGTCCTTTAGGACAAGAAATCCTTTCATATGATTGACAGCTGTCACAACTTCTAAGCACTTATTAGTGTTTTAAATCTACATGAGAATCACTATCTCTGGTCCGTTATAATACTATGAATACTGTTAAAAGTGAACAAGTGTTTTTCATTCTACAGTGACTTTACTTCTTATAGAAGCTGTGTTGTTTCCAAGACTAGAAGTAGTCTGCTTGCTGTTTGTCTTCACTCCAATTAGTTTATACCAGGAAGATGAATATGTGCGTGGCATGTACTTGGTATTCTCCCCATTCCCAACATGTGCACAGTTGCAGCAGTGCTGTCTAAAACAGAAGTTTGTAATGACACTCCACTAACTCATTGCATTAATATGGGGAAAACTAATGGTTGTACTGGATGTTTGTGTAAACATCTCTGACATTGTCTTGCAGGCACACTGCATGTAAAGAACTCGTGTTGCTTTAAGTTTGCTGAGGCTGTTCCACATGGATATATTGGCACTGAATTCTCAATGACTATGTGAGTTGGTTGCTTAACTTTGGTCTTGAGTTCAAAGAGTTTTGCAATTCCTATCTAGCTGTATTTACCTAATCTAGATTAAGTTAGATCCATTATATTTCATCTGCTTTGCAAGGTGTTGGTCTATAAAATATTGTTTACATTGATGATGAGAAATGATAATTGACTGGTTATTTTTTGTCTTTGGGGTTTTTCGTTTCTTCCCCAGCAGCATGGGCAGAGTTGATTTTTTTTTTTTCTGTTTTATTGTCTTTCACATGTTTCATTACTTTGTAGCAGTTAGTTTGCTTTAATGAACTTGTAGACTTGAAGTCTATAAGGATAAGGGACTGGTCCTTTTGCATTTTTAAAAAACATAGGAACTTTTGTTTATAATCGAGAGATTTTTTTTAAAGTGAAGCCCAGTGCTTTATAGCTCTACCACATCATTAGAACCAAAACAGTTGTTACTCCTCATGAAGATTTCTGTAACAGAAGCTTTTAATTATGCTATCAAACAACAAAACACCTATGAGGTCTTTCCTTAGATCGCAATGGGAAGCTAATCTTCTGAAGTAAAAGGTTATCTTTCTTTTATTTAAGATATGAAACTGTCAGTTGTTGAAGTTCTTTTACAGTATTGATACCAATGATTCTCCTGGAGTTTTGCCTGCTGAGATGAATAAGCAACTTTCTTTTACCTAAGGCCTTTATTTTAAGGACCAATTGTTCTGGGTCACCAACTAGATGTTTTCCTAAATGCTTGCTACTACCTTGTTTTGTGCTTCACATTACCTTTTCTATGAAAATAAATATTCCTCTTCCAAATTCTGGTATTACTTATCATCATGTCCAGCTTTATGTTAATACTCAAAACTTCAGCTCTTTCTGAATTTATGTACCCAGAAATTCTTAGCCTACAAAAAAGCTTACTATAGAGGTGGTAGGCATGTTGTTGGAGAATTCTTGGCACGGTCTAAATAGGGCAATTTTTTAACAACAAAATATGAAGAATGGGTATTCCTTGTACATTCCTAGTGTGAAAAATCAAGACTGTTCTTTGTTGCTCTTTCAATAAAAAAAGGAAAGGTAGTGCTCTAACATTTAATTTCCTAGGCCCTGGAATGCCGTCCAATGTGCATCACAATTGTTTTTTAGTTGTTCTACCTGACGAAAGTTATGATTAAACTATAATTAAGAATCTCTTAATTATAAAACTTTCTGTGAAAATTATGTGAGAAGGTAACAGACCGAATAATGCTGATCTAAAGTTAAGTGATGAATGAGATCGGATATAACATACATGGAAACCAGAAAAAATGATTATAGCAGAATCATTGTCCCAGAATTGATGGGGTAAAATACCAATAAGACGGTTTTCTGCCTGAACCCTGTTTAACTGGGGAGAAAGGACTGAAAGGAACTGATTGATGCAATTTTAGTAAACAAATAAGGCAATTATCCACAGGGCTGTTCTGATAGGCTAGTGATAAGCAATATTCTAGTGTAAGAAAGGACTGCTTTGGGCTTTATATTTATAAAGAAATTGCTAATTAACATAAACCACTTTGCTCTTTCTGTACAAGTTTAGGATTGAATAATTTGGGGCTAGTTAGCCTATTTATATTCTGTGGTGATTTTAAGAAAGATGCACCATGCCTGAATTCTGGCTTATGCTGTGTAATTAAGTGTAGTTGCTGTTTGGGACAGTGACTGTAGACTCCTCAGTGCCATAATTTCACTGTTTTGTAGCTCTGTCAAGCCCCTGGGTAGTGTCTGAATGGGCAGGTTTCACTGAACTTCTTTGTAGGAAACTGATTTAAATGGAAGGAGAAAATGGGTCCCAGCAAAACAGGCAATAGCTTGGCTGGTTAGGTAGTGGGGTAGAGCTCCTGAAAATCTCAATTTTTAGAACAGTTTGTGAAAGAAGGAGGTATGAAGCATGTTCTTTGGGAAGGGAGAAGAATTTGTTTAGCTGTGGGACCACTTCCATTTCAGAGTTAACTGGCCTAGAGCAAAAGAGAAATGGGAGAGAGGAAAGTCCTCATTTCAAAAGGAATCCAAGAAGCTCTCTACTGTCTTTAACCTTTTTGACCTTCTGGGAGGGTACAGTTACAGGCACCAGATGAGGGCAATAAATATGGTCATAGTTAGCATGACTGGGTAAAAAACTGTTTAACTCATGTTGTTTAAATCAGATGATAATTGTTTATTGATTTATTAACAAGATGTAATTGTCTGGTAATCTGTGAACTACACGCTCAAGGTCAGTATCAGCAGTACAACAGAAACCACAACGCTGGACACTTACAAAATGTTCATAAGCACCTACAAATTTCTAAACGTGCTTCTTTAATCCTCAAAACCAGTAATTCTCCAAAGTCCTAATCCCACCATCACAGGCCCTGTAGATCACAGGCTCATCCCCGTTCCTGGTCAGGCAGGTTCGCCTATTTCCCCACCCCTTCTGGGAGAGGTCCAGGTGCTTCAGCTCCACCTGCACCCACGTAAACCTCCACAACTTGCTGACCACATGCTGGTAAGGACCCTCTGCTATGAGGTCACGCAGGCCTACTGGAGGTGGGGGGCCCTGCTTGCTGCGCCCTGCACCATCACCCCACTAAGTGGTGCAGGCTACATCTCTGACAGGGAGGCTGCTTCCTCAGGTCTAGACAGAAGTTGCAACACTGGTGAGGTGACTGGTGAGTCTGTGTCAAACCCACTTTTCTGCTCTGTTACCAAGATCTTTTCCCTCAATCGCTATTAAAACCAAAAAATCTTCAAGCTGTTTCCACGTTCTCAAAAGTCTTTTGGTAATCTCTTTGTTAGTGTTTGATCTGACTACAGTAGCCTCATGCAAGCTTTGTCTTCATTAAATGCCTTGTACTGTTACCAGGTTTTTGGCAAAGGCTTTGTGCCAGTTTTGGGTAGGACATTTGTGTATATGATCTTGACAGTTACATATCATGTCAGCTGTTACTATCCAGATCATGTCACCAAGAGGGGTCTTGTGAATTCCCCACACTTAATTTCCAAAGTCTTGCATGAAATTAGAAGAGGACCTAATGTATACAAGCTGTCCTATTTTATGACAGGAGACTGTTGGTAGAAGTAATATGTCAGACCAAATAATACAACTGGGAAAATCAGACATTGTTTTGGAGACATTATCCTTCCTGTTTTTCCTGATTTTTCTTTTTCTTTAACACAGTTCTGCATCCTATAAAGACACTTTTCCTGTGTGGTGTATGCAAGGCCTACAAAGTGCACCAAGCTGTTCAGTTTAAATCCAGGACACAGATAAATGGGATATTAAGGGACGGGATTTTTTCAAGTTCAAGGCAGGTGTGGGATAGGTCAGAATTGATGCCTATTGTGTCTGGCTGAAAGGTTTAATCTTCACAAAGGTATAATGAATTGCCTGTTTTGCCTCAGAGGCCACAGGAAGAGCAATGCTGCAGCCTACTTGGACTGAAGTAGAGTTAGAAGTAGACAGGCTAACAAAATTGAGATTTTTCCAGAAGCCTAGGTAGCATCATTGAGACTAAGGCATTTATTTTTATACATGTAAAGGCAGTTGATGTTAAGAAATCTAATTTAAGTCTTTCCATGTGCTACCATGTTCTTGCAATTTAATCTTCCCTTCACTATTGCATACATATTCTATAACGATGAACCTTTTACAGCTTAAGTGCACATGAGGAACCAATGAATGTAATCTTAAATATTTCTCTTGTGCTGTTGCTTTTTTTTCTGAAGATCTCTATGACTATTCAAACAAATTCACTTCCAAACAAGGATAGACATGTGGATGTTACATATTTCCTTGTTTTCCATTGTCCTTGAAAATGTTACTGCTGATTTCTTAGATGATAAACATTCAATGTTCCAGTCTTTCTAACTGAATTTTAGCTTTGGTGATATGATTAAATATTACCATTATGATGGCAATAATAATAAGGTCAGCTGGTCTCTGATTCAACATCCATTAATGATGCACAATCTGTGGAGGAGCAAATACAGGATGCTTTTTGTTAAGGTTCAGGTGATGTTATTTGTTCATTCTTTTCCACTACCATGAGCAAAGATGGTGATTTATATTGACTCAGATTATACCTATCTGAATAATGGTTGTGTTCTCAGACCTCTATGCAGCAGCATATTGCCATAGTCCTAAAAATGTGAATTGCAGCTGCTCCAGAATCTATGCAAAATCTAAATGCAATAATTTCTCTAATCAAAAAACACTGGTTTTAACCAGGGAATGTTTTATTCATTGTGATGCTCAGTCATAACTTCTTGATAGTGCTTTTCAAAATCTGAAGCTAGGCAATTACAGTATTTTGAAATACAGTGCATGAAATTCTTGGTTATGGTTCGCTGCATACTTGTAGTGCTTGCTTTCCCAGGCAGTGTGGTATGACTCCTCATCCTGACTGCATGACTTTGTGGCTTCTGAGGCAGATGATTCTAGTGAAATTATTAGTACAAGAAAGAGAGTTGTTTTGTTTTATTAACCCCTTGTCTTAGGATCAGAATCTAATTCAGTACAAACAGAAAAGTGAAAGATGAATACAACTGAATCAAATGAATGCCTTTTATTCACAAAAAAATTTCATTGATATATCATGGACAGATTAAACCACTCTTGAAAGTGATTTTCTGAAGTGAGACTCAGTAGTGCAAAGTACTTTAAATTTCTAATTTTATCAGAGAACCAGTGTAGAATTTTTGTATAATTTGTCAATGAAATGACATCTATGAAAGTTTTTAAAGTATTTTTACAACTAAGTTATTAATTCTGTTTTCTTGTGCTAATGATATTAGATTGGATAGAGGACTTCCTATGAAATGTCTATCAACATTCAGAAAACATGAAGCTCTCTAGATAATATCCTACAATTGATACTTATTCCTGGAAAGATTAAGTAACTTCCTTTGTTAGAAGTCTTGTGTAAATCTGATTGTTGTCCTTGAAAATAGTAAGCTGTGCTTTCATGTGCATCAGCTGTATCATCCTTGCCTACGCAGTATTTGATGTCATCCACAAATGCTGCTTGTAGAGATACTAGAGATTTAAAGCGTAGTTTACTAACACTGTAAAGGATAGACTTACCCTGTGTCCTTAGCAATAAATTTCTTTAGTATCCCTATGTATTTTGGAGAGTTGAAATTGGACAGGTAATGAAAATGCATTAAAAACTCTGAAATAATGTGGATAGTCCAGGTTCAAAAGAAAAATCATCATCTTCCAATGGTTAAAAAGTTCAATGGCTTCCCTTGTTGGAATAAAACCATAAGCTAGATCATATCATCTGTGACTTGCTTCCTGTTGGGCTTCTGTGCTACATTCCAGAAGTCCTGTCACCCTGGCGTATTTTCGGCAACGTAACCTGGGTTAGGGATGAGAGAGAAGCAGCAGAGTATGGGATACTATAACAGCATGGGTCTTGCTTAGAGGTTCATAGGAAGAGTAACCTTACTTGCTACACATGGGTACACTGAGATCTTCATCTGCCGTCCTCCCTTGCTGTCACCATTTGCTAGCTGTACTACTTTCTATTTCTGTACCTATCTTTCCCAGAAAAATTACTCAGTGAAAATGAAGTCTTACAACTCACTAAATCTTATTATTTCAGATAAATACAAGCCAAACTCTGACGCATCTGGTCACCACTATTACACACATGTAGCCTTTCTCTCTGTTGCTGGCGATGGTGTACATTGTGACATTAAGACTGAACTTGCTGCCCATACAGAAAATAAGCCTGCAAACATAGCCTGGAGTATAGCCAGAGGGCATCCTATAAAGTGCATGAAGCTGTGTGTGCCTGTTTGGTGGTGTAGTGTACAGGGAGACACTTCAGAGCAGGCTGCCACATGGACAGGAGGCATGCTGTGATCACAGCTGCTCTGAGGACTGCTCACTAGAAGAAATGCAGGAATAACCAGTAAGAGTTGGCATTGCTCTGCTCTGTAGGAAAAAGTTTTTTTCTCCCTATGGGCTAGGTTTGCCTTCCCCTGTCTTCTCCCATTATGTATAGCTGTGAAGAACTTTAGGCATCTGTAAACATTTAAAAAATTGATCTTAAGATATCAAGGGGGAGGGTTTCAAAACAACCTACAGGCCCAGCTGGCACTGAATCTTTAAACACCTGAACACCTCTGAAAATTTGGCCCTTGGGCACTTTTAATAGAAAGTTGGCTACTTTTCTGCAGATATATATATATGTATAGCTCTTGGGTAATAATCCCTAATGCTCACTGACAAAAGGTAGTTTCCTGAATTAATGTAGCATATCTGGGCATTGTTCCAATGAAAATGTTGGCTAGATGCTACTCTGGCTAAAGATACAGGGAATGAATAACTTCAAGCAGGCAGTACTAACTGGTCAGAGCTTCTTCTCAGCCTGAGGAGATGCTTTGTGCGTGCTTTGATGGGGAAGGAAGTAGTAAAATCAGCAACTGCCCCCAGATTGTGGAAAGAAAATAATAAACAAAGAGAAAAGATAGCTGTTAATTAGACTAGTTTTAGGTTTAGTTCCACATACGTATGATAGATTGTCCAAATTTTATACCTTGCACTAGATTTCATTTCAATCAAAGTGGCACTAAGAAAATGTGTATAAAGTGAAACAGATGAAAGAATAATACAGCAGCAACTGTGATCAAGTCACTTTTTTACCAGAGCTGGAGTTAATTTGTAATTTATTAAGACACTTGAATATATATTTTTTAAAAATTGCTTTTGAAATGCACCTCCAAAAACTGAGGGGTCTGCCTTTGCAAGACCTTTCTCATTATTGGTTGGGCAGGCCTTGTTGCTCTTGGGACTCTTTCCTGGGCAAGAGGAGCTAGAAAGAATCCAGAGTAGTAAAACAGAGAAAGAAGAATAACTTGTCAGTGCCCAGCTTTACAAGAAGTTCATTTCTGTACACATTAGAGAATGGGATAGTTTCAAGCTTCATATGTGTTGTGAATGCTCAGTCCTGGGTTGCACGCTAAACTGAAGTAGCACCCCCTTCTGTTGCATGCTGTGGAGAGGTATAGATGAAGGGGCCTCAGCAACCATCCTTTAAATGTACAGATCCATTCTAAATGGATTGAATTACTTGTTAATGTAGACATAGGTAGGTACTTTCTCCCCCATTTGGTATGCCAAGTAGCATGCTAGTGTCTGAACACACCACAATGTTTCATGTATTTATTCTCCTGTACACAAATATGCAGAGATTAAATAGGAAATCAGTAACAACTTAATGAGGAAAGATATATATGTGTCTATATATAATTAAATATATACACACATATATATATATCTGGAGTGGTATTAAAGGCTGTAATTTACCCTAGTAGGCTAAATGAGGTTAGAACCTTTCTGATGCTGCAACCACCTGGCACAGAGCAGCCTGTGTCCAAATTCTTGTAAACTGCTGACATCTGAAACACAAAGTTTGCTCCTAAACTGGCAATTAGCATAGACAAGAGGCCTTTCCCAACTCCTGAGCTGCACCTGGAAGTTGTTTAGGACAGCAATAGGGGCCATTATGAAAACTTAGTACTAGAAGTGACTGGATTTCAATGTCTAGGAACATCCCCTGGCACTTCAGTTTACTACTGTGCATGTTGCCAAAGAAACGGTTGAGTTGCTCAACTTGAGTGTCCTCATAGCCATGTGGGAAGTGTGTGACCATGTACTTAACACTATGCTGTATGGCATCTCCAAAGAGCAGGCAATTCATTCTTTCCATTTGTTAACAATCGACATTTCTGGTGCTAGAACACACCTCACTTCTGTGTATATATGAATACACATTTAAAAAAGGAAGGGGAAGTAATTAAGAAATCCTTGCTGGCTGTGGTGCATGCCTTATTTTAGCTTGTTCAGCAGCAAATGGGATAAAAATTCTTCATTCCTGCGTAAGCCTTCCCATTAGCAAATTAAGAGGAAGAAATGGGTAGGTAATGAAAAATGCTTGGTTGGAAATGTTCAGAAATGAAGTTCAGTAACACATGTAACAGCATTAGGTGGTCATAGGTTTATGGGACATATTGATTAGCTAATGGCAATAAAAGGAAAAGATCAGGATGTTGCAGACTGTCTGTGATATCTGAGCCAGAGACACTGTGATCCATTGCTGATTTGTGAGATCCCGAGAAGGAGGACATGGTACACTAATAAATCCACAGGGAGGAAAAAGCTCTCATGTGCTGACACCAATTTTACCACTCTCTCTCTATGAAAATATATGCTGGAGAAAACAAAATGTTTTGCACAAGAAGACTGGCTGTGTGAACAAGGGGAGGAGTCTCAGAAATGGTTCTGCATTGTATGTATTAGAAATTCTGAAATAATGTTTCCACTTGTCTAATAGAAACAAGAAACAACAACTATTCATTGGTACCCTGGGCAGAGTGAAACATTTCATGGCAATCCACTTTATTCTACAGAAGACAGCTGTGCGTCGATGGCACTGGAAGTTCCTGATTTCCTGGGCTAGTTTGTTGATTTTGATTACAAGACACATTCTCCCTGTTTATGTTTTATTTCTGTGGGACTTATCCGACACAATACGCAGAATGTATATGGGACTTACGCTATATCATTGCGAAGGCATTCAGGGACTTGTCTTCAGAGGTTAATAGGCAATAAACTGAAATAGGGGTGGCTGACCTTCCTGACCTTGTATGTTTCATCAGAACCTTCATGTGCTTGAGAGCTCTGAGATTCATACCATGTCTTGGACTGACGACGAAAAATAGGGCTTTCAGGATAGTTCACGGGAGGGGGGTGCTAGCGGTTCCCTGGAGTGTCACAGCTCCGAGAATAAGCCATGAATGGCCTTTGCAGGACTTGCTGACTCGTTTCCTCTACAGCTAGGGATCTCTGTTGCCTGTTCCCAGCATGGTGTCACTGCTAGCTGTGCCTGTGGCCATCGTACAGGAGTGTCACTGCTTGAGAACAAAGTGAGAGCCAAAGGATGACTGTAGTATAAGAGAATTTCCTGATTTCATACCTGAAACACTACGTGAAATTCCAGTATTTTGCTGTATTTTTCCTGTTCAGAGCTTTGGTAATATATATTACACTCACTGGAAAATTCAAAGTTATCAGCTACTCTGAACTTTGCTTTTTAAGGCTAACCATACAGTGAACAACTTCACTCATTGGCTTTGTGAAATAAAAACTTAAAATGCAGGCTTAGACGCTGATTCCCATAGTGGATGTCAATGTAGGGAAAAGCTTGATTTATATTCTCCTTTGACCTATAGAAAAGGTAGTGACATTATTTGTGATGTGAAAAAACTACTACCCTATTTCTGCTGCCAAAGTGCTCTTGCCAGACCAGCCTAACAGAAGACAAGCAGTCTTATTTAGCTAACCTGTATGTAAAAGCTGCATAACTTGCTGTGGCCATTTCATGACTCCTCTGGAAATAATTCTTCAAGATCCAGAAAAGCAATTTTAAATATGGTTTGCGTAAGGAATCTTTATCACCTCTTATATTTAACGTCTCTATCAGGAAACTAGACTATTTGTGTTTCTACCCTCTAGAAAACCAATCCTGTCTTCATTATCCAAGCCATCAGTCCACAGACAAAGGGGAGAAACAAGAAACAAATGACTGCATTGACACCCAGATCTTTCCTATTTTATGTTGACAGGGTTTCATTTATACGATGGTGTATTTTTCCCTTGCAGCAATTGCCTCCTGTTACTCTTTATGGTAATTGAAGCTGGGCCCAAAAGACCTTAGAGGCTTGTATCGTCTCTTCACATGAGTGACACTTCAGTGATAAACTTGAACTTAAAGTTACTGAGGCGTAACTGAGGGTTCATTTGATAGCTAGTGGTTTTCAGCGGCACTGCAGGGCTTCAGGGGCTCAGCATGAGCGAGATTGTTAATGTCCTGTGAGGGAAAACAATAACACATTTCATTAATGCGTTCATGTGTGAAGCATCCATTAGTGCACTGGAGGTATTAATGACGTTATGCTTTAAACTGACATGTGGGGCATGACAGGAATTGCAAGGTCTGATGAGAACAGATGACAAGATAAGCAAATATTTGAATGGCTTCATTTGCCTGCAGGTCAAACCATCATGCAGGGGAACTGAGAAAGCTAAAACCTGGGAGAGATTAGTGTTTTCCTAGCATGGACTGAACCACAGGAAAGCTGAAGAAAGATTGTTTGCTAAGTAAACAGTGGGGTCAGTAAGGGCAATAAATATGTAAAAGGTACAAGCTTAATTATTACGGAGACTCAGTCAGTAATTCTAATTTAATTTGAGTTAAATTGTTAAAGCTACAACACTATTCAAGATACAGATATGCAGACAAAGATTTTGCTTGTACGAATATTCTTTTTAATTTTCAGTTAATTTCCCTCTTTCTGCCTGCTGTGAGGGTTTAAAATATATAGCCAAATAAGCTACTGACTAAATCAACAAGATTATTGCACTTTGTGCCAGAACTCAATTTTGCCATGGGATTTTAATGAACTAGTTTGTCTGCAGGTCAGCAGAAGGTGTTAGAGTTGATTAGATGATTTTTCTTCTCTGATTGTCATGTGCATTGTTTATTTTGTCAGGTTCAAACCAGCCGTAAATTAGCAGATAAAGGCCTGCTCCCCTGTTTTGGACCACTGTTGGATTGCTACAGGAGGCTCACAGTGCAAAGGATTTGACAGTTGCAACTCAGCCGTTAGATGACAGTAGTGCACATCTCAATGCCATCCAGCATAATTTAACATGAATGATCTGACATGCTTGGCAGCTCCTTGAAGAAGGGGGAGGAAAAGGCCACTCTTTTGCTTGCTCTGATTCAGAATGATTTCGCACAACCAGACTTTTCCTTTGCAGCAGCGGTGACACTCACTAGCTGGCTAATGCAATGAGGTTGTGCATTATGAATATTGTGTTAGTGCTGTTGTGCAAAATCAAAGCCAACAACTTTTGCATTGTCAGTCCTTTAGCATTCATGAATAAAAACCTGCACATTTCACTTAAATATCTTCAACCCACCTTCATCAAATACAGGAACACTTCTCCACACCTCACTATCCTCTGATTTTCATCTTTTAGTCCAATGTAGTGATTTCCTGTCCAAGCCTTTCTCCTTGTACATTAATCAGTATTGTAATAATTAGAAAATTAAGCAAACACCTCTGACACTTTTTCACACTGAAATTCTGGGAAGGTTGCTCAGAAGTTTCCATTACAACTGTTGTCACAAATATTTCTTATTTGACCTGAAATTTTCCATCTATAGACTTTCCCCAAAGATACATTTTTGGGAAAGAAGTTGAAACCCAGTCCCTTCAATCAGTCGGAGTCATCAGGAGGTGGGAAAACATACTTTTTGACTGCATAGTTACCAACATGTAGAGATATTCCCAAGGACAGTGTGTGTTTTCCTTTTTAATAACCTGCAGATTTATGTGTAGAGTTTGCTTGTTTTTATGCTTGGCTTCATAGCAGGCTGTCTATGAGAGAGCATGCTGAAGGACCGCACGTTAACTCTCTCCCGCTGTCTAGCCAAATTTGCACCCCTTTTTTTTCTTGTCCATCCATCTTTCAAATTAACTTATGTTATGTCTTCTCAAAATGCAGACTCCTTAGGCCAGAAGGAATGGGAACTGGCTGACTGGAATAGCAGCTTGGTAAGGGAGTCAGGGTTGAGCTGCAGGGAGCTGATATTAGTCCGTTCTTACTTAGGTACTCTTGTAATAGGACAGGTGAGAAGGAGCTGTGTGAGAATGACCCTGCAGACTGATCCCTGCTAAACTGCTTTTCAGTGTTCTCCTAAGCGACGCTTCAGTTTGGGCTTTGAGTTCTGTCCACCCTTACTCCTTCTGTTCTCAGTTTTGCCTCTAAACATCAGCATCTTTCTTTTTAAGACAGGGACTACTGATTAGAAATTGCCAAAGTTCCTTCTAGGCCTACTGAGAATATTTGCTTAATGTATTTGTATCTCCTTTTCAGGGTCCTCTGCATGTCATGGCCTAAGCTCACCAGTTTATTTTTATATGATTTCCAGTCTGCTCTAGAAGTGGAAATGATTTTGATAAACAATTGAACTTTAGAATGCTTATTTGAACTGAGCCTTCAAGCCTTTAGTGACTTTCTTGTTGCTAATGCTGAACTAGTGTTTCTGATGTTGATGATGATGATGGGTGGTGTATGATGTTGATGATGAACGTTAAATAGTGAAGACAAGAGCCTAAGATAAAAGGAAGCCTTTGAGCATGAATCATCCCATGGCAACAAAGTGACACTATAGTATTTTTTTATAGAAAATTTGACCTTTTTCACGAGGACATGTCTAGAGGTACACGACAAAATGCCAGGTCTGCCCTTTGCCTTTCATGTAAAAAATGACTGACCAATATTTCTTCCCATAGCATGCCTTATCTAAAGAAGGGACAGCTGAAGAATTTGAGGAGCCATAAGCCTATATGGAAAGTAAGTTTAAGAAGTTGTAGTTATTACAGGCATGCAGATTGTGCTCTACACTTTGTGCAAAGAGGGACCTGACACAGAATACAAACCCAAGAGTTTTTTCTGTATAACTGCAATAAGACACAGAATAAGGCACAGAATTTTTTAAAGAGTGTCTACTGTCAAATCAGTGAGTCCAGCCTTCAGGGATATAAACTTGTGCTTCAAGACAATAATGACATAACATTTATCCTTTTTATGAGGCGGTATCCATGTTGCATTCCATTATTTTGATTTCTTACTGTGCAGATTCCTCTGCTTAAAATACTCCTTCAGACGTGAAATTTGATTTAGGAAAAAGCTCTATAGGGGCAAAAGTGGTTATGGTAGAGTGAGAAGTTTGAGTCTTGTCACTCTACTTGTGAGAAATGGGTTAATAGTGTGAGTTTCCTGCTTAATAATTTCCAGATTTTTTTCCCCAGTAGTCACATTAGCATTCAGGAAGGCTCTTTTTTAAACTTTAAGAATATGTGACATATACTTTCTAGCCTTCACTTTTAGAACTTATAGAATCAAACTTAAATCTTCCCAGAATAGGTCTCTTTTTTTTTTTTTTTATTGTGAAAAGCTGTGGTTCCTTGGAGTGAGAAACTCATGTCACACTGGATACTTGGAACTGAAGGTGCTAAACACGAGCAACCACTCAGCTGGGTCCCCCAGGTCACTTGCTCTTCTTGGTAGAGTCCTTTAAGCCAACTGCTAAGCAGCACAAGGATATGTTCTCCCCACCACCTTAAGTTTATTACAAGCTGAGAATTTCCAACTTACACCAGAGGCCTGGCAAATGCTTTCTTTGACTTTGCTATTTGTTTTAAAATAAAAGCTTTCACCTGAAAAAAAAAGCAAGATTGACAACTAAGTTTCTCTGCAAAGACAGCCCTCAAAACCTGTGTCATTAGGCTTGTAGAGTAATTCTGTCACATTAGTTCAATAACTCTCACCTCTTGCTTGCTTCCAAGACTTCCTCACAGTCTTACTTAATGTTTCTACTCCATAGCAAACAGCTTTCTGCCCCTCTAGTTCAAGGGGCTGAGGTCCATGAAGGAGGAATTCAGGACAGGGGAGGCTCTCCAAGGGATTGTATTTAGAAGTGGATGCCAGACAACTGTGGATGCCCTGCCTGGCTGGTCGATAATGATGGTGAGAATGTCCTTGTTCTTCATGCAGTGATTTTACTGTGTGACAAGTTCATTCTTCCGTCCCACAATGGGATTTCTTGGTAGAGCCTCTATAAGGAAGTGTGAGATACACTGCAAATCTAAGTGGTGTTTTGTTTTGTTTTGTTTTGTTTTTAAGTTGGGTTGTGGGTTTTGTTTTCTTGTTTGGGTTGTGTTTTTTTTTTTTTTAATGGCAGGTAGGATTTAGGAATGTTTGATTTCCTTCTCAGTGGACTGGGTGACTTTCAAACACCTTGTGAAATTGTGACTATGCGGTTTAAAACTTCATTTGGGAAACTGGTCACAGGGAGACTGCAAATAAACTGTAACTGCAAAAGTGTGGCTCTTCCACATAGCAGTTTTTATGGCCTTTTTGTTTGCTGTTCATATTTTGAATGTCACTTCTATTAGAACAAGCAGTTTGTGTTGTCTTCTGTGACTGTTAGAGTTCATAAGCTGCTGCAAGCATCTTTTCAGAGAACTTTTGGAAACCGCTAAAGAAATACTGGAAGGATTTCTTCCACATAGCTGAGCACTAGGAGTCATGCTGTTTTAATATCTGATACAAACGTTTATATAAACAACTGCTGATTTACAATTAGTAACTAGAGTGAGTTTGTCACAATTTGGCTACTTTGTATTTCACTGATTATAATCCACAAATGATGGTCTTTCTTTGCTGACAAAAAGATTTAAGCAAAGTAATCTTTCCTGTTGCTGTAATGTCACATTCTAATCAATGAGCATACTTTGAAAGTCTTACAATAAATAAAAACTAAACTAACATTAAATGTTGGGATTTTTTTGCTATTGATAGTCCACATATCATACTAGGCCTTTAGGATATTTTGTACATTTATACATATGCAAGTACGTTAGACAATAATAAAATGTCTACTGCTATGTGACTGAAGTGAGCTGTCTATATCCTAAACCAAGTAGGACAAGAGATGAATTCAGAGAAGACAGGATTTATTGAAACTCATGTTGATGTAACCCATGGCATGTTCTTTAAAAACAAAATCAGATCAGCTTGATTCTTCCTGGTGCAGTGAAATGTTTGAGAAGTTTGAATCGTAGAAATGGTATCTATATGAGCTGGGATTACAGAGACTTTTTATGCACTACAAGCAGCGTATCTCTGTGAGATCGGTATTTCAATTACTTCATTAGGAAATGTATGAATGATGTATGAGGATCAAACCCGGCTTTAGGACCTTGTTCTGCCACAGATTTTGGAAAATAAGCACAAGAAGAAGAAGAAGAATGGGGTGGTTAAGCAGACTGGCTGTTTTCATTTGTGCCAGTTTAGAGAGAGAAAGCATCTGAAATTTAGTCCAAGAAGAGTATGAAGATACAGGGTTTAAAGCTGGTGAAAGGAGAAACATCTGAGGAAGAAGGCAAATGGGTCAGATGAGAAACCAAGCAAATAATTGTTTAACAAACAGTGTTTATGAGTTTGCAGTTTTAAAAAATTGCTGGATTTTCCTGTTGTATTATATACCGTATCTTTCACACAACTTGTCTGGCAATAAAATGGCAGTGTTTCTGAATATTGTTCTCAGATACCTTCTAGGAAAAACTAGCAGTTTTGAAGTCTCTGGAATGATATAATTTCTGTGCTTACCCTGCTGTGCCATAGTATATTTTTACTGACAAACATAATAATAAATCAGTAATTCGTTGCATATTTCATTTAGATGTTAATTGCAGTTCTAGCTCATTATTGGTATTAATGATCCAGCAACTCTAACTGTTAAGGGATGAACAATGCTGAAATCATGGTCCATAAGCTTGCTACTCTTTTAATAGATTCGAATGAGAATTAGAATATGTATGCAAATTGGGGGCTAAAAGGAATGGGAGTCTTTAAGCCCTGTTGAATCAGTTCATTTTATTGGAAATCAACATAATGTTAATTTGGACGGGTGTTTTGATTAGTAGCTGAGCGGTATCCTCCGCCTGGGCACTAGGTGTCAGTCTCGGAGCTGACAGAGAGGAGAGAGCTTTGAAAAGCTCCTGTGTGGCTGAACTTTGCAACATTCTATTTTTCTTGGGTGTCAGCAAACTGCATTGATTCTTAATGCATTCACAAACATGAGATAAAAAATGAATAATGTGTCTGAAAAGGATCAGTGCTTCTTTCCCAAAGAGTTCCTATGATGCTTAGGGCTGCATTGGGCGGGGGGGGGAAGCTCCTTACATATTGATAACAGTCCCATGAAGAAGAAAGTAGAACCATGATGTTAATTTAGGAAAATCACTGTGCAAAATCACTGTGGTGTCCTTCTGCACTTTTGGTCACCTGGATTAGGCTGAGGATGAAGGGCGGGGCATGAATTTCTGGACAGCTTGTGTCTCTATACAAGTAGTGGTGACATATCTGAACTGACTTGATTTTTTTTTTTTTTTGAAAATTTTATGTACTTACATCTGGTGGAGTGTGTCCAAAGAAAGGCAACGAAGCTGGTGAAGGGTCTAGAGCACAAGTCTTATGAGGAGTGGCTGAGGGAACTGGGGTTGTTTGGTCTGGGCAAGAGGAGGCTGAGGGGAGACCTTATTGCTCTCTACAACTACCTGAAAGGAGGTTGTAGCAAGGTGGGAGTCGGTCTCTTCTCCCAAGTAACAAGCGATAGGACAAGAGGAAATGGCCTCAAGCTGCACCAGGGGAAGTTTAGGTTGGATATTAGGAAAAACTTCTTCACTGAAAGGGTAGTCAGGCATTGGAACAGGCTGCCCAGGGAAGTGGTTGAGTCTCCATGCCTGGAAGTATTTAAAAGACATGTAGACGTGGTGCTTGAGGACATGGTTTAGTGGTGGGCTTGGCAGTGCTAGGTTAACAGTTGGACTCGATGATCTTAAGAGTCTTTTCCAACCTTAACAATTCTATGATTCTATGATTCTATGATATGTCAAATGCTTAAGAAAACATTGTTTCTGACAATGCAAAAGAAACCTGAAGGGTATCATCAAAAGGGCAACATCTAGCACAACCCTTTGGAAAGAATGTGACTTTATTTACCTTTAGTTGAGAAGTCACCTGACATCCTTGGTCAAATGCAAGTATATTGATGGGTAGCTAGGAAAAGTAACATTTTTAGGAGATTACTGAATGGTCATGGTTAATTGACCAAGCAAAATAATTTGTTTGCTGGTCAGTTGCTAATTGGTGAACATGAACAGAACTGCCCTCATTGATCATGGAAAAAAAAGTTTATGTACTTTTAAAGTATAGAATTTATTAGGTAATATGATTTAATTCCAGCATAAAGTAATCTCTTATTTTCAAAAAGAAAATGTCCTTTTTTCTAGGTCTGGCAATGATTATGCCTGTCATCTGACTGATGTGTATTTATGAACATTCTTCACTTTGGTGTGATCCATAGGTGTAATTCAGACATGCACTTAAGTCTGATTTATTCACTGACAAAATTCATACATGACTAAATTCTATATGGTGGTTGAAAATCTACAGAGAGGCTATTATTCTCTACTAGATCTTGTAGGCTATTATAAATTAATGAAGAATTCTATTACATATCAATAGAGACTATTTCATCCTTGTTAAATCTATATAGAATTTTTATTGTTCTTGAGTCAAATACTAACCTGCATGACAGAAAAGCATGGAAAAGTTTGAGTGTATGCTGATATTCACAATAAGCCTGAAGTACATTCATTGCAAACCCCAGTACTTGAACTGTAAACACTACGGCTGTAGCTTAATACTTCGTAGCTTAACAACCTGAAAGCTGTTATTAAATGAGAACTGTTTCTAGATAGTGTTGTAACAAATTCACATCTAAACAATCTAGTCGATAAAGATCCTTTTTATAGCATTTTAGTGTCTAGCTGTGCAACTAATGTGTTATTTACATAGTGCTACTGATGTTCTGACCTGATTCCAAACGGAGAGAGAGCTGGCTGGTCATCATGACTGATCCATGATTCTTGCCTGAAAGTTTTTTGGGGGTGGAGAAGGAGCTGTACAATGAAGCTTGTGAAAACTTTTACAAAGTTTTAAAATATATATTGCTAAAGGAAGGCTCTTTAGCTACTACTTAGGAACCCAGGGCAATTGTCTGCAAATTTCTTGGTAACTTGAAGCACACAATGTCCTCCATAATTTCTCTTGACTTTAAAGGCAAATACAGAGAATGATTACCAGTTCTGGAACTCTTGCCTCTTAGGTGAAAACCTTGCTCTCTTACCTCATGCTAGAGAAGCACTCCCTATCAATACTGTTTAAATATATTTTAAAAAATGTTTTCCCATCTTTACGTACTGTATGCGTATACTGTTTTTAAAATTAACTTTGATATTTGCATAAGTAGAACTTAGTTTACAGGCATAAGTTCCTCTTCTTGTGAAGACCTGGCTGGCAGTTGTTATACTGCTCCTGAAACAACTGCAAATAAATATACTGTACAGCTTTATATAGTGATTCAAATCTAGTCTAATGGTACAGTTGAAAAAAAAACATGGACGATCAGTCAGATGTTTTCAAATCTCATCCTTCTTCTGGATCTCCTATATCTCAGTGCTCAAATTTCGTGTTACATAGAATAACAATGATTTAGCATGCCTGTCATTTCTCAAACTGATAACTTGCCTAAGACCTCTGCTTCTTTATTCCAGCACTTGAATTCTGTTAGATGAGTTTGTTTCTTCAAAGTAGTAATAAAGTCAGCTGAGAAGATAGCAACTGTCTTAAAGATGCTTTAAGTACACATAATTTTTGAGAACGTAGGTCACTGTTGCATGTATGTTTTCCTGCAGTGTCTTGCGAAGAAGCACTTTAAAACCGAATTCAATTTAAAAATCATTGAAATCTCAGCAAACTTTCTACTATTAGTATATGTATCCTATTGCAAACCATGTCTTTTTCTTATTAGTGTGCATTGCATATGGTTTTCTCAACTGAAGCATTAATTGGAGCGGAAAAAGCGCAAAACCTTAGTATTTCATATTGGAATTTTTCTTTTGAAGCTTCAGCCATAAACTCTATTTTATGAGTAAGATCTACTAGGTTTAAATCAGCTTGAACTGGTAACAGTATGAATTTTTCTTGCATGAGACTTTTTTTTTTAAGCATCATTGTTGTAGCCTGGTAAACATGCTATGAAAATTGATAGGCATCTTGAGTGTCTGAAGTTTGGTGATGTCCTGGAGAGAAACAGAATATGTGATTTCATTCAGATAGTGACAGAGGACCTTCCTGAAACTGACTGATACCAGAAACTCTTCAGAAGTCTTCTGAATGGAGTAAAAAGGGAGATCTTAGACTTATATTTTTTGTGTTATTATCTGCATTCTGGTTAGTGTTCATGCTAAACTACATGCAACACTAAACTTTGACTCTGGAAACCTGGGGATATTTGCAATGTAGGGAAACACAACTCCTTTGACATGTCTGATATTAAGATTGGCTCATCTCTTTCCTGATGATCATGCGCAGTGTCTCAGTAAAATCAAAGGTAAGAAACAACTTTGCATTGGAAAAGAGATTTGGAACTAAGTGCATTTATCTAATGTCATTAGTAAGCCTTGGATTCAGTTTTGTACTCTACCATTGACTTTCTGTGAATTTTATGTAAGCTCCTTTTAACCAGTTTCTCAGTAATATTTATATATGTAATTCCTTTGAAAATACAGGCCTTCTGGCCTTTTTCCCTTCACTACCCCATCTGAGAAGTGTATCTACAGTGTCAACATACATGAGAAGGTAGGTGTGAGGATGAAAACACAGAGGTCTTGAAGATCATTGGCTGCTTCTCTAATGGGTGTCACATAATTAGTCCTCAGATGAGGAACAGGATGAACAGCAGCTGATGTGCTGAATTTTGAGGATTCAGTGATATATTTAATTTCTAGTACTGTTGGAATGCACCATTTGTGAAAACCTTTTTGTCTACCTCTAAAAACATGCTCCTAAACTTCTTTAGGAAGAATACTGGTGTTGGATCTTTTTTTGCATGTATCCAGCAAGTGAGGTTTATTGCTTGAACCTATAGTTCTTTTCATATATCACCACAAAGGACTGCTCCTTCAGCAGTTGCTTAGTTCATTTCCCTTCTGTTATTGTCCACTCAATGCTCATTCCAAACCAAAAACCGTGAAAAATTGTACCTGGTAAATCTGGAAATGTTTTGGCAATATCTGGGATGACTCATTGTTTGTTAAGCACCTTACAAAAATATACAGGGGATTATTGCCCTTCAGAGATTCTAAGTACCAGTTTGTAAATTTGGCAAACATAATAAGGTGTTTATATGAACCCGGAAAGATCTAAGCCCATTTTCTGAGAAACAGAAAGGTCTGTCCTAAAAAAAAAAAAAAAAAAAAAATCCATTTAGAAAAAAAGGTGATGGTGACAGTGGAACCGGTATTATTCTTGGGGTGAGGGGGCTCAGATTTCTGCCCAAAAGCTAGGGAGAGCCACAGGAATCATTATTTTCCATAGTACTAAGAAAAATGTGTGAAAATGCTCCGTGGACTTTAAATAATAGAGGAGATTTCTGAGCTAGTCTTAGGGGAAAAAAAGAAATGAGCTTGTCTGATATTCACGACAAGTAAGCTGTGATTATGCACTGTGACCAGGGTGAAAAAATAATATTGCCCTAGGTGTAGATTTTTGGCTTGCTGAAGCTGTCCTGACCAATTTGCAGTAACTTTAAATGTGCAAAAAGGACCTACCCTGTATTTGGAGTGGTGACTGAGAACTTAGGGCCTTTATCAATGTACCTGAGTTTAAGACTTACCTTTCTCATTCAAAAAAGGCAACAATTCTGTTTTCTGCAGTCAGTCAGCCACCTATATTCGTCAGCAAACAAGAAGGATAAAGACATAGGTGACAGTGGCTAAACAGCTGTTAATTTTTCTATCTATTTGTTCTTTTTATCCCATTACATAAGAAGGAGGCTTATGGTTTGTGGTTTGTTTTTTTTTTTTTTTTTAACATAGAAAATTTAATATAGATGTTAACGTGAATTGATAGCTTAGGGACAGAGCTTTTATTCTAAGGAGAAACACAAGAGAGGAAAACTGTAGGCGTATATGAGAGATGAAATTACTTAAGTGGCATCAACAGATGAGCAACTGTAGGAAAACAGTAGGCAAATATGAGAAAGATGAAATTATATAACTGGTATCAGCAGATGAGCAGACATCAAGACTGAGGGGGAGTGAGGGAAGTATAGAAGGACATAAATTGCATGAGGTAGGACATTTACAGAATTATGCAATATATTATCTTAATGATGATGGAAGAAACTGAGCTGAGGTACTTTTTTTTTTTTTTTTTAATTCCACCACAATGGTAGGATGAGTGGTGAAGAGGTTTTTAAAATATCATAGCTGAGAGGTGACAAGACTTGCCATTATTACAGATGTACAGGAAAGAAAAAAGAAGTGAAGGAATCAAAGATGACCACCAGATTTTGACCCCTATATAATTAGTGTTAGTGAAAATGTTGCCATCTGTTCTCATGTGTT
The DNA here is from genome assembly GCF_047370975.1 of Nipponia nippon. Taxonomy (NCBI): domain Eukaryota; kingdom Metazoa; phylum Chordata; class Aves; order Pelecaniformes; family Threskiornithidae; genus Nipponia; species Nipponia nippon. The sequence goes on from NW_028262402.1 coordinate 33,534,909, forward strand.
TAAATGTGCATCACTCCCCATGGTGACACTTGACCTAATCATTGTGAGTTAATTTCTCATTTCTGTGTTTTAACAAAAATGTTAGCTCTGTCCAGTTCCTATATTGCCCATCATGCTTAAGTACTTATATAGCTAGGCAGGTCTATATCAACACTGACATTTAAAAGAAGTTAATCTAGCTAACTAAAACCACAATTAGTATTCCTTTTAAAATAAAATGTTATTTGAACTGAGTTTTAATTATTCCCCCATATCTTCTTTAGAGGCCTCTTTTTAGATTGCCTGGTAGGCTCATGCCAAGTAATGACTGAGTGCTATCCTAATTATTAAATGATCCGTCAGTACACATGAATTCTTTTTTATTTGTGAGCCTTAAGA